>NC_141693.1:602520686-603120686 GCF_964263255.1 Lissotriton vulgaris | reverse complement strand
AGTTGGATGTGAATGATTACTTTTTCAACTAAAATAAGTGTGTTTAAAGTCATTTCTGTGCCTGAAATTGGACAAAAATTTAAGATTTTGAGTAAGCAAAACTGTGTAAAAATGGCAATTTTGGTCACTGTGAGGGTTTAAAAAGTGGTTATTCAACATGAGGCCCGATCCAAATGACATTTTGAATCATTTTTGGTAGAGTCCAAAAAATCAATTTTCTGATGAAAAACGATGACCCCGGACCAGTCGAACGTTGAAAAAATGGTCAATATTGATGAAATGTTTACATTTAATCTTTTGACTTTAAATGACAGTTGGATGTGAATGATTACTTTTTCAACTAAAATAAGTGTGTTTAAAGTCATTTCTGTGCCTGAAAGTGGTCAAAATTGAAGATTTTGAGTAAGCAAAACTCTGTAAAAATGGCAATTTTGGTCACTGTGAGGGTTTAAAAAGTGGTTATTCAACATGAGGCCCGATCCAAATGACATTTTGAAACATTTTTGGTAGAGTCCAAAAAAATCAATTTTCTGATGAAAAACGATGACCCCGGACCAGTCGAACGTTGAAAAAATGGTCAATATTGATGAAATTTTAACATTTAATCTTTTGACTTTAAATGACGGTTGGATGTGAATTATTACTTTTTCAACTAAAATAAGTGTGTTTAAAGTCATTTCTGTGCCTGAAATTGGTCAAAATTGAAGATTCTGAGTAAGCAAAACTCTGTAAAAATGGCAATTTTGGTCACTGTGAGGGTTTAAAAAGTGGTTATTCAACATGAGGCCCGATCCAAATGACATTTTGAATCATTTTTGGTAGAGTCCAAAAAATCAATTTTCTGATGAAAAACGATGACCCCGGACCAGTCGAACGTTGAAAAAATGGTCAATATTGATGAAATTTTAACATTTAATCTTTTAACTTTAAATGACGGTTGGATGTGAATGATTACTTTTTCAACTAAAGTAAGTGTGTTTAAAGTCATTTCTGTGCCTGAAAGTGGTCAAAATTGAAGAATTTGAGTAAGCAAAACTCTGTAAAAATGGCAATTTTGGTCACTGTGAGGGTTTAAAAAGTGGTTATTCAACATGAGACCCGATCCAAAAGACATTTTGAATCTTTTTTGGTAGAGTCCAAAAATCGATTTTCTGATGAAAAAAGATGACCCCAGACCAGTCGAACGTTGAAAAAATGGTCAATATTGATGAAATTTTAACATTTAATCTTTTGACTTTAAATGACGGTTGGATGTGAATTATTACTTTTTCAACTAAAATAAGTGTGTTTAAAGTCATTTCTGTGCCTGACATTGGTCAAAATTTAAGATTTTGAGTAAGCAAAACTCTGTACAAATGGCAATTTTGGTCACTGTGAGGGTTTAAAAAGTGGTTATTCAACATGAGGCCCGATCCAAATGACATTTTGAATCATTTTTGGTAGAGTCCAAAAAATCAATTTTCTGATGAAAAACGATGACCCCGGACCAGTCGAACGTTGAAAAAATGGTCAATATTGATTAAATGTTTACATTTAATCTTTTGACTTTAAATGACAGTTGGATGTGAATGATTACTTTTTCAACTAAAATAAGTGTGTTTAAAGTCATTTCTGTGCCTGAAAGTGGTCAAAATTGAAGATTTTGAGTAAGCAAAACTCTGTAAAAATGGCAATTTTGGTCACTGTGAGGGTTTAAAAAGTGGTTATTCAACATGAGGCCCGATCCAAATGACATTTTGAAACATTTTTGGTAGAGTCCAAAAAAATCAATTTTCTGATGAAAAACGATGACCCCGGACCAGTCGAACGTTGAAAAAATGGTCAATATTGATGAAATTTTAACATTTAATCTTTTGACTTTAAATGACGGTTGGATGTGAATTATTACTTTTTCAACTAAAATAAGTGTGTTTAAAGTCATTTCTGTGCCTGAAATTGGTCAAAATTGAAGATTCTGAGTAAGCAAAACTCTGTAAAAATGGCAATTTTGGTCACTGTGAGGGTTTAAAAAGTGGTTATTCAACATGAGGCCCGATCCAAATGACATTTTGAATCATTTTTGGTAGAGTCCAAAAAATCAATTTTCTGATGAAAAACGATGACCCCGGACCAGTCGAACGTTGAAAAAATGGTCAATATTGATGAAATTTTAACATTTAATCTTTTGACTTTAAATGACGGTTGGATGTGAATTATTACTTTTTCAACTAAAATAAGTGTGTTTAAAGTCATTTCTGTGCCTGAAATTGGTCAAAATTGAAGATTTTGAGTAAAGAAAACTCTGTAAAAATGGCAATTTTGGTCACTGTGAGGGTTTAAAAAGTGGTTATTCAACATGAGGCCCGATCCAAATGACATTTTGAATCATTTTTGGTAGAGTCCAAAAAATCAATTTTCTGATGAAAAACGATGACCCCGGACCAGTCGAACGTTGAAAAAATGGTCAATATTGATGAAATTTTAACATTTAATCTTTTGACTTTAAATGACGGTTGGATGTGAATGATTACTTTTTCAACTAAAATAAGTGTGTTTAAAGTCATTTCTGTGCCTGAAAGTGGTCAAAATTGAAGATTTTGAGTAAGCAAAACTCTGTAAAAATGGCAATTTTGTTCACTGTGAGGGTTTAAAAAGTGGTTATTCAACATGAGACCCGATCCAAAAGACATTTTGAATCTTTTTTGGTAGAGTCCAAAAATCGATTTTCTGATGAAAAAAGATGACCCCAGACCAGTCGAACGTTGAAAAAATGGTCAATATTGATGAAATTTTAACATTTAATCTTTTGACTTTAAATGACGGTTGGATGTGAATTATTACTTTTTCAACTAAAATAAGTGTGTTTAAAGTCATTTCTGTGCCTGACATTGGTCAAAATTTAAGATTTTGAGTAAGCAAAACTCTGTACAAATGGCAATTTTGGTCACTGTGAGGGTTTAAAAAGTGGTTATTCAACATGAGGCCCGATCCAAGTGACATTTTGAATCATTTTTGGTAGAGTCCAAAAAATCAATTTTCTGATGAAAAACGATGACCCCGGACCAGTCGAACGTTGAAAAAATGGTCAATATTGATGAAATTTTAACATTTAATCTTTTGACTTTAAATGACGGTTGGATGTGAATTATTACTTTTTCAACTAAAATAAGTGTGTTTAAAGTCATTTCTGTGCCTGAACATGGTCAAAATTGAAGATTCTGAGTAAGCAAAACTCTGTAAAAATGGCAATTTTGGTCACTGTGAGGGTTTAAAAAGTGGTTATTCAACATGAGGCCCGATCCAAATGACATTTTGAATCATTTTTGGTAGAGTCCAAAAAATCAATTTTCTGATGAAAAACGATGACCCCGGACCAGTCGAACGTTGAAAAAATGGTCAATATTGATGAAATGTTTACATTTAATCTTTTGACTTTAAATGACAGTTGGATGTGAATGATTACTTTTTCAACTGAAATAAGTGTGTTTAAAGTCATTTCTGTGCCTGAAAGTGGTCAAAATTGAAGATTTTGAGTAAGCAAAACTCTGTAAAAATGGCAATTTTGGTCACTGTGAGGGTTTAAAAAGTGGTTATTCAACATGAGGCCCGATCCAAATGACATTTTGAAACATTTTTGGTAGAGTCCAAAAAAATCAATTTTCTGATGAAAAACGATGACCCCGGACCAGTCGAACGTTGAAAAAATGGTCAATATTGATGAAATTTTAACATTTAATCTTTTGACTTTAAATGACGGTTGGATGTGAATTATTACTTTTTCAACTAAAATAAGTGTGTTTAAAGTCATTTCTGTGCCTGAAATTGGTCAAAATGTAAGATTTTGAGTAAGCAAAACTCTGTAAAAATGGCAATTTTGGTCACTGTGAGGGTTTAAAAAGTGGTTATTCAACATGAGGCCCGATCCAAATGACATTTTGAATCATTTTTGGTAGAGTCCAAAAAATCAATTTTCTGATGAAAAACGATGACCCCGGACCAGTCGAACGTTGAAAAAATGGTCAATATTGATTAAATTTTAACATTTAATCTTTTAACTTTAAATGACGGTTGGATGTGAATTATTACTTTTTCAACTAAAATAAGTGTGTTTAAAGTCATTTCTGTGCCTGAAATTGGTCAAAATTGAAGATTCTGAGTAAGCAAAACTCTGTAAAAATGGCAATTTTGGTCACTGTGAGGGTTTAAAAAGTGGTTATTCAACATGAGGCCCGATCCAAATGACATTTTGAATCATTTTTGGTAGAGTCCAAAAAATCAATTTTCTGATGAAAAACGATGACCCCGGACCAGTCGAACGTTGAAAAAATGGTCAATATTGATGAAATTTTAACATTTAATCTTTTGACTTTAAATGACGGTTGGATGTGAATTATTACTTTTTCAACTAAAATAAGTGTGTTTAAAGTCATTTCTGTGCCTGAAATTGGTCAAAATTGAAGATTTTGAGTAAAGAAAACTCTGTAAAAATGGCAATTTTGGTCACTGTGAGGGTTTAAAAAGTGGTTATTCAACATGAGGCCCGATCCAAATGACATTTTGAATCATTTTTGGTAGAGTCCAAAAAATCAATTTTCTGATGAAAAACGATGACCCCGGACCAGTCGAACGTTGAAAAAATGGTCAATATTGATGAAATTTTAACATTTAATCTTTTGACTTTAAATGACGGTTGGATGTGAATTATTACTTTTTCAACTAAAATAAGTGTGTTTAAAGTCATTTCTGTGCCTGAAATTGGTCAAAATTGAAGATTCTGAGTAAGCAAAACTCTGTAAAAATGGCAATTTTGGTCACTGTGAGGGTTTAAAAAGTGGTTATTCAACATGAGGCCCGATCCAAATGACATTTTGAATCATTTTTGGTAGAGTCCAAAAAATCAATTTTCTGATGAAAAACGATGACCCCGGACCAGTCGAACGTTGAAAAAATGGTCAATATTGATGAAATGTTTACATTTAATCTTTTGACTTTAAATGACAGTTGGATGTGAATGATTACTTTTTCAACTAAAATAAGTGTGTTTAAAGTCATTTCTGTGCCTGAAAGTGGTCAAAATTGAAGATTTTGAGTAAGCAAAACTCTGTAAAAATGGCAATTTTGGTCACTGTGAGGGTTTAAAAAGTGGTTATTCAACATGAGGCCCGATCCAAATGACATTTTGAAACATTTTTGGTAGAGTCCAAAAAAATCAATTTTCTGATGAAAAACGATGACCCCGGACCAGTCGAACGTTGAAAAAATGGTCAATATTGATGAAATTTTAACATTTAATCTTTTGACTTTAAATGACGGTTGGATGTGAATTATTACTTTTTCAACTAAAATAAGTGTGTTTAAAGTCATTTCTGTGCCTGAAATTGGTCAAAATTTAAGATTTTGAGTAAGCAAAACTCTGTAAAAATGGCAATTTTGGTCACTGTGAGGGTTTAAAAAGTGGTTATTCAACATGAGGCCCGATCCAAATGACATTTTGAATCATTTTTGGTAGAGTCCAAAAAATCAATTTTCTGATGAAAAACGATGACCCCGGACCAGTCGAACGTTGAAAAAATGGTCAATATTGATTAAATTTTAACATTTAATCTTTTAACTTTAAATGACGGTTGGATGTGAATTATTACTTTTTCAACTAAAATAAGTGTGTTTAAAGTCATTTCTGTGCCTGAAATTGGTCAAAATTGAAGATTCTGAGTAAAGCAAAACTCTGTAAAAATGGCAATTTTGGTCACTGTGAGGGTTTAAAAAGTGGTTATTCAACATGAGGCCCGATCCAAATGACATTTTGAATCATTTTTGGTAGAGTCCAAAAAATCAATTTTCTGATGAAAAACGATGACCCCGGACCAGTCGAACGTTGAAAAAATGGTCAATATTGATGAAATTTTAACATTTAATCTTTTGACTTTAAATGACGGTTGGATGTGAATTATTACTTTTTCAACTAAAATAAGTGTGTTTAAAGTCATTTCTGTGCCTGAAATTGGTCAAAATTGAAGATTTTGAGTAAAGAAAACTCTGTAAAAATGGCAATTTTGGTCACTGTGAGGGTTTAAAAAGTGGTTATTCAACATGAGGCCCGATCCAAATGACATTTTGAATCATTTTTGGTAGAGTCCAAAAAATCAATTTTCTGATGAAAAACGATGACCCCGGACCAGTCGAACGTTGAAAAAATGGTCAATATTGATGAAATTTTAACATTTAATCTTTTGACTTTAAATGACGGTTGGATGTGAATTATTACTTTTTCAACTAAAATAAGTGTGTTTAAAGTCATTTCTGTGCCTGAAATTGGTCAAAATTTAAGATTTTGAGTAAGCAAAACTCTGTAAAAATGGCAATTTTGGTCACTGTGAGGGTTTAAAAAGTGGTTATTCAACATGAGGCCCGATCCAAATGACATTTTGAATCATTTTTGGTAGAGTCCAAAAAATCAATTTTCTGATGAAAAACGATGACCCCGGACCAGTCGAACGTTGAAAAAATGGTCAATATTGATGAAATTTTAACATTTAATCTTTTGACTTTAAATAACGGTTGGATGTGAATTATTACTTTTTCAACTAAAATAAGTGTGTTTAAAGTCATTTCTGTGCCTGAAATTGGTCAAAATTGAAGATTTTGAGTAAGCAAAACTCTGTAAAAATGGCAATTTTGGTCACTGTGAGGGTTTAAAAAGTGGTTATTCAACATGAGGCCCGATCCAAATGACATTTTGAATCATTTTTGGTAGAGTCCAAAAAATCAATTTTCTGATGAAAAACGATGACCCCGGACCAGTCGAACGTTGAAAAAATGGTCAATATTGATGAAATTTTAACATTTAATCTTTTGACTTTAAATGACGGTTGGATGTGAATTATTACTTTTTCAACTAAAATAAGTGTGTTTAAAGTCATTTCTGTGCCTGAAATTGGTCAAAATTTAAGATTTTGAGTAAGCAAAACTCTGTAAAAATGGCAATTTTGGTCACTGTGAGGGTTTAAAAAGTGGTTATTCAACATGAGGCCCGATCCAAATGACATTTTGAATCATTTTTGGTAGAGTCCAAAAAATCAATTTTCTGATGAAAAACGATGACCCCGGACCAGTCGAACGTTGAAAAAATGGTCAATATTGATGAAATTTTAACATTTAATCTTTTGACTTTAAATAACGGTTGGATGTGAATTATTACTTTTTCAACTAAAATAAGTGTGTTTAAAGTCATTTCTGTGCCTGAAATTGGTCAAAATTGAAGATTTTGAGTAAGCAAAACTCTGTAAAAATGGCAATTTTGGTCACTGTGAGGGTTTAAAAAGTGGTTATTCAACATGAGGCCCGATCCAAATGACATTTTGAATCATTTTTGGTAGAGTCCAAAAAATCAATTTTCTGATGAAAAACGATGACCCCGGACCAGTCGAACGTTGAAAAAATGGTCAATATTGATGAAATTTTAACATTTAATCTTTTGACTTTAAATAACGGTTGGATGTGAATTATTACTTTTTCAACTAAAATAAGTGTGTTTAAAGTCATTTCTGTGCCTGAAATTGGTCAAAATTGAAGATTTTGAGTAAGCAAAACTCTGTAAAAATGGCAATTTTGGTCACTGTGAGGGTTTAAAAAGTGGTTATTCAACATGAGACCCGATCCAAAAAACATTTTGAATCTTTTTTGGTAGAGTCCAAAAAATCAATTTTCTGATGAAAAACGATGACCCCGGACCAGTCGAACGTTGAAAAAATGGTCAATATTGATGAAATTTTAACATTTAATCTTTTGACTTTAAATGACGGTTGGATGTGAATTCTTACTTTTTCAACTAAAATAAGTGTGTTTAAAGTCATTTCTGTGCCTGAAATTGGTCAAAATTGAAGATTTTGAGTAAGCAAAACTCTGTAAAAATGGCAATTTTGGTCACTGTGAGGGTTTAAAAAGTGGTTATTCAACATGAGGCCCGATCCAAATGACATTTTGAATCATTTTTGGTAGAGTCCAAAAAATCAATTTTCTGATGAAAAACGATGACCCCGGACCAGTCGAACGTTGAAAAAATGGTCAATATTGATGAAATTTTAACATTTAATCTTTTGACTTTAAATGACGGTTGGATGTGAATTATTACTTTTTCAACTAAAATAAGTGTGTTTAAAGTCATTTCTGTGCCTGAAATTGGTCAAAATTTAAGATTTTGAGTAAGCAAAACTCTGTAAAAATGGCAATTTTGGTCACTGTGAGGGTTTAAAAAGTGGTTATTCAACATGAGGCCCGATCCAAATGACATTTTGAATCATTTTTGGTAGAGTCCAAAAAATCAATTTTCTGATGAAAAACGATGACCCCGGACCAGTCGAACGTTGAAAAAATGGTCAATATTGATGAAATTTTTACATTTAATCTTTTGACTTTAAATGACGGTTGGATGTGAATTATTACTTTTTCAACTAAAATAAGTGTGTTTAAAGTCATTTCTGTGCCTGAAAGTGGTCAAAATTGAAGATTTTGAGTAAGCAAAACTCTGTAAAAATGGCAATTTTGGTCACTGTGAGGGTTTAAAAAGTGGTTATTCAACATGAGACCCGATCCAAAAGACATTTTGAATCTTTTTTGGTAGAGTCCAAAAAATCAATTTTCTGATGAAAAACGATGACCCCGGACCAGTCGAACGTTGAAAAAATGGTCAATATTGATGAAATTTTAACATTTAATCTTTTGACTTTAAATGACGGTTGGATGTGAATTCTTACTTTTTCAACTAAAATAAGTGTGTTTAAAGTCATTTCTGTGCCTGAAATTTGTCAAAATTGAAGATTTTGAGTAAGCAAAACTCTGTAAAAATGGCAATTTTGGTCACTGTGAGGGTTTAAAAAGTGGTTATTCAACATGAGGCCCGATCCAAATGACATTTTGAATCATTTTTGGTAGAGTCCAAAAAATCAATTTTCTGATGAAAAACGATGACCCCGGACCAGTCGAACGTTGAAAAAATGGTCAATATTGATGAAATTTTAACATTTAATCTTTTGACTTTAAATGACGGTTGGATGTGAATTATTACTTTTTCAACTAAAATAAGTGTGTTTAAAGTCATTTCTGTGCCTGAAATTGGTCAAAATGTAAGATTTTGAGTAAGCAAAACTCTGTAAAAATGGCACTTTTGGTCACTGTGAGAGTTTAAAAAGTGGTTATTCAACATGAGGCCCGATCCAAATGACATTTTGAATCATTTTTGGTAGAGTCCAAAAAATCAATTTTCTGATGAAAAACGATGACCCCGGACCAGTCGAACGTTGAAAAAATGGTCAATATTGATGAAATTTTTACATTTAATCTTTTGACTTTAAATGACGGTTGGATGTGAATGATTACTTTTTCAACTAAAATAAGTGTGTTTAAAGTCATTTCTGTGCCTGAAAGTGGTCAAAATTGAAGATTTTGAGTAAGCAAAACTCTGTAAAAATGGCAATTTTGGTCACTGTGAGGGTTTAAAAAGTGGTTATTCAACATGAGGCCCGATCCAAATGACATTTTGAATCATTTTTGGTAGAGTCCAAAAAATCAATTTTCTGATGAAAAACGATGACCCCGGACCAGTCGAACGTTGAAAAAATGGTCAATATTGATGAAATTTTAACATTTAATCTTTTGACTTTAAATGACGGTTGGATGTGAATTATTACTTTTTCAACTAAAATAAGTGTGTTTAAAGTCATTTCTGTGCCTGAAATTGGTCAAAATTTAAGATTTTGAGTAAGCAAAACTCTGTAAAAATGGCAATGTTGGTCACTGTGAGGGTTTAAAAAGTGGTTATTCAACATGAGGCCCGATCCAAATGACATTTTGAATCATTTTTGGTAGAGTCCAAAAAATCAATTTTCTGATGAAAAACGATGACCCCGGACCAGTCGAACGTTGAAAAAATGGTCAATATTGATGAAATGTTTACATTTAATCTTTTGACTTTAAATGACAGTTGGATGTGAATGATTACTTTTTCAACTAAAATAAGTGTGTTTAAAGTCATTTCTGTGCCTGAAATTGGTCAAAATTTAAGATTTTGAGTAAGCAAAACTCTGTAAAAATGGCAATTTTGGTCACTGTGAGGGTTTAAAAAGTGGTTATTCAACATGAGACCCGATCCAAAAAACATTTTGAATCTTTTTTGGTAGAGTCCAAAAAATCCATTTTCTGATGAAAAACGATGACCCCGGACCAGTCGAACGTTGAAAAAATGGTCAATATTGATGAAATTTTAACATTTAATCTTTTGACTTTAAATGACGGTTGGATGTGAATTATTACTTTTTCAACTAAAATAAGTGTGTTTAAAGTCATTTCTGTGCCTGAAATTTGTCAAAATTGAAGATTTTGAGTAAGCAAAACTCTGTAAAAATGGCAATTTTGGTCACTGTGAGGGTTTAAAAAGTGGTTATTCAACATGAGGCCCGATCCAAATGACATTTTGAATCATTTTTGGTAGAGTCCAAAAAATCAATTTTCTGATGAAAAACGATGACCCCGGACCAGTCGAACGTTGAAAAAATGGTCAATATTGATGAAATTTTAACATTTAATCTTTTGACTTTAAATGACGGTTGGATGTGATTTATTACTTTTTCAACTAAAATAAGTGTGTTTAAAGTCATTTCTGTGCCTGAAAGTGGTCAAAATTGAAGATTTTGAGTAAGCAAAACTCTGTAAAAATGGCAATTTTGGTCACTGTGAGGGTTTAAAAAGTGGTTATTCAACATGAGACCCGATCCAAAAGACATTTTGAATCTTTTTTGGTAGAGTCCAAAAATCGATTTTCTGATGAAAAAAGATGACCCCGGACCAGTCGAACGTTGAAAAAATGGTCAATATTGATGAAATGTTTACATTTAATCTTTTGACTTTAAATGACAGTTGGATGTGAATGATTACTTTTTCAACTAAAATAAGTGTGTTTAAAGTCATTTCTGTGCCTGAAAGTGGTCAAAATTGAAGATTTTGAGTAAGCAAAACTCTGTAAAAATGGCAATTTTGGTCACTGTGAGGGTTTAAAAAGTGGTTATTCAACATGAGGCCCGATCCAAATGACATTTTGAATCATTTTTGGTAGAGTCCAAAAAATCAATTTTCTGATGAAAAACGATGACCCCGGACCAGTCGAACGTTGAAAAAATGGTCAATATTGATGAAATGTTTACATTTAATCTTTTGACTTTAAATGACAGTTGGATGTGAATGATTACTTTTTCAACTAAAATAAGTGTGTTTAAAGTCATTTCTGTGCCTGAAATTGGTCAAAATTTAAGATTTTGAGTAAGCAAAACTCTGTAAAAATGGCAATTTTGGTCACTGTGAGGGTTTAAAAAGTGGTTATTCAACATGAGACCCGATCCAAAAAACATTTTGAATCTTTTTTGGTAGAGTCCAAAAAATCAATTTTCTGATGAAAAACGATGACCCCGGACCAGTCGAACGTTGAAAAAATGGTCAATATTGATGAAATTTTAACATTTAATCTTTTGACTTTAAATGACGGTTGGATGTGAATTCTTACTTTTTCAACTAAAATAAGTGTGTTTAAAGTCATTTCTGTGCCTGAAATTTGTCAAAATTGAAGATTTTGAGTAAGCAAAACTCTGTAAAAATGGCAATTTTGGTCACTGTGAGGGTTTAAAAAGTGGTTATTCAACATGAGGCCCGATCCAAATGACATTTTGAATCATTTTTGGTAGAGTCCAAAAAATCAATTTTCTGATGAAAAACGATGACCCCGGACCAGTCGAACGTTGAAAAAATGGTCAATATTGATGAAATTTTAACATTTAATCTTTTGACTTTAAATGACGTTTGGATGTGATTTATTACTTTTTCAACTAAAATAAGTGTGTTTAAAGTCATTTCTGTGCCTGAAAGTGGTCAAAATTGAAGATTTTGAGTAAGCAAAACTCTGTAAAAATGGCAATTTTGGTCACTGTGAGGGTTTAAAAAGTGGTTATTCAACATGAGGCCCGGTCCAAATGACATTTTGAATCATTTTTATTAGAGTCCAAAAAATCAATTTTCTGATGAAAAACGATGACCCCGGACCAGTCGAACGTTGAAAAAATGGTCAATATTGATGAAATTTTAACATTTAATCTTTTGACTTTAAATGACGGTTGGATGTGAATTATTACTTTTTCAACTAAAATAAGTGTGTTTAAAGTCATTTCTGTGCCTGAAATTGGTCAAAATGTAAGATTTTGAGTAAGCAAAACTCTGTAAAAATGGCAATTTTGGTCACTGTGAGGGTTTAAAAAGTGGTTATTCAACATGAGGCCCGATCCAAATGACATTTTGAATCATTTTTGGTAGAGTCCAAAAAATCAATTTTCTGATGAAAAACGATGACCCCGGACCAGTCGAACGTTGAAAAAATGGTCAATATTGATGAAATTTTAACATTTAATCTTTTGACTTTAAATGACGGTTGGATGTGAATTATTACTTTTTCAACTAAAATAAGTGTGTTTAAAGTCATTTCTGTGCCTGACATTGGTCAAAATTTAAGATTTTGAGTAAGCAAAACTCTGTAAAAATGGCAATTTTGGTCACTGTGAGGGTTTAAAAAGTGGTTATTCAACATGAGGCCCGATCCAAATGACATTTTGAATCATTTTTGGTAGAGTCCAAAAAATCAATTTTCTGATGAAAAACGATGACCCCGGACCAGTCGAACGTTGAAAAAATGGTCAATATTGATGAAATTTTAACATTTAATCTTTTGACTTTAAATGACGGTTGGATGTGAATTATTACTTTTTCAACTAAAATAAGTGTGTTTAAAGTCATTTCTGTGCCTGAAATTGGTCAAAATTGAAGATTTTGAGTAAGCAAAACTCTGTAAAAATGGCAATTTTGGTCACTGTGAGGGTTTAAAAAGTGGTTATTCAACATGAGGCCCGATTCAAATGACATTTTGAATCATTTTTGGTAGAGTCCAAAAAATCAATTTTCTGATGAAAAACGATGACCCCGGACCAGTCGAACGTTGAAAAAATGGTCAATATTGATGAAATTTTAACATTTAATCTTTTGACTTTAAATGACGGTTGGATGTGAATTATTACTTTTTCAACTAAAATAAGTGTGTTTAAAGTCATTTCTGTGCCTGAAATTGGTCAAAATTGAAGATTCTGAGTAAGCAAAACTCTGTAAAAATGGCAATTTTGGTCACTGTGAGGGTTTAAAAAGTGGTTATTCAACATGAGGCCCGATCCAAATGACATTTTGAATAATTTTTGGTAGAGTCCAAAAAATCAATTTTCTGATGAAAAACGATGACCCCGGACCAGTCGAACGTTGAAAAAATGGTCAATATTGATGAAATTTTAACATTTAATCTTTTGACTTTAAATGACGGTTGGATGTGAATTATTACTTTTTCAACTAAAATAAGTGTGTTTAAAGTCATTTCTGTGCCTGACATTGGTCAAAATGTAAGATTTTGAGTAAGCAAAACTCTGTAAAAATGGCAATTTTGGTCACTGTGAGGGTTTAAAAAGTGGTTATTCAACATGAGGCCCGATCCAAATGACATTTTGAATCATTTTTGGTAGAGTCCAAAAAATCAATTTTCTGATGAAAAACGATGACCCCGGACCAGTCGAACGTTGAAAAAATGGTCAATATTGATGAAATTTTAACATTTAATCTTTTGACTTTAAATGACGGTTGGATGTGAATTATTACTTTTTCAACTAAAATAAGTGTGTTTAAAGTCATTTCTGTGCCTGACATTGGTCAAAATTTAAGATTTTGAGTAAGCAAAACTCTGTAAAAATGGCAATTTTGGTCACTGTGAGGGTTTAAAAAGTGGTTATTCAACATGAGGCCCGATCCAAATGACATTTTGAATCATTTTTGGTAGAGTCCAAAAAATCAATTTTCTGATGAAAAACGATGACCCCGGACCAGTCGAACGTTGAAAAAATGGTCAATATTGATGAAATTTTAACATTTAATCTTTTGACTTTAAATGACGGTTGGATGTGAATTATTACTTTTTCAACTAAAATAAGTGTGTTTAAAGTCATTTCTGTGCCTGAAATTGGTCAAAATTGAAGATTTTGAGTAAGCAAAACTCTGTAAAAATGGCAATTTTGGTCACTGTGAGGGTTTAAAAAGTGGTTATTCAACATGAGGCCCGATTCAAATGACATTTTGAATCATTTTTGGTAGAGTCCAAAAAATCAATTTTCTGATGAAAAACGATGACCCCGGACCAGTCGAACGTTGAAAAAATGGTCAATATTGATGAAATTTTAACATTTAATCTTTTGACTTTAAATGACGGTTGGATGTGAATTATTACTTTTTCAACTAAAATAAGTGTGTTTAAAGTCATTTCTGTGCCTGAAATTGGTCAAAATTGAAGATTCTGAGTAAGCAAAACTCTGTAAAAATGGCAATTTTGGTCACTGTGAGGGTTTAAAAAGTGGTTATTCAACATGAGGCCCGATCCAAATGACATTTTGAATAATTTTTGGTAGAGTCCAAAAAATCAATTTTCTGATGAAAAACGATGACCCCGGACCAGTCGAACGTTGAAAAAATGGTCAATATTGATGAAATTTTAACATTTAATCTTTTGACTTTAAATGACGGTTGGATGTGAATTATTACTTTTTCAACTAAAATAAGTGTGTTTAAAGTCATTTCTGTGCCTGAAATTGGTCAAAATGTAAGATTTTGAGTAAGCAAAACTCTGTAAAAATGGCAATTTTGGTCACTGTGAGGGTTTAAAAAGTGGTTATTCAACATGAGGCCCGATCCAAATGACATTTTGAATCATTTTTGGTAGAGTCCAAAAAATCAATTTTCTGATGAAAAACGATGACCCCGGACCAGTCGAACGTTGAAAAAATGGTCAATATTGATGAAATTTTAACATTTAATCTTTTGACTTTAAATGACGGTTGGATGTGAATTATTACTTTTTCAACTAAAATAAGTGTGTTTAAAGTCATTTCTGTGCCTGAAATTGGTCAAAATTTAAGATTTTGAGTAAGCAAAACTCTGTAAAAATGGCACTTTTGGTCACTGTGAGAGTTTAAAAAGTGGTTATTCAACATGAGGCCCGATCCAAATGACATTTTGAATCATTTTTGGTAGAGTCCAAAAAATCAATTTTCTGATGAAAAACGATGACCCCGGACCAGTCGAACGTTGAAAAAATGGTCAATATTGATGAAATTTTTACATTTAATCTTTTGACTTTAAATGACGGTTGGATGTGAATGATTACTTTTTCAACTAAAATAAGTGTGTTTAAAGTCATTTCTGTGCCTGAAAGTGGTCAAAATTGAAGATTTTGAGTAAGCAAAACTCTGTAAAAATGGCAATTTTGGTCACTGTGAGGGTTTAAAAAGTGGTTATTCAACATGAGGCCCGATCCAAATGACATTTTGAATCATTTTTGGTAGAGTCCAAAAAATCAATTTTCTGATGAAAAACGATGACCCCGGACCAGTCGAACGTTGAAAAAATGGTCAATATTGATGAAATTTTAACATTTAATCTTTTGACTTTAAATGACGGTTGGATGTGAATTATTACTTTTTCAACTAAAATAAGTGTGTTTAAAGTCATTTCTGTGCCTGAAATTGGTCAAAATTTAAGATTTTGAGTAAGCAAAACTCTGTAAAAATGGCAATGTTGGTCACTGTGAGGGTTTAAAAAGTGGTTATTCAACATGAGGCCCGATCCAAAAGACATTTTGAATCTTTTTTGGTAGAGTCCAAAAAATCAATTTTCTGATGAAAAACGATGACCCCGGACCAGTCGAACGTTGAAAAAATGGTCAATATTGATGAAATTTTAACATTTAATCTTTTGACTTTAAATGACGGTTGGATGTGAATTCTTACTTTTTCAACTAAAATAAGTGTGTTTAAAGTCATTTCTGTGCCTGAAATTTGTCAAAATTGAAGATTTTGAGTAAGCAAAACTCTGTAAAAATGGCAATTTTGGTCACTGTGAGGGTTTAAAAAGTGGTTATTCAACATGAGGCCCGATCCAAATGACATTTTGAATCATTTTTGGTAGAGTCCAAAAAATCAATTTTCTGATGAAAAACGATGACCCCGGACCAGTCGAACGTTGAAAAAATGGTCAATATTGATGAAATTTTAACATTTAATCTTTTGACTTTAAATGACGGTTGGATGTGATTTATTACTTTTTCAACTAAAATAAGTGTGTTTAAAGTCATTTCTGTGCCTGAAAGTGGTCAAAATTGAAGATTTTGAGTTAGCAAAACTCTGTAAAAATGGCAATTTTGGTCACTGTGAGGGTTTAAAAAGTGGTTATTCAACATGAGACCCGATCCAAAAGACATTTTGAATCTTTTTTGGTAGAGTCCAAAAATCGATTTTCTGATGAAAAAAGATGACCCCGGACCAGTCGAACGTTGAAAAAATGGTCAATATTGATGAAATGTTTACATTTAATCTTTTGACTTTAAATGACAGTTGGATGTGAATGATTACTTTTTCAACTAAAATAAGTGTGTTTAAAGTCATTTCTGTGCCTGAAAGTGGTCAAAATTGAAGATTTTGAGTAAGCAAAACTCTGTAAAAATGGCAATTTTGGTCACTGTGAGGGTTTAAAAAGTGGTTATTCAACATGAGGCCCGGTCCAAATGACATTTTGAATCATTTTTATTAGAGTCCAAAAAATCAATTTTCTGATGAAAAACGATGACCCCGGACCAGTCGAACGTTGAAAAAATGGTCAATATTGATGAAATTTTAACATTTAATCTTTTGACTTTAAATGACGGTTGGATGTGAATTATTACTTTTTCAACTAAAATAAGTGTGTTTAAAGTCATTTCTGTGCCTGAAATTGGTCAAAATGTAAGATTTTGAGTAAGCAAAACGCTGTAAAAATGGCAATTTTGGTCACTGTGAGGGTTTAAAAAGTGGTTATTCAACATGAGGCCCGATCCAAATGACATTTTGAATCATTTTTGGTAGAGTCCAAAAAATCAATTTTCTGATGAAAAACGATGACCCCGGACCAGTCGAACGTTGAAAAAATGGTCAATATTGATGAAATTTTAACATTTAATCTTTTGACTTTAAATGACGTTTGGATGTGAATGATTACTTTTTCAACTAAAATAAGTGTGTTTAAAGTCATTTCTGTGCCTGAAAGTGGTCAAAATTGAAGATTTTGAGTAAGCAAAACTCTGTAAAAATGGCAATTTTGGTCACTGTGAGGGTTTAAAAAGTGGTTATTCAACATGAGACCCGATCCAAAAGACATTTTGAATCTTTTTTGGTAGAGTCCAAAAATCGATTTTCTGATGAAAAAAGATGACCCCGGACCAGTCGAACGTTGAAAAAATGGTCAATATTGATGAAATTTTAACATTTAATCTTTTGACTTTAAATGACGGTTGGATGTGAATTATTACTTTTTCAACTAAAATAAGTGTGTTTAAAGTCATTTCTGTGCCTGACATTGGTCAAAATTTAAGATTTTGAGTAAGCAAAACTCTGTAAAAATGGCAATTTTGGTCACTGTGAGGGTTTAAAAAGTGGTTATTCAACATGAGGCCCGATCCAAATGACATTTTGAATCATTTTTGGTAGAGTCCAAAAAATCAATTTTCTGATGAAAAACGATGACCCCGGACCAGTCGAACGTTGAAAAAATGGTCAATATTGATGAAATGTTTACATTTAATCTTTTGACTTTAAATGACAGTTGGATGTGAATGATTACTTTTTCAACTAAAATAAGTGTGTTTAAAGTCATTTCTGTGCCTGAAAGTGGTCAAAATTGAAGATTTTGAGTAAGCAAAACTCTGTAAAAATGGCAATTTTGGTCACTGTGAGGGTTTAAAAAGTGGTTATTCAACATGAGGCCCGATCCAAATGACATTTTGAATCATTTTTGGTAGAGTCCAAAAAATCAATTTTCTGATGAAAAACGATGACCCCGGACCAGTCGAACGTTGAAAAAATGGTCAATATTGATTAAATTTTAACATTTAATCTTTTAACTTTAAATGACGGTTGGATGTGAATTATTACTTTTTCAACTAAAATAAGTGTGTTTAAAGTCATTTCTGTGCCTGAAATTGGTCAAAATTGAAGATTCTGAGTAAGCAAAACTCTGTAAAAATGGCAATTTTGGTCACTGTGAGGGTTTAAAAAGTGGTTATTCAACATGAGGCCCGATCCAAATGACATTTTGAAACATTTTTGGTAGAGTCCAAAAAAATCAATTTTCTGATGAAAAACGATGACCCCGGACCAGTCGAACGTTGAAAAAATGGTCAATATTGATGAAATTTTAACATTTAATCTTTTGACTTTAAATGACGGTTGGATGTGAATTATTACTTTTTCAACTAAAATAAGTGTGTTTAAAGTCATTTCTGTGCCTGAAATTGGTCAAAATTTAAGATTTTGAGTAAGCAAAACTCTGTAAAAATGGCAATTTTGGTCACTGTGAGGGTTTAAAAAGTGGTTATTCAACATGAGGCCCGATCCAAATGACATTTTGAATCATTTTTGGTAGAGTCCAAAAAATCAATTTTCTGATGAAAAACGATGACCCCGGACCAGTCGAACGTTGAAAAAATGGTCAATATTGATTAAATTTTAACATTTAATCTTTTAACTTTAAATGACGGTTGGATGTGAATTATTACTTTTTCAACTAAAATAAGTGTGTTTAAAGTCATTTCTGTGCCTGAAATTGGTCAAAATTGAAGATTCTGAGTAAAGCAAAACTCTGTAAAAATGGCAATTTTGGTCACTGTGAGGGTTTAAAAAGTGGTTATTCAACATGAGGCCCGATCCAAATGACATTTTGAATCATTTTTGGTAGAGTCCAAAAAATCAATTTTCTGATGAAAAACGATGACCCCGGACCAGTCGAACGTTGAAAAAATGGTCAATATTGATGAAATTTTAACATTTAATCTTTTGACTTTAAATGACGGTTGGATGTGAATTATTACTTTTTCAACTAAAATAAGTGTGTTTAAAGTCATTTCTGTGCCTGAAATTGGTCAAAATTGAAGATTTTGAGTAAAGGAAACTCTGTAAAAATGGCAATTTTGGTCACTGTGAGGGTTTAAAAAGTGGTTATTCAACATGAGGCCCGATCCAAATGACATTTTGAATCATTTTTGGTAGAGTCCAAAAAATCAATTTTCTGATGAAAAACGATGACCCCGGACCAGTCGAACGTTGAAAAAATGGTCAATATTGATGAAATTTTAACATTTAATCTTTTGACTTTAAATGACGGTTGGATGTGAATTATTACTTTTTCAACTAAAATAAGTGTGTTTAAAGTCATTTCTGTGCCTGAAATTGGTCAAAATTTAAGATTTTGAGTAAGCAAAACTCTGTAAAAATGGCAATTTTGGTCACTGTGAGGGTTTAAAAAGTGGTTATTCAACATGAGGCCCGATCCAAATGACATTTTGAATCATTTTTGGTAGAGTCCAAAAAATCAATTTTCTGATGAAAAACGATGACCCCGGACCAGTCGAACGTTGAAAAAATGGTCAATATTGATGAAATTTTAACATTTAATCTTTTGACTTTAAATAACGGTTGGATGTGAATTATTACTTTTTCAACTAAAATAAGTGTGTTTAAAGTCATTTCTGTGCCTGAAATTGGTCAAAATTGAAGATTTTGAGTAAGCAAAACTCTGTAAAAATGGCAATTTTGGTCACTGTGAGGGTTTAAAAAGTGGTTATTCAACATGAGGCCCGATCCAAATGACATTTTGAATCATTTTTGGTAGAGTCCAAAAAATCAATTTTCTGATGAAAAACGATGACCCCGGACCAGTCGAACGTTGAAAAAATGGTCAATATTGATGAAATTTTAACATTTAATCTTTTGACTTTAAATGACGGTTGGATGTGAATTATTACTTTTTCAACTAAAATAAGTGTGTTTAAAGTCATTTCTGTGCCTGAAATTGGTCAAAATTTAAGATTTTGAGTAAGCAAAACTCTGTAAAAATGGCAATTTTGGTCACTGTGAGGGTTTAAAAAGTGGTTATTCAACATGAGACCCGATCCAAAAGACATTTTGAATCTTTTTTGGTAGAGTCCAAAAATCGATTTTCTGATGAAAAAAGATGACCCCGGACCAGTCGAACGTTGAAAAAATGGTCAATATTGATGAAATGTTTACATTTAATCTTTTGACTTTAAATGACGGTTGGATGTGAATGATTACTTTTTCAACTAAAATAAGTGTGTTTAAAGTCATTTCTGTGCCTGAAAGTGGTCAAAATTGAAGATTTTGAGTAAGCAAAACTCTGTAAAAATGGCAATTTTGGTCACTGTGAGGGTTTAAAAAGTGGTTATTCAACATGAGGCCCGATCCAAATGACATTTTGAATCATTTTTGGTAGAGTCCAAAAAATCAATTTTCTGATGAAAAACGATGACCCCGGACCAGTCGAACGTTGAAAAAATGGTCAATATTGATGAAATTTTAACATTTAATCTTTTGACTTTAAATGACGGTTGGATGTGAATTATTACTTTTTCAACTAAAATAAGTGTGTTTAAAGTCATTTCTGTGCCTGAAATTGGTCAAAATTTAAGATTTTGAGTAAGCAAAACTCTGTAAAAATGGCAATGTTGGTCACTGTGAGGGTTTAAAAAGTGGTTATTCAACATGAGGCCCGATCCAAAAGACATTTTGAATCTTTTTTGGTAGAGTCCAAAAAATCAATTTTCTGATGAAAAACGATGACCCCGGACCAGTCGAACGTTGAAAAAATGGTCAATATTGATGAAATTTTAACATTTAATCTTTTGACTTTAAATGACGGTTGGATGTGAATTCTTACTTTTTCAACTAAAATAAGTGTGTTTAAAGTCATTTCTGTGCCTGAAATTTGTCAAAATTGAAGATTTTGAGTAAGCAAAACTCTGTAAAAATGGCAATTTTGGTCACTGTGAGGGTTTAAAAAGTGGTTATTCAACATGAGGCCCGATCCAAATGACATTTTGAATCATTTTTGGTAGAGTCCAAAAAATCAATTTTCTGATGAAAAACGATGACCCCGGACCAGTCGAACGTTGAAAAAATGGTCAATATTGATGAAATTTTAACATTTAATCTTTTGACTTTAAATGACGGTTGGATGTGATTTATTACTTTTTCAACTAAAATAAGTGTGTTTAAAGTCATTTCTGTGCCTGAAAGTGGTCAAAATTGAAGATTTTGAGTTAGCAAAACTCTGTAAAAATGGCAATTTTGGTCACTGTGAGGGTTTAAAAAGTGGTTATTCAACATGAGACCCGATCCAAAAGACATTTTGAATCTTTTTTGGTAGAGTCCAAAAATCGATTTTCTGATGAAAAAAGATGACCCCGGACCAGTCGAACGTTGAAAAAATGGTCAATATTGATGAAATGTTTACATTTAATCTTTTGACTTTAAATGACAGTTGGATGTGAATGATTACTTTTTCAACTAAAATAAGTGTGTTTAAAGTCATTTCTGTGCCTGAAAGTGGTCAAAATTGAAGATTTTGAGTAAGCAAAACTCTGTAAAAATGGCAATTTTGGTCACTGTGAGGGTTTAAAAAGTGGTTATTCAACATGAGGCCCGGTCCAAATGACATTTTGAATCATTTTTATTAGAGTCCAAAAAATCAATTTTCTGATGAAAAACGATGACCCCGGACCAGTCGAACGTTGAAAAAATGGTCAATATTGATGAAATTTTAACATTTAATCTTTTGACTTTAAATGACGGTTGGATGTGAATTATTACTTTTTCAACTAAAATAAGTGTGTTTAAAGTCATTTCTGTGCCTGAAATTGGTCAAAATGTAAGATTTTGAGTAAGCAAAACGCTGTAAAAATGGCAATTTTGGTCACTGTGAGGGTTTAAAAAGTGGTTATTCAACATGAGGCCCGATCCAAATGACATTTTGAATCATTTTTGGTAGAGTCCAAAAAATCAATTTTCTGATGAAAAACGATGACCCCGGACCAGTCGAACGTTGAAAAAATGGTCAATATTGATGAAATTTTAACATTTAATCTTTTGACTTTAAATGACGTTTGGATGTGAATGATTACTTTTTCAACTAAAATAAGTGTGTTTAAAGTCATTTCTGTGCCTGAAAGTGGTCAAAATTGAAGATTTTGAGTAAGCAAAACTCTGTAAAAATGGCAATTTTGGTCACTGTGAGGGTTTAAAAAGTGGTTATTCAACATGAGACCCGATCCAAAAGACATTTTGAATCTTTTTTGGTAGAGTCCAAAAATCGATTTTCTGATGAAAAAAGATGACCCCGGACCAGTCGAACGTTGAAAAAATGGTCAATATTGATGAAATTTTAACATTTAATCTTTTGACTTTAAATGACGGTTGGATGTGAATTATTACTTTTTCAACTAAAATAAGTGTGTTTAAAGTCATTTCTGTGCCTGACATTGGTCAAAATTTAAGATTTTGAGTAAGCAAAACTCTGTAAAAATGGCAATTTTGGTCACTGTGAGGGTTTAAAAAGTGGTTATTCAACATGAGGCCCGATCCAAATGACATTTTGAATCATTTTTGGTAGAGTCCAAAAAATCAATTTTCTGATGAAAAACGATGACCCCGGACCAGTCGAACGTTGAAAAAATGGTCAATATTGATGAAATGTTTACATTTAATCTTTTGACTTTAAATGACAGTTGGATGTGAATGATTACTTTTTCAACTAAAATAAGTGTGTTTAAAGTCATTTCTGTGCCTGAAAGTGGTCAAAATTGAAGATTTTGAGTAAGCAAAACTCTGTAAAAATGGCAATTTTGGTCACTGTGAGGGTTTAAAAAGTGGTTATTCAACATGAGGCCCGATCCAAATGACATTTTGAATCATTTTTGGTAGAGTCCAAAAAATCAATTTTCTGATGAAAAACGATGACCCCGGACCAGTCGAACGTTGAAAAAATGGTCAATATTGATTAAATTTTAACATTTAATCTTTTAACTTTAAATGACGGTTGGATGTGAATTATTACTTTTTCAACTAAAATAAGTGTGTTTAAAGTCATTTCTGTGCCTGAAATTGGTCAAAATTGAAGATTCTGAGTAAGCAAAACTCTGTAAAAATGGCAATTTTGGTCACTGTGAGGGTTTAAAAAGTGGTTATTCAACATGAGGCCCGATCCAAATGACATTTTGAAACATTTTTGGTAGAGTCCAAAAAAATCAATTTTCTGATGAAAAACGATGACCCCGGACCAGTCGAACGTTGAAAAAATGGTCAATATTGATGAAATTTTAACATTTAATCTTTTGACTTTAAATGACGGTTGGATGTGAATTATTACTTTTTCAACTAAAATAAGTGTGTTTAAAGTCATTTCTGTGCCTGAAATTGGTCAAAATTTAAGATTTTGAGTAAGCAAAACTCTGTAAAAATGGCAATTTTGGTCACTGTGAGGGTTTAAAAAGTGGTTATTCAACATGAGGCCCGATCCAAATGACATTTTGAATCATTTTTGGTAGAGTCCAAAAAATCAATTTTCTGATGAAAAACGATGACCCCGGACCAGTCGAACGTTGAAAAAATGGTCAATATTGATTAAATTTTAACATTTAATCTTTTAACTTTAAATGACGGTTGGATGTGAATTATTACTTTTTCAACTAAAATAAGTGTGTTTAAAGTCATTTCTGTGCCTGAAATTGGTCAAAATTGAAGATTCTGAGTAAAGCAAAACTCTGTAAAAATGGCAATTTTGGTCACTGTGAGGGTTTAAAAAGTGGTTATTCAACATGAGGCCCGATCCAAATGACATTTTGAATCATTTTTGGTAGAGTCCAAAAAATCAATTTTCTGATGAAAAACGATGACCCCGGACCAGTCGAACGTTGAAAAAATGGTCAATATTGATGAAATTTTAACATTTAATCTTTTGACTTTAAATGACGGTTGGATGTGAATTATTACTTTTTCAACTAAAATAAGTGTGTTTAAAGTCATTTCTGTGCCTGAAATTGGTCAAAATTGAAGATTTTGAGTAAAGGAAACTCTGTAAAAATGGCAATTTTGGTCACTGTGAGGGTTTAAAAAGTGGTTATTCAACATGAGGCCCGATCCAAATGACATTTTGAATCATTTTTGGTAGAGTCCAAAAAATCAATTTTCTGATGAAAAACGATGACCCCGGACCAGTCGAACGTTGAAAAAATGGTCAATATTGATGAAATTTTAACATTTAATCTTTTGACTTTAAATGACGGTTGGATGTGAATTATTACTTTTTCAACTAAAATAAGTGTGTTTAAAGTCATTTCTGTGCCTGAAATTGGTCAAAATTTAAGATTTTGAGTAAGCAAAACTCTGTAAAAATGGCAATTTTGGTCACTGTGAGGGTTTAAAAAGTGGTTATTCAACATGAGGCCCGATCCAAATGACATTTTGAATCATTTTTGGTAGAGTCCAAAAAATCAATTTTCTGATGAAAAACGATGACCCCGGACCAGTCGAACGTTGAAAAAATGGTCAATATTGATGAAATTTTAACATTTAATCTTTTGACTTTAAATAACGGTTGGATGTGAATTATTACTTTTTCAACTAAAATAAGTGTGTTTAAAGTCATTTCTGTGCCTGAAATTGGTCAAAATTGAAGATTTTGAGTAAGCAAAACTCTGTAAAAATGGCAATTTTGGTCACTGTGAGGGTTTAAAAAGTGGTTATTCAACATGAGGCCCGATCCAAATGACATTTTGAATCATTTTTGGTAGAGTCCAAAAATCAATTTTCTGATGAAAAACGATGACCCCGGACCAGTCGAACGTTGAAAAAATGGTCAATATTGATGAAATTTTAACATTTAATCTTTTGACTTTAAATGACGGTTGGATGTGAATTATTACTTTTTCAACTAAAATAAGTGTGTTTAAAGTCATTTCTGTGCCTGAAATTGGTCAAAATTTAAGATTTTGAGTAAGCAAAACTCTGTAAAAATGGCAATTTTGGTCACTGTGAGGGTTTAAAAAGTGGTTATTCAACATGAGGCCCGATCCAAATGACATTTTGAATCATTTTTGGTAGAGTCCAAAAAATCAATTTTCTGATGAAAAACGATGACCCCGGACCAGTCGAACGTTGAAAAAATGGTCAATATTGATGAAATTTTAACATTTAATCTTTTGACTTTAAATAACGGTTGGATGTGAATTATTACTTTTTCAACTAAAATAAGTGTGTTTAAAGTCATTTCTGTGCCTGAAATTGGTCAAAATTGAAGATTTTGAGTAAGCAAAACTCTGTAAAAATGGCAATTTTGGTCACTGTGAGGGTTTAAAAAGTGGTTATTCAACATGAGGCCCGATCCAAATGACATTTTGAATCATTTTTGGTAGAGTCCAAAAAATCAATTTTCTGATGAAAAACGATGACCCCGGACCAGTCGAACGTTGAAAAAATGGTCAATATTGATGAAATTTTAACATTTAATCTTTTGACTTTAAATAACGGTTGGATGTGAATTATTACTTTTTCAACTAAAATAAGTGTGTTTAAAGTCATTTCTGTGCCTGAAATTGGTCAAAATTGAAGATTTTGAGTAAGCAAAACTCTGTAAAAATGGCAATTTTGGTCACTGTGAGGGTTTAAAAAGTGGTTATTCAACATGAGACCCGATCCAAAAAACATTTTGAATCTTTTTTGGTAGAGTCCAAAAAATCAATTTTCTGATGAAAAACGATGACCCCGGACCAGTCGAACGTTGAAAAAATGGTCAATATTGATGAAATTTTAACATTTAATCTTTTGACTTTAAATGACGGTTGGATGTGAATTCTTACTTTTTCAACTAAAATAAGTGTGTTTAAAGTCATTTCTGTGCCTGAAATTGGTCAAAATTGAAGATTTTGAGTAAGCAAAACTCTGTAAAAATGGCAATTTTGGTCACTGTGAGGGTTTAAAAAGTGGATATTCAACATGAGGCCCGATCCAAATGACATTTTGAATCATTTTTGGTAGAGTCCAAAAAATCAATTTTCTGATGAAAAAACGATGACCCCGGACCAGTCGAACGTTGAAAAAAATGGTCAATATTGATGAAATTTTAACATTTAATCTTTTGACTTTAAATGACGGTTGGATGTGAATTATTACTTTTTCAACTAAAATAAGTGTGTTTAAAGTCATTTCTGTGCCTGAAATTGGTCAAAATTTAAGATTTTGAGTAAGCAAAACTCTGTAAAAATGGCAATTTTGGTCACTGTGAAGGTTTAAAAAGTGGTTATTCAACATGAGGCCCGATCCAAATGACATTTTGAATCATTTTTGGTAGAGTCCAAAAAATCAATTTTCTGATGAAAAACGATGACCCCGGACCAGTCGAACGTTGAAAAAATGGTCAATATGATGAAATTTTAACATTTAATCTTTTGACTTTAAATGACGGTTGGATGTGAATTATTACTTTTTCAACTAAAATAAGAGTGTTTAAAGTCATTTCTGTGCCTGAAATTGGTCAAAATTGAAGATTTTGAGTAAAGAAAACTCTGTAAAAATGGCAAATTTGGTCACTGTGAGGGTTTAAAAAGTGGTTATTCAACATGAGGCCCGATCCAAATGACATTTTGAATCATTTTTGGTAGAGTCCAAAAATCAATTTTCTGATGAAAAACGATGACCCCGGACCAGTCGAACGTTGAAAAAATGGTCAATATTGATGAAATTTTAACATTTAATCTTTGACTTTAAATGACGGTTGGATGTGAATTATTACTTTTTCAACTAAAATAAGTGTGTTTTAAAGTCATTTCTGTGCCTGAAATTGGTCAAAATTGAAGATTTTGAGTAAGCAAAACTCTGTAAAAATGGCAATTTTGGTCACTGTGAGGGTTTAAAAAAGTGGTTATTCAACATGAGGGCCCGATCCAAATGACATTTTGAATCATTTTGGTAGAGTCCAAAAAATCAATTTTCTGATGAAAAACGATGACCCCGGACCAGTCGAACGTTGAAAAAATGGTCAATATTGATGAAATTTTAACATTTAATCTTTTGACTTTAAATAACGGTTGGATGTGAATTATTACTTTTTCAACTAAAATAAGTGTGTTTAAAGTCATTTCTGTGCCTGAAATTGGTCAAAATTGAAGATTTTGAGTAAGCAAAACTCTGTAAAAATGGCAATTTTGGTCACTGTGAGGGTTTAAAAAGTGGTTATTCAACATGAGACCCGATCCAAAAAACATTTTGAATCTTTTTTGGTAGAGTCCAAAAAATCAATTTTCTGATGAAAAACGATGACCCCGGACCAGTCGAACGTTGAAAAAATGGTCAATATTGATGAAATTTTAACATTTAATCTTTTGACTTTAAATGACGGTTGGATGTGAATTCTTACTTTTTCAACTAAAATAAGTGTGTTTAAAGTCATTTCTGTGCCTGAAATTGGTCAAAATTGAAGATTTTGAGTAAGCAAAACTCTGTAAAAATGGCAATTTTGGTCACTGTGAGGGTTTAAAAAGTGGTTATTCAACATGAGGCCCGATCCAAATGACATTTTGAATCATTTTTGGTAGAGTCCAAAAAATCAATTTTCTGATGAAAAACGATGACCCCGGACCAGTCGAACGTTGAAAAAATGGTCAATATTGATGAAATTTTAACATTTAATCTTTTGACTTTAAATGACGGTTGGATGTGAATTATTACTTTTTCAACTAAAATAAGTGTGTTTAAAGTCATTTCTGTGCCTGAAATTGGTCAAAATTTAAGATTTTGAGTAAGCAAAACTCTGTAAAAATGGCAATTTTGGTCACTGTGAGGGTTTAAAAAGTGGTTATTCAACATGAGGCCCGATCCAAATGACATTTTGAATCATTTTTGGTAGAGTCCAAAAAATCAATTTTCTGATGAAAAACGATGACCCCGGACCAGTCGAACGTTGAAAAAATGGTCAATATTGATGAAATTTTTACATTTAATCTTTTGACTTTAAATGACGGTTGGATGTGAATTATTACTTTTTCAACTAAAATAAGTGTGTTTAAAGTCATTTCTGTGCCTGAAAGTGGTCAAAATTGAAGATTTTGAGTAAGCAAAACTCTGTAAAAATGGCAATTTTGGTCACTGTGAGGGTTTAAAAAGTGGTTATTCAACATGAGACCCGATCCAAAAGACATTTTGAATCTTTTTTGGTAGAGTCCAAAAAATCAATTTTCTGATGAAAAACGATGACCCCGGACCAGTCGAACGTTGAAAAAATGGTCAATATTGATGAAATTTTAACATTTAATCTTTTGACTTTAAATGACGGTTGGATGTGAATTCTTACTTTTTCAACTAAAATAAGTGTGTTTAAAGTCATTTCTGTGCCTGAAATTTGTCAAAATTGAAGATTTTGAGTAAGCAAAACTCTGTAAAAATGGCAATTTTGGTCACTGTGAGGGTTTAAAAAGTGGTTATTCAACATGAGGCCCGATCCAAATGACATTTTGAATCATTTTTGGTAGAGTCCAAAAAATCAATTTTCTGATGAAAAACGATGACCCCGGACCAGTCGAACGTTGAAAAAATGGTCAATATTGATGAAATTTTAACATTTAATCTTTTGACTTTAAATGACGGTTGGATGTGAATTATTACTTTTTCAACTAAAATAAGTGTGTTTAAAGTCATTTCTGTGCCTGAAATTGGTCAAAATGTAAGATTTTGAGTAAGCAAAACTCTGTAAAAATGGCACTTTTGGTCACTGTGAGAGTTTAAAAAGTGGTTATTCAACATGAGGCCCGATCCAAATGACATTTTGAATCATTTTTGGTAGAGTCCAAAAAATCAATTTTCTGATGAAAAACGATGACCCCGGACCAGTCGAACGTTGAAAAAATGGTCAATATTGATGAAATTTTTACATTTAATCTTTTGACTTTAAATGACGGTTGGATGTGAATGATTACTTTTTCAACTAAAATAAGTGTGTTTAAAGTCATTTCTGTGCCTGAAAGTGGTCAAAATTGAAGATTTTGAGTAAGCAAAACTCTGTAAAAATGGCAATTTTGGTCACTGTGAGGGTTTAAAAAGTGGTTATTCAACATGAGGCCCGATCCAAATGACATTTTGAATCATTTTTGGTAGAGTCCAAAAAATCAATTTTCTGATGAAAAACGATGACCCCGGACCAGTCGAACGTTGAAAAAATGGTCAATATTGATGAAATTTTAACATTTAATCTTTTGACTTTAAATGACGGTTGGATGTGAATTATTACTTTTTCAACTAAAATAAGTGTGTTTAAAGTCATTTCTGTGCCTGAAATTGGTCAAAATTTAAGATTTTGAGTAAGCAAAACTCTGTAAAAATGGCAATGTTGGTCACTGTGAGGGTTTAAAAAGTGGTTATTCAACATGAGGCCCGATCCAAATGACATTTTGAATCATTTTTGGTAGAGTCCAAAAAATCAATTTTCTGATGAAAAACGATGACCCCGGACCAGTCGAACGTTGAAAAAATGGTCAATATTGATGAAATGTTTACATTTAATCTTTTGACTTTAAATGACAGTTGGATGTGAATGATTACTTTTTCAACTAAAATAAGTGTGTTTAAAGTCATTTCTGTGCCTGAAATTGGTCAAAATTTAAGATTTTGAGTAAGCAAAACTCTGTAAAAATGGCAATTTTGGTCACTGTGAGGGTTTAAAAAGTGGTTATTCAACATGAGACCCGATCCAAAAAACATTTTGAATCTTTTTTGGTAGAGTCCAAAAAATCCATTTTCTGATGAAAAACGATGACCCCGGACCAGTCGAACGTTGAAAAAATGGTCAATATTGATGAAATTTTAACATTTAATCTTTTGACTTTAAATGACGGTTGGATGTGAATTATTACTTTTTCAACTAAAATAAGTGTGTTTAAAGTCATTTCTGTGCCTGAAATTTGTCAAAATTGAAGATTTTGAGTAAGCAAAACTCTGTAAAAATGGCAATTTTGGTCACTGTGAGGGTTTAAAAAGTGGTTATTCAACATGAGGCCCGATCCAAATGACATTTTGAATCATTTTTGGTAGAGTCCAAAAAATCAATTTTCTGATGAAAAACGATGACCCCGGACCAGTCGAACGTTGAAAAAATGGTCAATATTGATGAAATTTTAACATTTAATCTTTTGACTTTAAATGACGGTTGGATGTGATTTATTACTTTTTCAACTAAAATAAGTGTGTTTAAAGTCATTTCTGTGCCTGAAAGTGGTCAAAATTGAAGATTTTGAGTAAGCAAAACTCTGTAAAAATGGCAATTTTGGTCACTGTGAGGGTTTAAAAAGTGGTTATTCAACATGAGACCCGATCCAAAAGACATTTTGAATCTTTTTTGGTAGAGTCCAAAAATCGATTTTCTGATGAAAAAAGATGACCCCGGACCAGTCGAACGTTGAAAAAATGGTCAATATTGATGAAATGTTTACATTTAATCTTTTGACTTTAAATGACAGTTGGATGTGAATGATTACTTTTTCAACTAAAATAAGTGTGTTTAAAGTCATTTCTGTGCCTGAAAGTGGTCAAAATTGAAGATTTTGAGTAAGCAAAACTCTGTAAAAATGGCAATTTTGGTCACTGTGAGGGTTTAAAAAGTGGTTATTCAACATGAGGCCCGATCCAAATGACATTTTGAATCATTTTTGGTAGAGTCCAAAAAATCAATTTTCTGATGAAAAACGATGACCCCGGACCAGTCGAACGTTGAAAAAATGGTCAATATTGATGAAATGTTTACATTTAATCTTTTGACTTTAAATGACAGTTGGATGTGAATGATTACTTTTTCAACTAAAATAAGTGTGTTTAAAGTCATTTCTGTGCCTGAAATTGGTCAAAATTTAAGATTTTGAGTAAGCAAAACTCTGTAAAAATGGCAATTTTGGTCACTGTGAGGGTTTAAAAAGTGGTTATTCAACATGAGACCCGATCCAAAAAACATTTTGAATCTTTTTTGGTAGAGTCCAAAAAATCAATTTTCTGATGAAAAACGATGACCCCGGACCAGTCGAACGTTGAAAAAATGGTCAATATTGATGAAATTTTAACATTTAATCTTTTGACTTTAAATGACGGTTGGATGTGAATTCTTACTTTTTCAACTAAAATAAGTGTGTTTAAAGTCATTTCTGTGCCTGAAATTTGTCAAAATTGAAGATTTTGAGTAAGCAAAACTCTGTAAAAATGGCAATTTTGGTCACTGTGAGGGTTTAAAAAGTGGTTATTCAACATGAGGCCCGATCCAAATGACATTTTGAATCATTTTTGGTAGAGTCCAAAAAATCAATTTTCTGATGAAAAACGATGACCCCGGACCAGTCGAACGTTGAAAAAATGGTCAATATTGATGAAATTTTAACATTTAATCTTTTGACTTTAAATGACGTTTGGATGTGATTTATTACTTTTTCAACTAAAATAAGTGTGTTTAAAGTCATTTCTGTGCCTGAAAGTGGTCAAAATTGAAGATTTTGAGTAAGCAAAACTCTGTAAAAATGGCAATTTTGGTCACTGTGAGGGTTTAAAAAGTGGTTATTCAACATGAGACCCGATCCAAAAGACATTTTGAATCTTTTTTGGTAGAGTCCAAAAATCGATTTTCTGATGAAAAAAGATGACCCCGGACCAGTCGAACGTTGAAAAAATGGTCAATATTGATGAAATGTTTACATTTAATCTTTTGACTTTAAATGACAGTTGGATGTGAATGATTACTTTTTCAACTAAAATAAGTGTGTTTAAAGTCATTTCTGTGCCTGAAAGTGGTCAAAATTGAAGATTTTGAGTAAGCAAAACTCTGTAAAAATGGCAATTTTGGTCACTGTGAGGGTTTAAAAAGTGGTTATTCAACATGAGGCCCGGTCCAAATGACATTTTGAATCATTTTTATTAGAGTCCAAAAAATCAATTTTCTGATGAAAAACGATGACCCCGGACCAGTCGAACGTTGAAAAAATGGTCAATATTGATGAAATTTTAACATTTAATCTTTTGACTTTAAATGACGGTTGGATGTGAATTATTACTTTTTCAACTAAAATAAGTGTGTTTAAAGTCATTTCTGTGCCTGAAATTGGTCAAAATGTAAGATTTTGAGTAAGCAAAACTCTGTAAAAATGGCAATTTTGGTCACTGTGAGGGTTTAAAAAGTGGTTATTCAACATGAGGCCCGATCCAAATGACATTTTGAATCATTTTTGGTAGAGTCCAAAAAATCAATTTTCTGATGAAAAACGATGACCCCGGACCAGTCGAACGTTGAAAAAATGGTCAATATTGATGAAATTTTAACATTTAATCTTTTGACTTTAAATGACGGTTGGATGTGAATTATTACTTTTTCAACTAAAATAAGTGTGTTTAAAGTCATTTCTGTGCCTGACATTGGTCAAAATTTAAGATTTTGAGTAAGCAAAACTCTGTAAAAATGGCAATTTTGGTCACTGTGAGGGTTTAAAAAGTGGTTATTCAACATGAGGCCCGATCCAAATGACATTTTGAATCATTTTTGGTAGAGTCCAAAAAATCAATTTTCTGATGAAAAACGATGACCCCGGACCAGTCGAACGTTGAAAAAATGGTCAATATTGATGAAATTTTAACATTTAATCTTTTGACTTTAAATGACGGTTGGATGTGAATTATTACTTTTTCAACTAAAATAAGTGTGTTTAAAGTCATTTCTGTGCCTGAAATTGGTCAAAATTGAAGATTTTGAGTAAGCAAAACTCTGTAAAAATGGCAATTTTGGTCACTGTGAGGGTTTAAAAAGTGGTTATTCAACATGAGGCCCGATTCAAATGACATTTTGAATCATTTTTGGTAGAGTCCAAAAAATCAATTTTCTGATGAAAAACGATGACCCCGGACCAGTCGAACGTTGAAAAAATGGTCAATATTGATGAAATTTTAACATTTAATCTTTTGACTTTAAATGACGGTTGGATGTGAATTATTACTTTTTCAACTAAAATAAGTGTGTTTAAAGTCATTTCTGTGCCTGAAATTGGTCAAAATTGAAGATTCTGAGTAAGCAAAACTCTGTAAAAATGGCAATTTTGGTCACTGTGAGGGTTTAAAAAGTGGTTATTCAACATGAGGCCCGATCCAAATGACATTTTGAATAATTTTTGGTAGAGTCCAAAAAATCAATTTTCTGATGAAAAACGATGACCCCGGACCAGTCGAACGTTGAAAAAATGGTCAATATTGATGAAATTTTAACATTTAATCTTTTGACTTTAAATGACGGTTGGATGTGAATTATTACTTTTTCAACTAAAATAAGTGTGTTTAAAGTCATTTCTGTGCCTGACATTGGTCAAAATGTAAGATTTTGAGTAAGCAAAACTCTGTAAAAATGGCAATTTTGGTCACTGTGAGGGTTTAAAAAGTGGTTATTCAACATGAGGCCCGATCCAAATGACATTTTGAATCATTTTTGGTAGAGTCCAAAAAATCAATTTTCTGATGAAAAACGATGACCCCGGACCAGTCGAACGTTGAAAAAATGGTCAATATTGATGAAATTTTAACATTTAATCTTTTGACTTTAAATGACGGTTGGATGTGAATTATTACTTTTTCAACTAAAATAAGTGTGTTTAAAGTCATTTCTGTGCCTGACATTGGTCAAAATTTAAGATTTTGAGTAAGCAAAACTCTGTAAAAATGGCAATTTTGGTCACTGTGAGGGTTTAAAAAGTGGTTATTCAACATGAGGCCCGATCCAAATGACATTTTGAATCATTTTTGGTAGAGTCCAAAAAATCAATTTTCTGATGAAAAACGATGACCCCGGACCAGTCGAACGTTGAAAAAATGGTCAATATTGATGAAATTTTAACATTTAATCTTTTGACTTTAAATGACGGTTGGATGTGAATTATTACTTTTTCAACTAAAATAAGTGTGTTTAAAGTCATTTCTGTGCCTGAAATTGGTCAAAATTGAAGATTTTGAGTAAGCAAAACTCTGTAAAAATGGCAATTTTGGTCACTGTGAGGGTTTAAAAAGTGGTTATTCAACATGAGGCCCGATTCAAATGACATTTTGAATCATTTTTGGTAGAGTCCAAAAAATCAATTTTCTGATGAAAAACGATGACCCCGGACCAGTCGAACGTTGAAAAAATGGTCAATATTGATGAAATTTTAACATTTAATCTTTTGACTTTAAATGACGGTTGGATGTGAATTATTACTTTTTCAACTAAAATAAGTGTGTTTAAAGTCATTTCTGTGCCTGAAATTGGTCAAAATTGAAGATTCTGAGTAAGCAAAACTCTGTAAAAATGGCAATTTTGGTCACTGTGAGGGTTTAAAAAGTGGTTATTCAACATGAGGCCCGATCCAAATGACATTTTGAATAATTTTTGGTAGAGTCCAAAAAATCAATTTTCTGATGAAAAACGATGACCCCGGACCAGTCGAACGTTGAAAAAATGGTCAATATTGATGAAATTTTAACATTTAATCTTTTGACTTTAAATGACGGTTGGATGTGAATTATTACTTTTTCAACTAAAATAAGTGTGTTTAAAGTCATTTCTGTGCCTGAAATTGGTCAAAATGTAAGATTTTGAGTAAGCAAAACTCTGTAAAAATGGCAATTTTGGTCACTGTGAGGGTTTAAAAAGTGGTTATTCAACATGAGGCCCGATCCAAATGACATTTTGAATCATTTTTGGTAGAGTCCAAAAAATCAATTTTCTGATGAAAAACGATGACCCCGGACCAGTCGAACGTTGAAAAAATGGTCAATATTGATGAAATTTTAACATTTAATCTTTTGACTTTAAATGACGGTTGGATGTGAATTATTACTTTTTCAACTAAAATAAGTGTGTTTAAAGTCATTTCTGTGCCTGAAATTGGTCAAAATTTAAGATTTTGAGTAAGCAAAACTCTGTAAAAATGGCACTTTTGGTCACTGTGAGAGTTTAAAAAGTGGTTATTCAACATGAGGCCCGATCCAAATGACATTTTGAATCATTTTTGGTAGAGTCCAAAAAATCAATTTTCTGATGAAAAACGATGACCCCGGACCAGTCGAACGTTGAAAAAATGGTCAATATTGATGAAATTTTTACATTTAATCTTTTGACTTTAAATGACGGTTGGATGTGAATGATTACTTTTTCAACTAAAATAAGTGTGTTTAAAGTCATTTCTGTGCCTGAAAGTGGTCAAAATTGAAGATTTTGAGTAAGCAAAACTCTGTAAAAATGGCAATTTTGGTCACTGTGAGGGTTTAAAAAGTGGTTATTCAACATGAGGCCCGATCCAAATGACATTTTGAATCATTTTTGGTAGAGTCCAAAAAATCAATTTTCTGATGAAAAACGATGACCCCGGACCAGTCGAACGTTGAAAAAATGGTCAATATTGATGAAATTTTAACATTTAATCTTTTGACTTTAAATGACGGTTGGATGTGAATTATTACTTTTTCAACTAAAATAAGTGTGTTTAAAGTCATTTCTGTGCCTGAAATTGGTCAAAATTTAAGATTTTGAGTAAGCAAAACTCTGTAAAAATGGCAATGTTGGTCACTGTGAGGGTTTAAAAAGTGGTTATTCAACATGAGGCCCGATCCAAAAGACATTTTGAATCTTTTTTGGTAGAGTCCAAAAAATCAATTTTCTGATGAAAAACGATGACCCCGGACCAGTCGAACGTTGAAAAAATGGTCAATATTGATGAAATTTTAACATTTAATCTTTTGACTTTAAATGACGGTTGGATGTGAATTCTTACTTTTTCAACTAAAATAAGTGTGTTTAAAGTCATTTCTGTGCCTGAAATTTGTCAAAATTGAAGATTTTGAGTAAGCAAAACTCTGTAAAAATGGCAATTTTGGTCACTGTGAGGGTTTAAAAAGTGGTTATTCAACATGAGGCCCGATCCAAATGACATTTTGAATCATTTTTGGTAGAGTCCAAAAAATCAATTTTCTGATGAAAAACGATGACCCCGGACCAGTCGAACGTTGAAAAAATGGTCAATATTGATGAAATTTTAACATTTAATCTTTTGACTTTAAATGACGGTTGGATGTGATTTATTACTTTTTCAACTAAAATAAGTGTGTTTAAAGTCATTTCTGTGCCTGAAAGTGGTCAAAATTGAAGATTTTGAGTTAGCAAAACTCTGTAAAAATGGCAATTTTGGTCACTGTGAGGGTTTAAAAAGTGGTTATTCAACATGAGACCCGATCCAAAAGACATTTTGAATCTTTTTTGGTAGAGTCCAAAAATCGATTTTCTGATGAAAAAAGATGACCCCGGACCAGTCGAACGTTGAAAAAATGGTCAATATTGATGAAATGTTTACATTTAATCTTTTGACTTTAAATGACAGTTGGATGTGAATGATTACTTTTTCAACTAAAATAAGTGTGTTTAAAGTCATTTCTGTGCCTGAAAGTGGTCAAAATTGAAGATTTTGAGTAAGCAAAACTCTGTAAAAATGGCAATTTTGGTCACTGTGAGGGTTTAAAAAGTGGTTATTCAACATGAGGCCCGGTCCAAATGACATTTTGAATCATTTTTATTAGAGTCCAAAAAATCAATTTTCTGATGAAAAACGATGACCCCGGACCAGTCGAACGTTGAAAAAATGGTCAATATTGATGAAATTTTAACATTTAATCTTTTGACTTTAAATGACGGTTGGATGTGAATTATTACTTTTTCAACTAAAATAAGTGTGTTTAAAGTCATTTCTGTGCCTGAAATTGGTCAAAATGTAAGATTTTGAGTAAGCAAAACGCTGTAAAAATGGCAATTTTGGTCACTGTGAGGGTTTAAAAAGTGGTTATTCAACATGAGGCCCGATCCAAATGACATTTTGAATCATTTTTGGTAGAGTCCAAAAAATCAATTTTCTGATGAAAAACGATGACCCCGGACCAGTCGAACGTTGAAAAAATGGTCAATATTGATGAAATTTTAACATTTAATCTTTTGACTTTAAATGACGTTTGGATGTGAATGATTACTTTTTCAACTAAAATAAGTGTGTTTAAAGTCATTTCTGTGCCTGAAAGTGGTCAAAATTGAAGATTTTGAGTAAGCAAAACTCTGTAAAAATGGCAATTTTGGTCACTGTGAGGGTTTAAAAAGTGGTTATTCAACATGAGACCCGATCCAAAAGACATTTTGAATCTTTTTTGGTAGAGTCCAAAAATCGATTTTCTGATGAAAAAAGATGACCCCGGACCAGTCGAACGTTGAAAAAATGGTCAATATTGATGAAATTTTAACATTTAATCTTTTGACTTTAAATGACGGTTGGATGTGAATTATTACTTTTTCAACTAAAATAAGTGTGTTTAAAGTCATTTCTGTGCCTGACATTGGTCAAAATTTAAGATTTTGAGTAAGCAAAACTCTGTAAAAATGGCAATTTTGGTCACTGTGAGGGTTTAAAAAGTGGTTATTCAACATGAGGCCCGATCCAAATGACATTTTGAATCATTTTTGGTAGAGTCCAAAAAATCAATTTTCTGATGAAAAACGATGACCCCGGACCAGTCGAACGTTGAAAAAATGGTCAATATTGATGAAATGTTTACATTTAATCTTTTGACTTTAAATGACAGTTGGATGTGAATGATTACTTTTTCAACTAAAATAAGTGTGTTTAAAGTCATTTCTGTGCCTGAAAGTGGTCAAAATTGAAGATTTTGAGTAAGCAAAACTCTGTAAAAATGGCAATTTTGGTCACTGTGAGGGTTTAAAAAGTGGTTATTCAACATGAGGCCCGATCCAAATGACATTTTGAATCATTTTTGGTAGAGTCCAAAAAATCAATTTTCTGATGAAAAACGATGACCCCGGACCAGTCGAACGTTGAAAAAATGGTCAATATTGATTAAATTTTAACATTTAATCTTTTAACTTTAAATGACGGTTGGATGTGAATTATTACTTTTTCAACTAAAATAAGTGTGTTTAAAGTCATTTCTGTGCCTGAAATTGGTCAAAATTGAAGATTCTGAGTAAGCAAAACTCTGTAAAAATGGCAATTTTGGTCACTGTGAGGGTTTAAAAAGTGGTTATTCAACATGAGGCCCGATCCAAATGACATTTTGAAACATTTTTGGTAGAGTCCAAAAAAATCAATTTTCTGATGAAAAACGATGACCCCGGACCAGTCGAACGTTGAAAAAATGGTCAATATTGATGAAATTTTAACATTTAATCTTTTGACTTTAAATGACGGTTGGATGTGAATTATTACTTTTTCAACTAAAATAAGTGTGTTTAAAGTCATTTCTGTGCCTGAAATTGGTCAAAATTTAAGATTTTGAGTAAGCAAAACTCTGTAAAAATGGCAATTTTGGTCACTGTGAGGGTTTAAAAAGTGGTTATTCAACATGAGGCCCGATCCAAATGACATTTTGAATCATTTTTGGTAGAGTCCAAAAAATCAATTTTCTGATGAAAAACGATGACCCCGGACCAGTCGAACGTTGAAAAAATGGTCAATATTGATTAAATTTTAACATTTAATCTTTTAACTTTAAATGACGGTTGGATGTGAATTATTACTTTTTCAACTAAAATAAGTGTGTTTAAAGTCATTTCTGTGCCTGAAATTGGTCAAAATTGAAGATTCTGAGTAAAGCAAAACTCTGTAAAAATGGCAATTTTGGTCACTGTGAGGGTTTAAAAAGTGGTTATTCAACATGAGGCCCGATCCAAATGACATTTTGAATCATTTTTGGTAGAGTCCAAAAAATCAATTTTCTGATGAAAAACGATGACCCCGGACCAGTCGAACGTTGAAAAAATGGTCAATATTGATGAAATTTTAACATTTAATCTTTTGACTTTAAATGACGGTTGGATGTGAATTATTACTTTTTCAACTAAAATAAGTGTGTTTAAAGTCATTTCTGTGCCTGAAATTGGTCAAAATTGAAGATTTTGAGTAAAGGAAACTCTGTAAAAATGGCAATTTTGGTCACTGTGAGGGTTTAAAAAGTGGTTATTCAACATGAGGCCCGATCCAAATGACATTTTGAATCATTTTTGGTAGAGTCCAAAAAATCAATTTTCTGATGAAAAACGATGACCCCGGACCAGTCGAACGTTGAAAAAATGGTCAATATTGATGAAATTTTAACATTTAATCTTTTGACTTTAAATGACGGTTGGATGTGAATTATTACTTTTTCAACTAAAATAAGTGTGTTTAAAGTCATTTCTGTGCCTGAAATTGGTCAAAATTTAAGATTTTGAGTAAGCAAAACTCTGTAAAAATGGCAATTTTGGTCACTGTGAGGGTTTAAAAAGTGGTTATTCAACATGAGGCCCGATCCAAATGACATTTTGAATCATTTTTGGTAGAGTCCAAAAAATCAATTTTCTGATGAAAAACGATGACCCCGGACCAGTCGAACGTTGAAAAAATGGTCAATATTGATGAAATTTTAACATTTAATCTTTTGACTTTAAATAACGGTTGGATGTGAATTATTACTTTTTCAACTAAAATAAGTGTGTTTAAAGTCATTTCTGTGCCTGAAATTGGTCAAAATTGAAGATTTTGAGTAAGCAAAACTCTGTAAAAATGGCAATTTTGGTCACTGTGAGGGTTTAAAAAGTGGTTATTCAACATGAGGCCCGATCCAAATGACATTTTGAATCATTTTTGGTAGAGTCCAAAAAATCAATTTTCTGATGAAAAACGATGACCCCGGACCAGTCGAACGTTGAAAAAATGGTCAATATTGATGAAATTTTAACATTTAATCTTTTGACTTTAAATGACGGTTGGATGTGAATTATTACTTTTTCAACTAAAATAAGTGTGTTTAAAGTCATTTCTGTGCCTGAAATTGGTCAAAATTTAAGATTTTGAGTAAGCAAAACTCTGTAAAAATGGCAATTTTGGTCACTGTGAGGGTTTAAAAAGTGGTTATTCAACATGAGGCCCGATCCAAATGACATTTTGAATCATTTTTGGTAGAGTCCAAAAAATCAATTTTCTGATGAAAAACGATGACCCCGGACCAGTCGAACGTTGAAAAAATGGTCAATATTGATGAAATTTTAACATTTAATCTTTTGACTTTAAATAACGGTTGGATGTGAATTATTACTTTTTCAACTAAAATAAGTGTGTTTAAAGTCATTTCTGTGCCTGAAATTGGTCAAAATTGAAGATTTTGAGTAAGCAAAACTCTGTAAAAATGGCAATTTTGGTCACTGTGAGGGTTTAAAAAGTGGTTATTCAACATGAGGCCCGATCCAAATGACATTTTGAATCATTTTTGGTAGAGTCCAAAAAATCAATTTTCTGATGAAAAACGATGACCCCGGACCAGTCGAACGTTGAAAAAATGGTCAATATTGATGAAATTTTAACATTTAATCTTTTGACTTTAAATAACGGTTGGATGTGAATTATTACTTTTTCAACTAAAATAAGTGTGTTTAAAGTCATTTCTGTGCCTGAAATTGGTCAAAATTGAAGATTTTGAGTAAGCAAAACTCTGTAAAAATGGCAATTTTGGTCACTGTGAGGGTTTAAAAAGTGGTTATTCAACATGAGACCCGATCCAAAAAACATTTTGAATCTTTTTTGGTAGAGTCCAAAAAATCAATTTTCTGATGAAAAACGATGACCCCGGACCAGTCGAACGTTGAAAAAATGGTCAATATTGATGAAATTTTAACATTTAATCTTTTGACTTTAAATGACGGTTGGATGTGAATTCTTACTTTTTCAACTAAAATAAGTGTGTTTAAAGTCATTTCTGTGCCTGAAATTGGTCAAAATTGAAGATTTTGAGTAAGCAAAACTCTGTAAAAATGGCAATTTTGGTCACTGTGAGGGTTTAAAAAGTGGATATTCAACATGAGGCCCGATCCAAATGACATTTTGAATCATTTTTGGTAGAGTCCAAAAAATCAATTTTCTGATGAAAAACGATGACCCCGGACCAGTCGAACGTTGAAAAAATGGTCAATATTGATGAAATTTTAACATTTAATCTTTTGACTTTAAATGACGGTTGGATGTGAATTATTACTTTTTCAACTAAAATAAGTGTGTTTAAAGTCATTTCTGTGCCTGAAATTGGTCAAAATTTAAGATTTTGAGTAAGCAAAACTCTGTAAAAATGGCAATTTTGGTCACTGTGAAGGTTTAAAAAGTGGTTATTCAACATGAGGCCCGATCCAAATGACATTTTGAATCATTTTTGGTAGAGTCCAAAAGAATCAATTTTCTGATGAAAAACGATGACCCCGGACCAGTCGAACGTTGAAAAAATGGTCAATATTGATGAAATTTTAACATTTAATCTTTTGACTTTAAATGACGGTTGGATGTGAATTATTACTTTTTCAACTAAAATAAGAGTGTTTAAAGTCATTTCTGTGCCTGAAATTGGTCAAAATTGAAGATTTTGAGTAAAGAAAACTCTGTAAAAATGGCAAATTTGGTCACTGTGAGGGTTTAAAAAGTGGTTATTCAACATGAGGCCCGATCCAAATGACATTTTGAATCATTTTTGGTAGAGTCCAAAAAATCAATTTTCTGATGAAAAACGATGACCCCGGACCAGTCGAACGTTGAAAAAATGGTCAATATTGATGAAATTTTAACATTTAATCTTTTGACTTTAAATGACGGTTGGATGTGAATTATTACTTTTTCAACTAAAATAAGTGTGTTTAAAGTCATTTCTGTGCCTGAAATTGGTCAAAATTGAAGATTTTGAGTAAGCAAAACTCTGTAAAAATGGCAATTTTGGTCACTGTGAGGGTTTAAAAAGTGGTTATTCAACATGAGACCCGATCCAAAAAACATTTTGAATCTTTTTTGGTAGAGTCCAAAAAATCAATTTTCTGATGAAAAACGATGACCCGGACCAGTCGAACGTTGAAAAAATGGTCAATATTGATGAAATTTTAACATTTAATCTTTTGACTTTAAATGACGGTTGGATGTGAATTATTACTTTTTCAACTAAAATAAGTGTGTTTAAAGTCATTTCTGTGCCTGAAATTGGTCAAAATTGAAGATTTTGAGTAAGCAAAACTCTGTAAAAATGGCAATTTTGGTCACTGTGAGGGTTTAAAAAGTGGTTATTCAACATGAGGCCCGATCCAAATGACATTTGAATCATTTTTGGTAGAGTCCAAAAAATCAATTTTCTGATGAAAAACGATGACCCCGGACCAGTCGAACGTTGAAAAAATGGTCAATATTGATGAAATTTTAACATTTAATCTTTTGACTTTAAATAACGGTTGGATGTGAATTATTACTTTTTCAACTAAAATAAGTGTGTTTAAAGTCATTTCTGTGCCTGAAATTGGTCAAAATTGAAGATTTTGAGTAAGCAAAACTCTGTAAAAATGGCAATTTTGGTCACTGTGAGGGTTTAAAAAGTGGTTATTCAACATGAGACCCGATCCAAAAAACATTTTGAATCTTTTTTGGTAGAGTCCAAAAAATCAATTTTCTGATGAAAAACGATGACCCCGGACCAGTCGAACGTTGAAAAAATGGTCAATATTGATGAAATTTTAACATTTAATCTTTTGACTTTAAATGACGGTTGGATGTGAATTATTACTTTTTCAACTAAAATAAGTGTGTTTAAAGTCATTTCTGTGCCTGAAATTGGTCAAAAATGAAGATTTTGAGTAAGCAAAACTCTGTAAAAATGGCAATTTTGGTCACTGTGAGGGTTTAAAAAGTGGTTATTCAACATGAGGCCCGATCCAAATGACATTTTGAATCATTTTTGGTAGAGTCCAAAAAATCAATTTTCTGATGAAAAACGATGACCCCGGACCAGTCGAACGTTGAAAAAATGGTCAATATTGATGAAATTTTAACATTTAATCTTTTGACTTTAAATAACGGTTGGATGTGAATTATTACTTTTTCAACTAAAATAAGTGTGTTTAAAGTCATTTCTGTGCCTGAAATTGGTCAAAATTGAAGATTTTGAGTAAGCAAAACTCTGTAAAAATGGCAATTTTGGTCACTGTGAGGGTTTAAAAAGTGGTTATTCAACATGAGACCCGATCCAAAAAACATTTTGAATCTTTTTTGGTAGAGTCCAAAAAATCAATTTTCTGATGAAAAACGATGACCCTGGACCAGTCGAACGTTGAAAAAATGGTCAATATTGATTAAATTTTAACATTTAATCTTTTAACTTTAAATGACGGTTGGATGTGAATTATTACTTTTTCAACTAAAATAAGTGTGTTTAAAGTCATTTCTGTGCCTGAAATTGGTCAAAATTGAAGATTCTGAGTAAGCAAAACTCTGTAAAAATGGCAATTTTGGTCACTGTGAGGGTTTAAAAAGTGGTTATTCAACATGAGGCCCGATCCAAATGACATTTTGAATCATTTTTGGTAGAGTCCAAAAAATCAATTTTCTGATGAAAAACGATGACCCCGGACCAGTCGAACGTTGAAAAAATGGTCAATATTGATGAAATTTTAACATTTAATCTTTTGACTTTAAATGACGGTTGGATGTGAATTATTACTTTTTCAACTAAAATAAGTGTGTTTAAAGTCATTTCTGTGCCTGAAATTGGTCAAAATTGAAGATTTTGAGTAAAGAAAACTCTGTAAAAATGGCAAATTTGGTCACTGTGAGGGTTTAAAAAGTGGTTATTCAACATGAGGCCCGATCCAAATGACATTTTGAATCATTTTTGGTAGAGTCCAAAAAATCAATTTTCTGATGAAAAACGATGACCCCGGACCAGTCGAACGTTGAAAAAATGGTCAATATTGATGAAATTTTAACATTTAATCTTTTGACTTTAAATGACGGTTGGATGTGAATTATTACTTTTTCAACTAAAATAAGTGTGTTTAAAGTCATTTCTGTGCCTGAAATTGGTCAAAATTGAAGATTTTGTGTAAGCAAAACTCTGTAAAAATGGCAATTTTGGTCACTGTGAGGGTTTAAAAAGTGGTTATTCAACATGAGACCCGATCCAAAAAACATTTTGAATCTTTTTTGGTAGAGTCCAAAAAATCAATTTTCTGATGAAAAACGATGACCCCGGACCTGTCGAACGTTGAAAAAATGGTCAATATTGATGAAATTTTAACATTTAATCTTTTGACTTTAAATGACGGTTGGATGTGAATTATTACTTTTTCAACTAAAATAAGTGTGTTTAAAGTCATTTCTGTGCCTGAAATTGGTCAAAATTGAAGATTTTGAGTAAGCAAAACTCTGTAAAAATGGCAATTTTGGTCACTGTGAGGGTTTAAAAAGTGGTTATTCAACATGAGGCCCGATCCAAATGACATTTTGAATCATTTTTGGTAGAGTCCAAAAAATCAATTTTCTGATGAAAAACGATGACCCCGGACCAGTCGAACGTTGAAAAAATGGTCAATATTGATGAAATTTTAACATTTAATCTTTTGACTTTAAATAACGGTTGGATGTGAATTATTACTTTTTCAACTAAAATAAGTGTGTTTAAAGTCATTTCTGTGCCTGAAATTGGTCAAAATTGAAGATTTTGAGTAAGCAAAACTCTGTAAAAATGGCAATTTTGGTCACTGTGAGGGTTTAAAAAGTGGTTATTCAACATGAGACCCGATCCAAAAAACATTTTGAATCTTTTTTGGTAGAGTCCAAAAAATCAATTTTCTGATGAAAAACGATGACCCCGGACCAGTCGAACGTTGAAAAAATGGTCAATATTGATGACATTTTAACATTTAATCTTTTGACTTTAAATGACGGTTGGATGTGAATTATTACTTTTTCAACTAAAATAAGTGTGTTTAAAGTCATTTCTGTGCCTGAAATTGGTCAAAAATGAAGATTTTGAGTAAGCAAAACTCTGTAAAAATGGCAATTTTGGTCACTGTGAGGGTTTAAAAAGTGGTTATTCAACATGAGGCCCGATCCAAATGACATTTTGAATCATTTTTGGTAGAGTCCAAAAAATCAATTTTCTGATGAAAAACGATGACCCCGGACCAGTCGAACGTTGAAAAAATGGTCAATATTGATGAAATTTTAACATTTAATCTTTTGACTTTAAATGACGGTTGGATGTGAATTCTTACTTTTTCAACTAAAATAAGTGTGTTTAAAGTCATTTCTGTGCCTGAAATTTGTCAAAATTGAAGATTTTGAGTAAGCAAAACTCTGTAAAAATGGCAATTTTGGTCACTGTGAGGGTTTAAAAAGTGGTTATTCAACATGAGGCCCGATCCAAATGACATTTTGAATCATTTTTGGTAGAGTCCAAAAAATCAATTTTCTGATGAAAAACGATGACCCCGGACCAGTCGAACGTTGAAAAAACTGGTCAATATTGATGAAATTTTAACATTTAATCTTTTGACTTTAAATGACGGTTGGATGTGAATTATTACTTTTTCAACTAAAATAAGTGTGTTTAAAGTCATTTCTGTGCCTGAAATTGGTCAAAATTTAAGATTTTGAGTAAGCAAAACTCTGTAAAAATGGCAATTTTGGTCACTGTGAGGGTTTAAAAAGTGGTTATTCAACATGAGGCCCGATCCAAATGACATTTTGAATCATTTTTGGTAGAGTCCAAAAAATCAATTTTCTGATGAAAAACGATGACCCCGGACCAGTCGAACGTTGAAAAAATGGTCAATATTGATGAAATTTTAACATTTAATCTTTTGACTTTAAATGACGGTTGGATGTGAATTATTACTTTTTCAACTAAAATAAGTGTGTTTAAAGTCATTTCTGTGCCTGAAATTGGTCAAAATTTAAGATTTTGAGTAAGCAAAACTCTGTAAAAATGGCAATTTTGGTCACTGTGAGAGTTTAAAAAGTGGTTATTCAACATGAGGCCCGATCCAAATGACATTTTGAATCATTTTTGGTAGAGTCCAAAAAATCAATTTTCTGATGAAAAACGATGACCCCGGACCAGTCGAACGTTGAAAAAATGGTCAATATTGATATGATATGATGATATGATATGGTTTTTATAGAGCGCGACTTACACTCCAAGGAGCATCTTGGCGCTAGTGGTAAAGGTGTCACAGAGGAGGGGAAAAAAGGAAATATGCTGGCGACTAGTAGGGGGAGGGGGGGGGGGAGGCTGACTGAAATGTGTTTGGTTAAATTAGTTTTTGGACGAGGTTGTCAGATGCATTAAAAATCCAGGTTTTGAGAGCCTTGCGAAACAAGTTTTCTGAAGGGATCATACGCATCTGGGAGGGGAGCTTGTTCCAGGCTCTAGCTCCTAAAAAACCTAAAGTTTTTCCACCTTTGGTTGAGAGCCTGAATCTGGGGACCACCAGTAGGTTCAGGTTGGAGGACCTGAGCGATCGAGAGGGGGTGTATTTTCCAAACCTTTGGGACAGATAGGAGGGACCCGACTGGTGGTAGGCTCTGAAGGTGATAAGTAGGATTTTAAATAGTACTCTTTTATGAATGGGCAGCCAGTGTAGGGTTCTGAGTGCTGCTGAGGCAGATGACTTCCTGGGCAGCCTCAGTACTAGGCGGGCTGCGGTGTTCTGCACCATCTGCAGTTTGTGCAGGACACTTTTGTTGGAACCTGCGTAGATGCTATTGCAGTAATCCAGGCGGGATGTGATGAGGGCCACTGCGATTGTCTTCCTGGCCGTCAGGGGGAGGAGGTCGAAGAACCTTCTCAGGCCCTTGATGATGTTAAAGCAGGACCCTGCCACGGTACCTGCTTGTTGCTTGAAAGAGAGGGCTTCGTCAAACTTAATCCCGAGGTTGCGGGCTGATTTGATTGTGTTTGGCGGGACCTCAGCATCTTGGGGCCACCACTGTTTCGGACAGAAAAGGTTGTCCTGACCAAAGGGGAGGATTTCCGTTTTCCCTGAGTTACACTTGAGGTGGTGAGTTCTCATCCATTCAAAGGTGGCAGTGAGACAGTCTCTCAGATTCTCTTCAGCTGAGGTGGTGTTGTCTTGAACAAGGATGAGCTGAGTGTCATCAGCGTACGATATTGTGCTGATGTTGAAGGAGGTGATGAGCTCTATCAAGGGGGTCATATACAGGTTGAAAAGAATTGGGCTTAGGCTAGAGCCCTGTGGCACCCCTGTATTGAGAGCCTTCTCGCCTGAACGATAGTTCCCCAGTATGGTGACTTGCTTCCTATGGCTAAGGAAGTTTTTCAGCCAGTTTAGGGCGGTTCCTGTAAGTCCCAAGTTCGCCAGGCGGCCAATTAATACGGGATGTGAGACCGTATCAAAGGCCGCCGACAGGTCGAGCAGGATCAAGACGGCTTTTTTACCTTGGTCCATTGCTGTCTTGAGGGTCTCCACCGTATGTAGGAGGGCTGACTCCGTGGAATGTTTTGCTCTGAAACCTGCCTGGCTCGGGTGAAGTAGGTTGTTATTCTCCAGAAATGTGGTCAGCTGTTTGTTTACCGCTGACTCTGTGAGTTTGAACAGTAGTGGAAGCAGCGATATAGGGCGGAGGTTGGAGAGTATGGTAGGGTCAGCTAGGGGTTTTTTTTGAAGGGGTTTCACGGCAGCGAGTTTCCATTCAGAAGGAATGGCAGCAGTGGCAAGGGAAGAGTTGATGATGTTATTTATAGTGGGGTTAACTGTGTCCACTATGGTTTGGAGCAGCAGAGGGGGACACGGATCAAAAGGGGAGCCTGACTTGATGGAGAGGATAGCTTGGCGAGTTTCATCAAGACTGACCGGGGCAAACTTACTTAGCTGCGGGCTTTTGTTAGTAGTTGGTAGATTTTCCTGGAAAAGGGATTCAGGGGGGTCTGGAAAATCTTTAATGAGGTTTTGAATTTTTTGTTCGAAGTAGTCTGCTATCGAATTGCACAGGGTAGGTGAAGGTGGAATCTCTTGCCTGAGGATTCTGGGATTCATGAAGTCATCTACTATTTTGAAGATTTGCTTTTGATTGTTGTTAGACATAGTGATGGCCTCAAGAAAGTGCTCTTTTTTGGCGGTTTTTATCATTGCGTGATAATGTTTCCTAGCAGTTTTGTAGTCTAGGAGTTCAGTATCACTATAGCTGCGGCGCCATTTCTTTTCGAGGGTTCTAACCTCTGAGCGCATGTCTTTAAGGTGGGGGGAGAACCATGGGGCACGTTTTTTGTTTTGCTTTTTTCTCGCTTTTTGCGGGTGGGGGGGTCCGCCGAGATCTGTGATCCATGTACAGAAATTGCTGTAGTCTGTTTCAGTGCAACCAGTGGGGAGGGGTTTTGAGTTCTCAGCGATGAGGTGCAGATTAGGGGAGTTTACTAGTTTCTTCCAATCTGTCTGTGCCTGGGTGTCGACTTTTGGATTGGGAGTGTTTGCCCTGTTTTTTAGAACGAGGTTGAAAGGGATCAGCCAGTGGTCAGTCCACGTTTGAGGCAGGGGGGTTGCTATAGTTAGAGTAGTGAGATTGGTGCAAATGCAATCCAGGATGTGACCTGCTTTGTGTGTGGGCTTTTTGGTTAGTATTTCCAGCCCCAGAATATCGGTTAGTTCATTTAGCCATATTGTGTTAGGGTCGTCAAGTTTGTCCAAATGGAAATTTAAGTCGCCTAAAATGGTGAAATTGGCGTATTTCATGGTGAGAGTGCTGAGTGCCTCTTCGAAACTGAGTGAGAAACCGTTCTGTGGTCCTGGTGGGCGGTAGATGAGGGCGCCGGCAAAGGTGTTCTCGTCATTTATCTGAATGCGGAAACCCATGCTTTCTGCTCCCTTAATGTCCGAAAGTTCGAACATGGAGCACTTCATGGAGTCACGGTGGATAATGGCAAGGCCACCACCTCTTTGTTCCTGTCTGTCGATTCGTTGAATGAGGTATCCCTGGGGGACAGCCTGGGCTATAACAGGGTTACACCATGCTTTTAGCCAGGTTTCTGTTACAAATAATAGGTCAAAATCGTTTTCTGTGATTAGATCATAGATATGAGCTCCATTTTTGCATATTGACCTAGCGTTGATTAGGGCTCCTCGGACAGGAGTCGAATCTTCCGTAACGGGTAGCGGTTTTTCTGGGGTAAGAGAAATTTTGCATGAGCGGCAGCATAAAGGCCCTAACCATTTGTCAACATTGATCACATTGTGACAGTTATTGCAGTTGTGGTTTAGGGAGAGGATTTTTTCTCTAGTAAGAGTAGGCATTGGGTTGATGCATACCTTAGGTTGGACGGCGTGGCATGCCCTGGGCCCGGTCGTGGCACGGACGGGCACAGACGGGCTTGCCTTAGGCGCGCCTTCGGCGCGCAAACGGCGCGCCCGCTGCGCTTGCCCGCTGCGCGTTCTGTGATGGCACATTTTTGTAGGAAGGGGAGGTGTCTGGAGTGGGAGTGGCCTAAGCGAAGGGGCGTGTCCGTGCTCCTCGCTACAATGGCGTCAGAAAAGCCTGGGGGTTTAGGTCCCGTTTCAGCGCTAGAGTCCGCTGTACGGTGGTGAGGGATGCCTGGGAAACAGGTGAGGAAAGTGTCCTTTTTAAAATCAAGAAACAGTGCAACAATCAAATTTTTAAAATAATCGCGCTTTCACAGCTCCCGGCTTCCGCCTCAGGAGACACAAATACATACAAGCGTCGCTTTGCTCGTGGCGCTTATATAGTTAGTTTGTAGTGGGCGTGGCCTAAGCGAAGGGGCGTGTCCGTGCTCCTCGCTACAATGGCGTCAGAAAAGCCTGGGGGTTTAGGTCCCGTTTCAGCGCTAGAGTCCGCTGTAGGGTGGTGAGGGATGCCTGGGAAACAGGTGAGGAAAGTGTCCTTTTTAAAATCAAGAAACAGTGCAACAATCAAATTTTTAAAATAATCGCGCTTTCACAGCTCCCGGCTTCCGCCTCAGGAGACACAAATACATACAAGCGTCGCTTTGCTCGTGGCGCTTATATAGTTAGTTTGTAGTGGGCGTGGCCTAAGCGAAGGGGCGTGTCCGTGCTCCTCGCTACAATGGCGTCAGAAAAGCCTGGGGGTTTAGGTCCCGTTTCAGCGCTAGAGTCCGCTGTACGGTGGTGAGGGATGCCTGGGAAACAGGTGAGGAAAGTGTCCTTTTTAATGAAATTTTTACATTTAATCTTTTGACTTTAAATGACGGTTGGATGTGAATGATTACTTTTTCAACTAAAATAAGTGTGTTTAAAGTCATTTCTGTGCCTGAAAGTGGTCAAAATTGAAGATTTTGAGTAAGCAAAACTCTGTAAAAATGGCAATTTTGGTCACTGTGAGGGTTTAAAAAGTGGTTATTCAACATGAGACCCGATCCAAAAGACATTTTGAATCTTTTTTGGTAGAGTCCAAAAATCCATTTTCTGATGAAAAAAGATGACCCCGGACCAGTCGAACGTTGAAAAAATGGTCAATATTGATGAAATGTTTACATTTAATCTTTTGACTTTAAATGACAGTTGGATGTGAATGATTACTTTTTCAACTAAAATAAGTGTGTTTAAAGTCATTTCTGTGCCTGAAAGTGGTCAAAATTGAAGATTTTGAGTAAGCAAAACTCTGTAAAAATGGCAATTTTGGTCACTGTGAGGGTTTAAAAAGTGGTTATTCAACATGAGGCCTGATCCAAATGACATTTTGAATCATTTTTGGTAGAGTCCAAAAAATACATTTTCTGATGAAAAACGATGACCCCGGTTCAGTCGAACGTTGAAAAAATGGTCAATATAGATAAAATTTTAACATTTAATCTTTTGACTTTAAATGACGGTTGGGTGTGAATTATTACTTTTTCAACTAAAATAAGTGTGTTTAAAGTCATTTCTGTGCCTGAAATCGGTCAAAATTGAAGATTTTGAGTAAGCAAAACTCTGTAAAAATGGCAATTTTGGTCACTGTGAGGGTTTAAAAAGTGGTTATTCAACATGAGGCCCGATCCAAATGACATTTTGAAACATTTTTGGTAGAGTCCAAAAAAATCAATTTTCTGATGAAAAACGATGACCCCGGACCAGTCGAACGTTGAAAAAATTGTCAATATTGATGAAATTTTAACATTTAATCTTTTGACTTTAAATGACAGTTGGATGTGAATTATTACTTTTTCAACTAAAATAAGTGTGTTTAAAGTCATTTCTGTGCCTGAAATCGGTCAAAATTTAAGATTTTGAGTAAGCAAAACTCTGTAAAAATGGCAATTTTGGTCACTGTGAGGGTTTAAAAAGTGGTTATTCAACATGAGGCCCGATCCAAATGACATTTTGAATCATTTTTGGTAGAGTCCAAAAAATCAATTTTCTGATGAAAAACGATGACCCCGGACCAGTCGAACGTTAAAAAAATGGTCAATATTGATGAAATTTTAACATTTAATCTTTTGACTTTAAATAACGGTTGGATGTGAATTATTACTTTTTCAACTAAAATAAGTGTGTTTAAAGTCATTTCTGTGCCTGAAATTGGTCAAAATTGAAGATTTTGAGTAAGCAAAACTCTGTAAAAATGGCAATTTTGGTCACTGTGAGGGTTTAAAAAGTGGTTATTCAACATGAGACCCGATCCAAAAAACATTTTGAATCTTTTTTGGTAGAGTCCAAAAAATCCATTTTCTGATGAAAAACGATGACCCCGGACCAGTCGAACGTTGAAAAAATGGTCAATATTGATGAAATTTTAACATTTAATCTTTTGACTTTAAATGACGGTTGGATGTGAATTCTTACTTTTTCAACTAAAATAAGTGTGTTTAAAGTCATTTCTGTGCCTGAAATTTGTCAAAATTGAAGATTTTGAGTAAGCAAAACTCTGTAAAAATGGCAATTTTGGTCACTGTGAGGGTTTAAAAAGTGGTTATTCAACATGAGGCCCGATCCAAATGACATTTTGAATCATTTTTGGTAGAGTCCAAAAATCAATTTTCTGATGAAAAACGATGACTCCGGACCAGTCGAACGTTGAAAAAATGGTCAATATTGATGAAATTTTAACATTTAATCTTTTGACTTTAAATGACGGTTGGATGTGAATTATTACTTTTTCAACTAAAATAAGTGTGTTTAAAGTCATTTCTGTGCCTGAAATTGGTCAAAATTTAAGATTTTGAGTAAGCAAAACTCTGTAAAAATGGCAATTTTGGTCACTGTGAGAGTTTAAAAAGTGGTTATTCAACATGAGGCCCGATCCAAATGACATTTTGAATCATTTTTGGTAGAGTCCAAAAAATCAATTTTCTGATGAAAAACGATGACCCCGGACCAGTCGAACGTTGAAAAAATGGTCAATATTGATGAAATTTTTACATTTAATCTTTTGACTTTAAATGACGGTTGGATGTGAATGATTACTTTTTCAACTAAAATAAGTGTGTTTAAAGTCATTTCTGTGCCTGAAAGTGGTCAAAATTGAAGATTTTGAGTAAGCAAAACTCTGTAAAAATGGCAATTTTGGTCACTGTGAGGGTTTAAAAAGTGGTTATTCAACATGAGACCCGATCCAAAAGACATTTTGAATCTTTTTTGGTAGAGTCCAAAAATCCATTTTCTGATGAAAAAAGATGACCCCGGACCAGTCGAACGTTGAAAAAATGGTCAATATTGATGAAATGTTTACATTTAATCTTTTGACTTTAAATGACAGTTGGATGTGAATGATTACTTTTTCAACTAAAATAAGTGTGTTTAAAGTCATTTCTGTGCCTGAAAGTGGTCAAAATTGAAGATTTTGAGTAAGCAAAACTCTGTAAAAATGGCAATTTTGGTCACTGTGAGGGTTTAAAAAGTGGTTATTCAACATGAGGCCTGATCCAAATGACATTTTGAATCATTTTTGGTAGAGTCCAAAAAATACATTTTCTGATGAAAAACGATGACCCCGGTTCAGTCGAACGTTGAAAAAATGGTCAATATAGATGAAATTTTAACATTTAATCTTTTGACTTTAAATGACGGTTGGATGTGAATTATTACTTTTTCAACTAAAATAAGTGTGTTTAAAGTCATTTCTGTGCCTGAAATCGGTCAAAATTGAAGATTTTGAGTAAGCAAAACTCTGTAAAAATGGCAATTTTGGTCACTGTGAGGGTTTAAAAAGTGGTTATTCAACATGAGGCCCGATCCAAATGACATTTTGAATCATTTTTGGTAGAGTCCAAAAAATCAATTTTCTGATGAAAAACGATGACCCCGGACCAGTCGAACGTTGAAAAAATGGTCAATATTGATGAAATTTTAACATTTAATCTTTTGACTTTAAATGACGGTTGGATGTGAATTATTACTTTTTCAACTAAAATAAGTGTGTTTAAAGTCATTTCTGTGCCTGAAATTGGTCAAAATTGAAGATTTTGAGTAAGCAAAACTCTGTAAAAATGGCAATTTTGGTCACTGTGAGGGTTTAAAAAGTGGTTATTCAACATGAGGCCCGATCCAAATGACATTTTGAATCATTTTTGGTAGAGTCCAAAAAATCAATTTTCTGATGAAAAACGATGACCCCGGACCAGTCGAACGTTGAAAAAATGGTCAATATTGATGAAATTTTAACATTTAATCTTTTGACTTTTAATGACGGTTGGATGTGAATTATTACTTTTTCAACTATAATAAGTGTGTTTAAAGTCATTTCTGTGCCTGAAATTGGTCAAAATTGAAGATTTTGAGTAAGCAAAACTCTGTAAAAATGGCAATTTTGGTCACTGTGAGGGTTTAAAAAGTGGTTATTCAACATGAGACCCGATCCAAAAAACATTTTGAATCTTTTTTGGTAGAGTCCAAAAAATCAATTTTCTGATGAAAAACGATGACCCCGGACCAGTCGAACGTTGAAAAAATGGTCAATATTGATGACATTTTAACATTTAATCTTTTGACTTTAAATGACGGTTGGATGTGAATTATTACTTTTTCAACTAAAATAAGTGTGTTTAAAGTCATTTCTGTGCCTGAAATTGGTCAAAAATGAAGATTTTGAGTAAGCAAAACTCTGTAAAAATGGCAATTTTGGTCACTGTGAGGGTTTAAAAAGTGGTTATTCAACATGAGGCCCGATCCAAATGACATTTTGAATCATTTTTGGTAGAGTCCAAAAAATCAATTTTCTGATGAAAAACGATGACCCCGGACCAGTCGAACGTTGAAAAAATGGTCAATATTGATGAAATTTTAACATTTAATCTTTTGACTTTAAATGACGGTTGGATGTGAATTCTTACTTTTTCAACTAAAATAAGTGTGTTTAAAGTCATTTCTGTGCCTGAAATTTGTCAAAATTGAAGATTTTGAGTAAGCAAAACTCTGTAAAAATGGCAATTTTGGTCACTGTGAGGGTTTAAAAAGTGGTTATTCAACATGAGGCCCGATCCAAATGACATTTTGAATCATTTTTGGTAGAGTCCAAAAAATCAATTTTCTGATGAAAAACGATGACCCCGGACCAGTCGAACGTTGAAAAAACTGGTCAATATTGATGAAATTTTAACATTTAATCTTTTGACTTTAAATGACGGTTGGATGTGAATTATTACTTTTTCAACTAAAATAAGTGTGTTTAAAGTCATTTCTGTGCCTGAAATTGGTCAAAATTTAAGATTTTGAGTAAGCAAAACTCTGTAAAAATGGCAATTTTGGTCACTGTGAGGGTTTAAAAAGTGGTTATTCAACATGAGGCCCGATCCAAATGACATTTTGAATCATTTTTGGTAGAGTCCAAAAAATCAATTTTCTGATGAAAAACGATGACCCCGGACCAGTCGAACGTTGAAAAAATGGTCAATATTGATGAAATTTTAACATTTAATCTTTTGACTTTAAATGACGGTTGGATGTGAATTATTACTTTTTCAACTAAAATAAGTGTGTTTAAAGTCATTTCTGTGCCTGAAATTGGTCAAAATTTAAGATTTTGAGTAAGCAAAACTCTGTAAAAATGGCAATTTTGGTCACTGTGAGAGTTTAAAAAGTGGTTATTCAACATGAGGCCCGATCCAAATGACATTTTGAATCATTTTTGGTAGAGTCCAAAAAATCAATTTTCTGATGAAAAACGATGACCCCGGACCAGTCGAACGTTGAAAAAATGGTCAATATTGATATGATATGATGATATGATATGGTTTTTATAGAGCGCGACTTACACTCCAAGGAGCATCTTGGCGCTAGTGGTAAAGGTGTCACAGAGGAGGGGAAAAAAGGAAATATGCTGGCGACTAGTAGGGGGAGGGGGGGGGGAGGCTGACTGAAATGTGTTTGGTTAAATTAGTTTTTGGACGAGGTTGTCAGATGCATTAAAAATCCAGGTTTTGAGAGCCTTGCGAAACAAGTTTTCTGAAGGGATCATACGCATCTGGGAGGGGAGCTTGTTCCAGGCTCTAGCTCCTAAAAAACCTAAAGTTTTTCCACCTTTGGTTGAGAGCCTGAATCTGGGGACCACCAGTAGGTTCAGGTTGGAGGACCTGAGCGATCGAGAGGGGGTGTATTTTCCAAACCTTTGGGACAGATAGGAGGGACCCGACTGGTGGTAGGCTCTGAAGGTGATAAGTAGGATTTTAAATAGTACTCTTTTATGAATGGGCAGCCAGTGTAGGGTTCTGAGTGCTGCTGAGGCAGATGACTTCCTGGGCAGCCTCAGTACTAGGCGGGCTGCGGTGTTCTGCACCATCTGCAGTTTGTGCAGGACACTTTTGTTGGAACCTGCGTAGATGCTATTGCAGTAATCCAGGCGGGATGTGATGAGGGCCACTGCGATTGTCTTCCTGGCCGTCAGGGGGAGGAGGTCGAAGAACCTTCTCAGGCCCTTGATGATGTTAAAGCAGGACCCTGCCACGGTACCTGCTTGTTGCTTGAAAGAGAGGGCTTCGTCAAACTTAATCCCGAGGTTGCGGGCTGATTTGATTGTGTTTGGCGGGACCTCAGCATCTTGGGGCCACCACTGTTTCGGACAGAAAAGGTTGTCCTGACCAAAGGGGAGGATTTCCGTTTTCCCTGAGTTACACTTGAGGTGGTGAGTTCTCATCCATTCAAAGGTGGCAGTGAGACAGTCTCTCAGATTCTCTTCAGCTGAGGTGGTGTTGTCTTGAACAAGGATGAGCTGAGTGTCATCAGCGTACGATATTGTGCTGATGTTGAAGGAGGTGATGAGCTCTATCAAGGGGGTCATATACAGGTTGAAAAGAATTGGGCTTAGGCTAGAGCCCTGTGGCACCCCTGTATTGAGAGCCTTCTCGCCTGAACGATAGTTCCCCAGTATGGTGACTTGCTTCCTATGGCTAAGGAAGTTTTTCAGCCAGTTTAGGGCGGTTCCTGTAAGTCCCAAGTTCGCCAGGCGGCCAATTAATACGGGATGTGAGACCGTATCAAAGGCCGCCGACAGGTCGAGCAGGATCAAGACGGCTTTTTTACCTTGGTCCATTGCTGTCTTGAGGGTCTCCACCGTATGTAGGAGGGCTGACTCCGTGGAATGTTTTGCTCTGAAACCTGCCTGGCTCGGGTGAAGTAGGTTGTTATTCTCCAGAAATGTGGTCAGCTGTTTGTTTACCGCTGACTCTGTGAGTTTGAACAGTAGTGGAAGCAGCGATATAGGGCGGAGGTTGGAGAGTATGGTAGGGTCAGCTAGGGGTTTTTTTTGAAGGGGTTTCACGGCAGCGAGTTTCCATTCAGAAGGAATGGCAGCAGTGGCAAGGGAAGAGTTGATGATGTTATTTATAGTGGGGTTAACTGTGTCCACTATGGTTTGGAGCAGCAGAGGGGGACACGGATCAAAAGGGGAGCCTGACTTGATGGAGAGGATAGCTTGGCGAGTTTCGTCAAGACTGACCGGGGCAAACTTACTTAGCTGCGGGCTTTTGTTAGTAGTTGGTAGATTTTCCTGGAAAAGGGATTCAGGGGGGTCTGGAAAATCTTTAATGAGGTTTTGAATTTTTTGTTCGAAGTAGTCTGCTATCGAATTGCACAGGGTAGGTGAAGGTGGAATCTCTTGCCTGAGGATTCTGGGATTCATGAAGTCATCTACTATTTTGAAGATTTGCTTTTGATTGTTGTTAGACATAGTGATGGCCTCAAGAAAGTGCTCTTTTTTGGCGGTTTTTATCATTGCGTGATAATGTTTCCTAGCAGTTTTGTAGTCTAGGAGTTCAGTATCACTATAGCTGCGGCGCCATTTCTTTTCGAGGGTTCTAACCTCTGAGCGCATGTCTTTAAGGTGGGGGGAGAACCATGGGGCACGTTTTTTGTTTTGCTTTTTTCTCGCTTTTTGCGGGTGGGGGGGTCCGCCGAGATCTGTGATCCATGTACAGAAATTGCTGTAGTCTGTTTCAGTGCAACCAGTGGGGAGGGGTTTTGAGTTCTCAGCGATGAGGTGCAGATTAGGGGAGTTTACTAGTTTCTTCCAATCTGTCTGTGCCTGGGTGTCGACTTTTGGATTGGGAGTGTTTGCCCTGTTTTTTAGAACGAGGTTGAAAGGGATCAGCCAGTGGTCAGTCCACGTTTGAGGCAGGGGGGTTGCTATAGTTAGAGTAGTGAGATTGGTGCAAATGCAATCCAGGATGTGACCTGCTTTGTGTGTGGGCTTTTTGGTTAGTATTTCCAGCCCCAGAATATCGGTTAGTTCATTTAGCCATATTGTGTTAGGGTCGTCAAGTTTGTCCAAATGGAAATTTAAGTCGCCTAAAATGGTGAAATTGGCGTATTTCATGGTGAGAGTGCTGAGTGCCTCTTCGAAACTGAGTGAGAAACCGTTCTGTGGTCCTGGTGGGCGGTAGATGAGGGCGCCGGCAAAGGTGTTCTCGTCATTTATCTGAATGCGGAAACCCATGCTTTCTGCTCCCTTAATGTCCGAAAGTTCGAACATGGAGCACTTCATGGAGTCACGGTGGATAATGGCAAGGCCACCACCTCTTTGTTCCTGTCTGTCGATTCGTTGAATGAGGTATCCCTGGGGGACAGCCTGGGCTATAACAGGGTTACACCATGCTTTTAGCCAGGTTTCTGTTACAAATAATAGGTCAAAATCGTTTTCTGTGATTAGATCATAGATATGAGCTCCATTTTTGCATATTGACCTAGCGTTGATTAGGGCTCCTCGGACAGGAGTCGAATCTTCCGTAACGGGTAGCGGTTTTTCTGGGGTAAGAGAAATTTTGCATGAGCGGCAGCATAAAGGCCCTAACCATTTGTCAACATTGATCACATTGTGACAGTTATTGCAGTTGTGGTTTAGGGAGAGGATTTTTTCTCTAGTAAGAGTAGGCATTGGGTTGATGCATACCTTAGGTTGGACGGCGTGGCATGCCCTGGGCCCGGTCGTGGCACGGACGGGCACAGACGGGCTTGCCTTAGGCGCGCCTTCGGCGCGCAAACGGCGCGCCCGCTGCGCTTGCCCGCTGCGCGTTCTGTGATGGCACATTTTTGTAGGAAGGGGAGGTGTCTGGAGTGGGAGTGGCCTAAGCGAAGGGGCGTGTCCGTGCTCCTCGCTACAATGGCGTCAGAAAAGCCTGGGGGTTTAGGTCCCGTTTCAGCGCTAGAGTCCGCTGTACGGTGGTGAGGGATGCCTGGGAAACAGGTGAGGAAAGTGTCCTTTTTAAAATCAAGAAACAGTGCAACAATCAAATTTTTAAAATAATCGCGCTTTCACAGCTCCCGGCTTCCGCCTCAGGAGACACAAATACATACAAGCGTCGCTTTGCTCGTGGCGCTTATATAGTTAGTTTGTAGTGGGCGTGGCCTAAGCGAAGGGGCGTGTCCGTGCTCCTCGCTACAATGGCGTCAGAAAAGCCTGGGGGTTTAGGTCCCGTTTCAGCGCTAGAGTCCGCTGTAGGGTGGTGAGGGATGCCTGGGAAACAGGTGAGGAAAGTGTCCTTTTTAAAATCAAGAAACAGTGCAACAATCAAATTTTTAAAATAATCGCGCTTTCACAGCTCCCGGCTTCCGCCTCAGGAGACACAAATACATACAAGCGTCGCTTTGCTCGTGGCGCTTATATAGTTAGTTTGTAGTGGGCGTGGCCTAAGCGAAGGGGCGTGTCCGTGCTCCTCGCTACAATGGCGTCAGAAAAGCCTGGGGGTTTAGGTCCCGTTTCAGCGCTAGAGTCCGCTGTACGGTGGTGAGGGATGCCTGGGAAACAGGTGAGGAAAGTGTCCTTTTTAATGAAATTTTTACATTTAATCTTTTGACTTTAAATGACGGTTGGATGTGAATGATTACTTTTTCAACTAAAATAAGTGTGTTTAAAGTCATTTCTGTGCCTGAAAGTGGTCAAAATTGAAGATTTTGAGTAAGCAAAACTCTGTAAAAATGGCAATTTTGGTCACTGTGAGGGTTTAAAAAGTGGTTATTCAACATGAGACCCGATCCAAAAGACATTTTGAATCTTTTTTGGTAGAGTCCAAAAATCCATTTTCTGATGAAAAAAGATGACCCCGGACCAGTCGAACGTTGAAAAAATGGTCAATATTGATGAAATGTTTACATTTAATCTTTTGACTTTAAATGACAGTTGGATGTGAATGATTACTTTTTCAACTAAAATAAGTGTGTTTAAAGTCATTTCTGTGCCTGAAAGTGGTCAAAATTGAAGATTTTGAGTAAGCAAAACTCTGTAAAAATGGCAATTTTGGTCACTGTGAGGGTTTAAAAAGTGGTTATTCAACATGAGGCCTGATCCAAATGACATTTTGAATCATTTTTGGTAGAGTCCAAAAAATACATTTTCTGATGAAAAACGATGACCCCGGTTCAGTCGAACGTTGAAAAAATGGTCAATATAGATAAAATTTTAACATTTAATCTTTTGACTTTAAATGACGGTTGGGTGTGAATTATTACTTTTTCAACTAAAATAAGTGTGTTTAAAGTCATTTCTGTGCCTGAAATCGGTCAAAATTGAAGATTTTGAGTAAGCAAAACTCTGTAAAAATGGCAATTTTGGTCACTGTGAGGGTTTAAAAAGTGGTTATTCAACATGAGGCCCGATCCAAATGACATTTTGAAACATTTTTGGTAGAGTCCAAAAAAATCAATTTTCTGATGAAAAACGATGACCCCGGACCAGTCGAACGTTGAAAAAATTGTCAATATTGATGAAATTTTAACATTTAATCTTTTGACTTTAAATGACAGTTGGATGTGAATTATTACTTTTTCAACTAAAATAAGTGTGTTTAAAGTCATTTCTGTGCCTGAAATCGGTCAAAATTTAAGATTTTGAGTAAGCAAAACTCTGTAAAAATGGCAATTTTGGTCACTGTGAGGGTTTAAAAAGTGGTTATTCAACATGAGGCCCGATCCAAATGACATTTTGAATCATTTTTGGTAGAGTCCAAAAAATCAATTTTCTGATGAAAAACGATGACCCCGGACCAGTCGAACGTTAAAAAAATGGTCAATATTGATGAAATTTTAACATTTAATCTTTTGACTTTAAATAACGGTTGGATGTGAATTATTACTTTTTCAACTAAAATAAGTGTGTTTAAAGTCATTTCTGTGCCTGAAATTGGTCAAAATTGAAGATTTTGAGTAAGCAAAACTCTGTAAAAATGGCAATTTTGGTCACTGTGAGGGTTTAAAAAGTGGTTATTCAACATGAGACCCGATCCAAAAAACATTTTGAATCTTTTTTGGTAGAGTCCAAAAAATCCATTTTCTGATGAAAAACGATGACCCCGGACCAGTCGAACGTTGAAAAAATGGTCAATATTGATGAAATTTTAACATTTAATCTTTTGACTTTAAATGACGGTTGGATGTGAATTCTTACTTTTTCAACTAAAATAAGTGTGTTTAAAGTCATTTCTGTGCCTGAAATTTGTCAAAATTGAAGATTTTGAGTAAGCAAAACTCTGTAAAAATGGCAATTTTGGTCACTGTGAGGGTTTAAAAAGTGGTTATTCAACATGAGGCCCGATCCAAATGACATTTTGAATCATTTTTGGTAGAGTCCAAAAATCAATTTTCTGATGAAAAACGATGACTCCGGACCAGTCGAACGTTGAAAAAATGGTCAATATTGATGAAATTTTAACATTTAATCTTTTGACTTTAAATGACGGTTGGATGTGAATTATTACTTTTTCAACTAAAATAAGTGTGTTTAAAGTCATTTCTGTGCCTGAAATTGGTCAAAATTTAAGATTTTGAGTAAGCAAAACTCTGTAAAAATGGCAATTTTGGTCACTGTGAGAGTTTAAAAAGTGGTTATTCAACATGAGGCCCGATCCAAATGACATTTTGAATCATTTTTGGTAGAGTCCAAAAAATCAATTTTCTGATGAAAAACGATGACCCCGGACCAGTCGAACGTTGAAAAAATGGTCAATATTGATGAAATTTTTACATTTAATCTTTTGACTTTAAATGACGGTTGGATGTGAATGATTACTTTTTCAACTAAAATAAGTGTGTTTAAAGTCATTTCTGTGCCTGAAAGTGGTCAAAATTGAAGATTTTGAGTAAGCAAAACTCTGTAAAAATGGCAATTTTGGTCACTGTGAGGGTTTAAAAAGTGGTTATTCAACATGAGACCCGATCCAAAAGACATTTTGAATCTTTTTTGGTAGAGTCCAAAAATCCATTTTCTGATGAAAAAAGATGACCCCGGACCAGTCGAACGTTGAAAAAATGGTCAATATTGATGAAATGTTTACATTTAATCTTTTGACTTTAAATGACAGTTGGATGTGAATGATTACTTTTTCAACTAAAATAAGTGTGTTTAAAGTCATTTCTGTGCCTGAAAGTGGTCAAAATTGAAGATTTTGAGTAAGCAAAACTCTGTAAAAATGGCAATTTTGGTCACTGTGAGGGTTTAAAAAGTGGTTATTCAACATGAGGCCTGATCCAAATGACATTTTGAATCATTTTTGGTAGAGTCCAAAAAATACATTTTCTGATGAAAAACGATGACCCCGGTTCAGTCGAACGTTGAAAAAATGGTCAATATAGATGAAATTTTAACATTTAATCTTTTGACTTTAAATGACGGTTGGATGTGAATTATTACTTTTTCAACTAAAATAAGTGTGTTTAAAGTCATTTCTGTGCCTGAAATCGGTCAAAATTGAAGATTTTGAGTAAGCAAAACTCTGTAAAAATGGCAATTTTGGTCACTGTGAGGGTTTAAAAAGTGGTTATTCAACATGAGGCCCGATCCAAATGACATTTTGAATCATTTTTGGTAGAGTCCAAAAAATCAATTTTCTGATGAAAAACGATGACCCCGGACCAGTCGAACGTTGAAAAAATGGTCAATATTGATGAAATTTTAACATTTAATCTTTTGACTTTAAATGACGGTTGGATGTGAATTATTACTTTTTCAACTAAAATAAGTGTGTTTAAAGTCATTTCTGTGCCTGAAATTGGTCAAAATTGAAGATTTTGAGTAAGCAAAACTCTGTAAAAATGGCAATTTTGGTCACTGTGAGGGTTTAAAAAGTGGTTATTCAACATGAGGCCCGATCCAAATGACATTTTGAATCATTTTTGGTAGAGTCCAAAAAATCAATTTTCTGATGAAAAACGATGACCCCGGACCAGTCGAACGTTGAAAAAATGGTCAATATTGATGAAATTTTAACATTTAATCTTTTGACTTTTAATGACGGTTGGATGTGAATTATTACTTTTTCAACTATAATAAGTGTGTTTAAAGTCATTTCTGTGCCTGAAATTGGTCAAAATTTAAGATTTTGAGTAAGCAAAACTCTGTAAAAATGGCAATTTTGGTCACTGTGAGGGTTTAAAGAGTGGTTATTCAACATGAGGCCCGATCCAAATGACATTTTGAATCATTTTTGGTAGAGTCCAAAAAATCCATTTTCTGATGAAAAACGATGACCCCGGACCAGTCGAACGTTGAAAAAATGGTCAATATTGATGAAATTTTAACATTTAATCTTTTGACTTTAAATAACGGTTGGATGTGAATTATTACTTTTTCAACTAAAATAAGTGTGTTTAAAGTCATTTCTGTGCCTGAAATTGGTCAAAATTGAAGATTTTGAGTAAGCAAAACTCTGTAAAAATGGCAATTTTGGTCACTGTGAGGGTTTAAAAAGTGGTTATTCAACATGAGACCCGATCCAAAAAACATTTTGAATCTTTTTTGGTAGAGTCCAAAAAATCCATTTTCTGATGAAAAACGATGACCCCGGACCAGTCGAACGTTGAAAAAATGGTCAATATTGATGAAATTTTAACATTTAATCTTTTGACTTTAAATGACGGTTGGATGTGAATTCTTACTTTTTCAACTAAAATAAGTGTGTTTAAAGTCATTTCTGTGCCTGAAATTTGTCAAAATTGAAGATTTTGAGTAAGCAAAACTCTGTAAAAATGGCAATTTTGGTCACTGTGAGGGTTTAAAAAGTGGTTATTCAACATGAGGCCCGATCCAAATGACATTTTGAATCATTTTTGGTAGAGTCCAAAAATCAATTTTCTGATGAAAAACGATGACCCCGGACCAGTCGAACGTTGAAAAAATGGTCAATATTGATGAAATTTTAACATTTAATCTTTTGACTTTAAATGACGGTTGGATGTGAATTATTACTTTTTCAACTAAAATAAGTGTGTTTAAAGTCATTTCTGTGCCTGAAATTGGTCAAAATTTAAGATTTTGAGTAAGCAAAACTCTGTAAAAATGGCAATTTTGGTCACTGTGAGAGTTTAAAAAGTGGTTATTCAACATGAGGCCCGATCCAAATGACATTTTGAATCATTTTTGGTAGAGTCCAAAAAATCAATTTTCTGATGAAAAACGATGACCCCGGACCAGTCGAACGTTGAAAAAATGGTCAATATTGATGAAATTTTTACATTTAATCTTTTGACTTTAAATGACGGTTGGATGTGAATGATTACTTTTTCAACTAAAATAAGTGTGTTTAAAGTCATTTCTGTGCCTGAAAGTGGTCAAAATTGAAGATTTTGAGTAAGCAAAACTCTGTAAAAATGGCAATTTTGGTCACTGTGAGGGTTTAAAAAGTGGTTATTCAACATGAGACCCGATCCAAAAGACATTTTGAATCTTTTTTGGTAGAGTCCAAAAATCCATTTTCTGATGAAAAAAGATGACCCCGGACCAGTCGAACGTTGAAAAAATGGTCAATATTGATGAAATGTTTACATTTAATCTTTTGACTTTAAATGACAGTTGGATGTGAATGATTACTTTTTCAACTAAAATAAGTGTGTTTAAAGTCATTTCTGTGCCTGAAAGTGGTCAAAATTGAAGATTTTGAGTAAGCAAAACTCTGTAAAAATGGCAATTTTGGTCACTGTGAGGGTTTAAAAAGTGGTTATTCAACATGAGGCCTGATCCAAATGACATTTTGAATCATTTTTGGTAGAGTCCAAAAAATACATTTTCTGATGAAAAACGATGACCCCGGTTCAGTCGAACGTTGAAAAAATGGTCAATATAGATGAAATTTTAACATTTAATCTTTTGACTTTAAATGACGGTTGGATGTGAATTATTACTTTTTCAATTAAAATAAGTGTGTTTAAAGTCATTTCTGTGCCTGAAATCGGTCAAAATTGAAGATTTTGAGTAAGCAAAACTCTGTAAAAATGGCAATTTTGGTCACTGTGAGGGTTTAAAAAGTGGTTATTCAACATGAGGCCCGATCCAAATGACATTTTGAAACATTTTTGGTAGAGTCCAAAAAAATCAATTTTCTGATGAAAAACGATGACCCCGGACCAGTCGAACGTTGAAAAAATGGTCAATATTGATGAAATTTTAACATTTAATCTTTTGACTTTAAATGACAGTTGGATGTGAATTATTACTTTTTCAACTAAAATAAGTGTGTTTAAAGTCATTTCTGTGCCTGAAATTGGTCAAAATTTAAGATTTTGAGTAAGCAAAACTCTGTAAAAATGGCAATTTTGGTCACTGTGAGGGTTTAAAAAGTGGTTATTCAACATGAGGCCCGATCCAAATGACATTTTGAATCATTTTTGGTAGAGTCCAAAAAATCAATTTTCTGATGAAAAACGATGACCCCGGACCAGTCGAACGTTAAAAAAATGGTCAATATTGATGAAATTTTAACATTTAATCTTTTGACTTTAAATAACGGTTGGATGTGAATTATTACTTTTTCAACTAAAATAAGTGTGTTTAAAGTCATTTCTGTGCCTGAAATTGGTCAAAATTGAAGATTTTGAGTAAGCAAAACTCTGTAAAAATGGCAATTTTGGTCACTGTGAGGGTTTAAAAAGTGGTTATTCAACATGAGACCCGATCCAAAAAACATTTTGAATCTTTTTTGGTAGAGTCCAAAAAATCAATTTTCTGATGAAAAACGATGACCCCGGACCAGTCGAACGTTGAAAAAATGGTCAATATTGATTAAATTTTAACATTTAATCTTTTGACTTTAAATGACGGTTGGATGTGAATTATTACTTTTTCAACTAAAATAAGTGTGTTTAAAGTCATTTCTGTGCCTGAAATTGGTCAAAATTTAAGATTTTGAGTAAGCAAAACTCTGTAACAATGGCAATTTTGGTCACTGTGAGAGTTTAAAAAGTGGTTATTCAACATGAGGCCCGATCCAAATGACATTTTGAATCATTTTTGGTAGAGTCCAAAAAATCAATTTTCTGATGAAAAACGATGACCCCGGACCAGTCGAACGTTGAAAAAATGGTCAATATTGATGAAATTTTTACATTTAATCTTTTGACTTTAAATGACGGTTGGATGTGAATGATTACTTTTTCAACTAAAATAAGTGTGTTTAAAGTCATTTCTGTGCCTGAAAGTGGTCAAAATTGAAGATTTTGAGTAAGCAAAACTCTGTAAAAATGGCAATTTTGGTCACTGTGAGGGTTTAAAAAGTGGTTATTCAACATGAGACCCGATCCAAAAGACATTTTGAATCTTTTTTGGTAGAGTCCAAAAATCCATTTTCTGATGAAAAAAGATGACCCCGGACCAGTCGAACGTTGAAAAAATGGTCAATATTGATGAAATGTTTACATTTAATCTTTTGAATTTAAATGACAGTTGGATGTGAATGATTACTTTTTCAACTAAAATAAGTGTGTTTAAAGTCATTTCTGTGCCTGAAAGTGGTCAAAATTGAAGATTTTGAGTAAGCAAAACTCTGTAAAAATGGCAATTTTGGTCACTGTGAGGGTTTAAAAAGTGGTTATTCAACATGAGGCCTGATCCAAATGACATTTTGAATCATTTTTGGTAGAGTCCAAAAAATACATTTTCTGATGAAAAACGATGACCCCGGTTCAGTCGAACGTTGAAAAAATGGTCAATATAGATGAAATTTTAACATTTAATCTTTTGACTTTAAATGACGGTTGGATGTGAATTATTACTTTTTCAACTAAAATAAGTGTGTTTAAAGTCATTTCTGTGCCTGAAATCGGTCAAAATTGAAGATTTTGAGTAAGCAAAACTCTGTAAAAATGGCAATTTTGGTCACTGTGAGGGTTTAAAAAGTGGTTATTCAACATGAGGCCCGATCCAAATGACATTTTGAAACATTTTTGGTAGAGTCCAAAAAAATCAATTTTCTGATGAAAAACGATGACCCCGGACCAGTCGAACGTTGAAAAAATGGTCAATATTGATGAAATTTTAACATTTAATCTTTTGACTTTAAATGACAGTTGGATGTGAATTATTACTTTTTCAACTAAAATAAGTGTGTTTAAAGTCATTTCTGTGCCTGAAATTGGTCAAAATTTAAGATTTTGAGTAAGCAAAACTCTGTAAAAATGGCAATTTTGGTCACTGTGAGGGTTTAAAAAGTGGTTATTCAACATGAGGCCCGATCCAAATGACATTTTGAATCATTTTTGGTAGAGTCCAAAAAATCAATTTTCTGATGAAAAACGATGACCCCGGACCAGTCGAACGTTAAAAAAATGGTCAATATTGATGAAATTTTAACATTTAATCTTTTGACTTTAAATAACGGTTGGATGTGAATTATTACTTTTTCAACTAAAATAAGTGTGTTTAAAGTCATTTCTGTGCCTGAAATTGGTCAAAATTGAAGATTTTGAGTAAGCAAAACTCTGTAAAAATGGCAATTTTGGTCACTGTGAGGGTTTAAAAAGTGGTTATTCAACATGAGACCCGATCCAAAAAACATTTTGAATCTTTTTTGGTAGAGTCCAAAAAATCAATTTTCTGATGAAAAACGATGACCCCGGACCAGTCGAACGTTGAAAAAATGGTCAATATTGATTAAATTTTAACATTTAATCTTTTAACTTTAAATGACGGTTGGATGTGAATTATTACTTTTTCAACTAAAATAAGTGTGTTTAAAGTCATTTCTGTGCCTGAAATTGGTCAAAATTGAAGATTCTGAGTAAGCAAAACTCTGTAAAAATGGCAATTTTGGTCACTGTGAGGGTTTAAAAAGTGGTTATTCAACATGAGGCCCGATCCAAATGACATTTTGAATCATTTTTGGTAGAGTCCAAAAAATCAGTTTTCTGATGAAAAACGATGACCCCGGACCAGTCGAACGTTGAAAAAATGGTCAATATTGATGAAATTTTAACATTTAATCTTTTGACTTTAAATGACGGTTGGATGTGAATTATTACTTTTTTAACTAAAATAAGAGTGTTTAAAGTCATTTCTGTGCCTGAAATTGGTCAAAATTGAAGATTTTGAGTAAAGAAAACTCTGTAAAAATGGCAAATTTGGTCACTGTGAGGGTTTAAAAAGTGGTTATTCAACATGAGGCCCGATCCAAATGACATTTTGAATCATTTTTCGTAGAGTCCAAAAAATCAATTTTCTGATGAAAAACGATGACCCCGGACCAGTCGAACGTTGAAAAAATGGTCAATATTGATGAAATTTTAACATTTAATCTTTTGACTTTAAATGACGGTTGGATGTGAATTATTACTTTTTCAACTAAAATAAGTGTGTTTAAAGTCATTTCTGTGCCTGAAATTGGTCAAAAATGAAGATTTTGAGTAAGCAAAACTCTGTAAAAATGGCAATTTTGGTCACTGTGAGGGTTTAAAAAGTGGTTATTCAACATGAGGCCCGATCCAAATGACATTTTGAATCATTTTTGGTAGAGTCCAAAAAATCAATTTTCTGATGAAAAACGATGACCCCGGACCAGTCGAACGTTGAAAAAATGGTCAATATTGATGAAATTTTAACATTTAATCTTTTGACTTTAAATGACGGTTGGATGTGAATTATTACTTTTTCAACTAAAATAAGTGTGTTTAAAGTCATTTCTGTGCCTGAAATTGGTCAAAATTTAAGATTTTGAGTAAGCAAAACTCTGTAAAAATGGCAATTTTGGTCACTGTGAGGGTTTAAAAAGTGGTTATTCAACATGAGGCCCGATCCAAATGACATTTTGAATCATTTTTGGTAGAGTCCAAAAAATCAATTTTCTGATGAAAAACGATGACCCCGGACCAGTCGAACGTTGAAAAAATGGTCAATATTGATGAAATTTTAACATTTAATCTTTTGACTTTAAATAACGGTTGGATGTGAATTATTACTTTTTCAACTAAAATAAGTGTGTTTAAAGTCATTTCTGTGCCTGAAATTGGTCAAAATTGAAGATTTTGAGTAAGCAAAACTCTGTAAAAATGGCAATTTTGGTCACTGTGAGGGTTTAAAAAGTGGTTATTCAACATGAGACCCGATCCAAAAAACATTTTGAATCTTTTTTGGTAGAGTCCAAAAAATCAATTTTCTGATGAAAAACGATGACCCTGGACCAGTCGAACGTTGAAAAAATGGTCAATATTGATTAAATTTTAACATTTAATCTTTTAACTTTAAATGACGGTTGGATGTGAATTATTACTTTTTCAACTAAAATAAGTGTGTTTAAAGTCATTTCTGTGCCTGAAATTGGTCAAAATTGAAGATTCTGAGTAAGCAAAACTCTGTAAAAATGGCAATTTTGGTCACTGTGAGGGTTTAAAAAGTGGTTATTCAACATGAGGCCCGATCCAAATGACATTTTGAATCATTTTTGGTAGAGTCCAAAAAATCAATTTTCTGATGAAAAACGATGACCCCGGACCAGTCGAACGTTGAAAAAATGGTCAATATTGATGAAATTTTAACATTTAATCTTTTGACTTTAAATGACGGTTGGATGTGAATTATTACTTTTTCAACTAAAATAAGTGTGTTTAAAGTCATTTCTGTGCCTGAAATTGGTCAAAATTGAAGATTTTGAGTAAAGAAAACTCTGTAAAAATGGCAAATTTGGTCACTGTGAGGGTTTAAAAAGTGGTTATTCAACATGAGGCCCGATCCAAATGACATTTTGAATCATTTTTGGTAGAGTCCAAAAAATCAATTTTCTGATGAAAAACGATGACCCCGGACCAGTCGAACGTTGAAAAAATGGTCAATATTGATGAAATTTTAACATTTAATCTATTGACTTTAAATGACGGTTGGATGTGAATTATTACTTTTTCAACTAAAATAAGTGTGTTTAAAGTCATTTCTGTGCCTGAAATTGGTCAAAATTGAAGATTTTGAGTAAGCAAAACTCTGTAAAAATGGCAATTTTGGTCACTGTGAGGGTTTAAAAAGTGGTTATTCAACATGAGACCCGATCCAAAAAACATTTTGAATCTTTTTTGGTAGAGTCCAAAAAATCAATTTTCTGATGAAAAACGATGACCCCGGACCAGTCGAACGTTGAAAAAATGGTCAATATTGATGAAATTTTAACATTTAATCTTTTGACTTTAAATGACGGTTGGATGTGAATTATTACTTTTTCAACTAAAATAAGTGTGTTTAAAGTCATTTCTGTGCCTGAAATTGGTCAAAATTGAAGATTTTGAGTAAGCAAAACTCTGTAAAAATGGCAATTTTGGTCACTGTGAGGGTTTAAAAAGTGGTTATTCAACATGAGGCCCGATCCAAATGACATTTTGAATCATTTTTGGTAGAGTCCAAAAAATCAATTTTCTGATGAAAAACGATGACCCCGGACCAGTCGAACGTTGAAAAAATGGTCAATATTGATGAAATTTTAACATTTAATCTTTTGACTTTAAATAACGGTTGGATGTGAATTATTACTTTTTCAACTAAAATAAGTGTGTTTAAAGTCATTTCTGTGCCTGAAATTGGTCAAAATTGAAGATTTTGAGTAAGCAAAACTCTGTAAAAATGGCAATTTTGGTCACTGTGAGGGTTTAAAAAGTGGTTATTCAACATGAGACCCGATCCAAAAAACATTTTGAATCTTTTTTGGTAGAGTCCAAAAAATCAATTTTCTGATGAAAAACGATGACCCCGGACCAGTCGAACGTTGAAAAAATGGTCAATATTGATGAAATTTTAACATTTAATCTTTTGACTTTAAATGACGGTTGGATGTGAATTATTACTTTTTCAACTAAAATAAGTGTGTTTAAAGTCATTTCTGTGCCTGAAATTGGTCAAAAATGAAGATTTTGAGTAAGCAAAACTCTGTAAAAATGGCAATTTTGGTCACTGTGAGGGTTTAAAAAGTGGTTATTCAACATGAGGCCCGATCCAAATGACATTTTGAATCATTTTTGGTAGAGTCCAAAAAATCAATTTTCTGATGAAAAACGATGACCCCGGACCAGTCGAACGTTGAAAAAATGGTCAATATTGATGAAATTTTAACATTTAATCTTTTGACTTTAAATGACGGTTGGATGTGAATTATTACTTTTTCAACTAAAATAAGTGTGTTTAAAGTCATTTCTGTGCCTGAAATTGGTCAAAATTGAAGATTTTGAGTAAGCAAAACTCTGTAAAAATGGCAATTTTGGTCACTGTGAGGGTTTAAAAAGTGGTTATTCAACATGAGGCCCGATCCAAATGACATTTTGAATCATTTTTGGTAGAGTCCAAAAAATCAATTTTCTGATGAAAAACGATGACCCCGGACCAGTCGAACGTTGAAAAAATGGTCAATATTGATGAAATTTTAACATTTAATCTTTTGACTTTTAATGACGGTTGGATGTGAATTATTACTTTTTCAACTATAATAAGTGTGTTTAAAGTCATTTCTGTGCCTGAAATTGGTCAAAATTTAAGATTTTGAGTAAGCAAAACTCTGTAAAAATGGCAATTTTGGTCACTGTGAGGGTTTAAAGAGTGGTTATTCAACATGAGGCCCGATCCAAATGACATTTTGAATCATTTTTGGTAGAGTCCAAAAAATCCATTTTCTGATGAAAAACGATGACCCCGGACCAGTCGAACGTTGAAAAAATGGTCAATATTGATGAAATTTTAACATTTAATCTTTTGACTTTAAATAACGGTTGGATGTGAATTATTACTTTTTCAACTAAAATAAGTGTGTTTAAAGTCATTTCTGTGCCTGAAATTGGTCAAAATTGAAGATTTTGAGTAAGCAAAACTCTGTAAAAATGGCAATTTTGGTCACTGTGAGGGTTTAAAAAGTGGTTATTCAACATGAGACCCGATCCAAAAAACATTTTGAATCTTTTTTGGTAGAGTCCAAAAAATCCATTTTCTGATGAAAAACGATGACCCCGGACCAGTCGAACGTTGAAAAAATGGTCAATATTGATGAAATTTTAACATTTAATCTTTTGACTTTAAATGACGGTTGGATGTGAATTCTTACTTTTTCAACTAAAATAAGTGTGTTTAAAGTCATTTCTGTGCCTGAAATTTGTCAAAATTGAAGATTTTGAGTAAGCAAAACTCTGTAAAAATGGCAATTTTGGTCACTGTGAGGGTTTAAAAAGTGGTTATTCAACATGAGGCCCGATCCAAATGACATTTTGAATCATTTTTGGTAGAGTCCAAAAATCAATTTTCTGATGAAAAACGATGACCCCGGACCAGTCGAACGTTGAAAAAATGGTCAATATTGATGAAATTTTAACATTTAATCTTTTGACTTTAAATGACGGTTGGATGTGAATTATTACTTTTTCAACTAAAATAAGTGTGTTTAAAGTCATTTCTGTGCCTGAAATTGGTCAAAATTTAAGATTTTGAGTAAGCAAAACTCTGTAAAAATGGCAATTTTGGTCACTGTGAGAGTTTAAAAAGTGGTTATTCAACATGAGGCCCGATCCAAATGACATTTTGAATCATTTTTGGTAGAGTCCAAAAAATCAATTTTCTGATGAAAAACGATGACCCCGGACCAGTCGAACGTTGAAAAAATGGTCAATATTGATGAAATTTTTACATTTAATCTTTTGACTTTAAATGACAGTTGGATGTGAATGATTACTTTTTCAACTAAAATAAGTGTGTTTAAAGTCATTTCTGTGCCTGAAAGTGGTCAAAATTGAAGATTTTGAGTAAGCAAAACTCTGTAAAAATGGCAATTTTGGTCACTGTGAGGGTTTAAAAAGTGGTTATTCAACATGAGACCCGATCCAAAAGACATTTTGAATCTTTTTTGGTAGAGTCCAAAAATCCATTTTCTGATGAAAAAAGATGACCCCGGACCAGTCGAACGTTGAAAAAATGGTCAATATTGATGAAATGTTTACATTTAATCTTTTGACTTTAAATGACAGTTGGATGTGAATGATTACTTTTTCAACTAAAATAAGTGTGTTTAAAGTCATTTCTGTGCCTGAAAGTGGTCAAAATTGAAGATTTTGAGTAAGCAAAACTCTGTAAAAATGGCAATTTTGGTCACTGTGAGGGTTTAAAAAGTGGTTATTCAACATGAGGCCTGATCCAAATGACATTTTGAATCATTTTTGGTAGAGTCCAAAAAATACATTTTCTGATGAAAAACGATGACCCCGGTTCAGTCGAACGTTGAAAAAATGGTCAATATAGATGAAATTTTAACATTTAATCTTTTGACTTTAAATGACGGTTGGATGTGTTTTATTACTTTTTCAACTAAAATAAGTGTGTTTAAAGTCATTTCTGTGCCTGAAATCGGTCAAAATTGAAGATTTTGAGTAAGCAAAACTCTGTAAAAATGGCAATTTTGGTCACTGTGAGGGTTTAAAAAGTGGTTATTCAACATGAGGCCCGATCCAAATGACATTTTGAAACATTTTTGGTAGAGTCCAAAAAAATCAATTTTCTGATGAAAAACGATGACCCCGGACCAGTCGAACGTTGAAAAAATGGTCAATATTGATGAAATTTTAACATTTAATCTTTTGACTTTAAATGACAGTTGGATGTGAATTATTACTTTTTCAACTAAAATAAGTGTGTTTAAAGTCATTTCTGTGCCTGAAATTGGTCAAAATTTAAGATTTTGAGTAAGCAAAACTCTGTAAAAATGGCAATTTTGGTCACTGTGAGGGTTTAAAAAGTGGTTATTCAACATGAGGCCCGATCCAAATGACATTTTGAATCATTTTTGGTAGAGTCCAAAAAATCAATTTTCTGATGAAAAACGATGACCCCGGACCAGTCGAACGTTAAAAAAATGGTCAATATTGATGAAATTTTAACATTTAATCTTTTGACTTTAAATAACGGTTGGATGTGAATTATTACTTTTTCAACTAAAATAAGTGTGTTTAAAGTCATTTCTGTGCCTGAAATTGGTCAAAATTGAAGATTTTGAGTAAGCAAAACTCTGTAAAAATGGCAATTTTGGTCACTGTGAGGGTTTAAAAAGTGGTTATTCAACATGAGACCCGATCCAAAAAACATTTTGAATCTTTTTTGGTAGAGTCCAAAAAATCAATTTTCTGATGAAAAACGATGACCCCGGACCAGTCGAACGTTGAAAAAATGGTCAATATTGATTAAATTTTAACATTTAATCTTTTGACTTTAAATGACGGTTGGATGTGAATTATTACTTTTTCAACTAAAATAAGTGTGTTTAAAGTCATTTCTGTGCCTGAAATTGGTCAAAATTTAAGATTTTGAGTAAGCAAAACTCTGTAAAAATGGCAATTTTGGTCACTGTGAGAGTTTAAAAAGTGGTTATTCAACATGAGGCCCGATCCAAATGACATTTTGAATCATTTTTGGTAGAGTCCAAAAAATCAATTTTCTGATGAAAAACGATGACCCCGGACCAGTCGAACGTTGAAAAAATGGTCAATATTGATGAAATTTTTACATTTAATCTTTTGACTTTAAATGACGGTTGGATGTGAATGATTACTTTTTCAACTAAAATAAGTGTGTTTAAAGTCATTTCTGTGCCTGAAAGTGGTCAAAATTGAAGATTTTGAGTAAGCAAAACTCTGTAAAAATGGCAATTTTGGTCACTGTGAGGGTTTAAAAAGTGGTTATTCAACATGAGACCCGATCCAAAAGACATTTTGAATCTTTTTTGGTAGAGTCCAAAAATCCATTTTCTGATGAAAAAAGATGACCCCGGACCAGTCGAACGTTGAAAAAATGGTCAATATTGATGAAATGTTTACATGTAATCTTTTGAATTTAAATGACAGTTGGATGTGAATGATTACTTTTTCAACTAAAATAAGTGTGTTTAAAGTCATTTCTGTGCCTGAAAGTGGTCAAAATTGAAGATTTTGAGTAAGCAAAACTCTGTAAAAATGGCAATTTTGGTCACTGTGAGGGTTTAAAAAGTGGTTATTCAACATGAGGCCTGATCCAAATGACATTTTGAATCATTTTTGGTAGAGTCCAAAAAATACATTTTCTGATGAAAAACGATGACCCCGGTTCAGTCGAACGTTGAAAAAATGGTCAATATAGATGAAATTTTAACATTTAATCTTTTGACTTTAAATGACGGTTGGATGTGAATTATTACTTTTTCAACTAAAATAAGTGTGTTTAAAGTCATTTCTGTGCCTGAAATCGGTCAAAATTGAAGATTTTGAGTAAGCAAAACTCTGTAAAAATGGCAATTTTGGTCACTGTGAGGGTTTAAAAAGTGGTTATTCAACATGAGGCCCGATCCAAATGACATTTTGAAACATTTTTGGTAGAGTCCAAAAAAATCAATTTTCTGATGAAAAACGATGACCCCGGACCAGTCGAACGTTGAAAAAATGGTCAATATTGATGAAATTTTAACATTTAATCTTTTGACTTTAAATGACAGTTGGATGTGAATTATTACTTTTTCAACTAAAATAAGTGTGTTTAAAGTCATTTCTGTGCCTGAAATTGGTCAAAATTTAAGATTTTGAGTAAGCAAAACTCTGTAAAAATGGCAATTTTGGTCACTGTGAGGGTTTAAAAAGTGGTTATTCAACATGAGGCCCGATCCAAATGACATTTTGAATCATTTTTGGTAGAGTCCAAAAAATCAATTTTCTGATGAAAAACGATGACCCCGGACCAGTCGAACGTTAAAAAAATGGTCAATATTGATGAAATTTTAACATTTAATCTTTTGACTTTAAATAACGGTTGGATGTGAATTATTACTTTTTCAACTAAAATAAGTGTGTTTAAAGTCATTTCTGTGCCTGAAATTGGTCAAAATTGAAGATTTTGAGTAAGCAAAACTCTGTAAAAATGGCAATTTTGGTCACTGTGAGGGTTTAAAAAGTGGTTATTCAACATGAGACCCGATCCAAAAAACATTTTGAATCTTTTTTGGTAGAGTCCAAAAAATCAATTTTCTGATGAAAAACGATGACCCCGGACCAGTCGAACGTTGAAAAAATGGTCAATATTGATTAAATTTTAACATTTAATCTTTTAACTTTAAATGACGGTTGGATGTGAATTATTACTTTTTCAACTAAAATAAGTGTGTTTAAAGTCATTTCTGTGCCTGAAATTGGTCAAAATTGAAGATTCTGAGTAAGCAAAACTCTGTAAAAATGGCAATTTTGGTCACTGTGAGGGTTTAAAAAGTGGTTATTCAACATGAGGCCCGATCCAAATGACATTTTGAATCATTTTTGGTAGAGTCCAAAAAATCAATTTTCTGATGAAAAACGATGACCCCGGACCAGTCGAACGTTGAAAAAATGGTCAATATTGATGAAATTTTAACATTTAATCTTTTGACTTTAAATGACGGTTGGATGTGAATTATTACTTTTTCAACTAAAATAAGAGTGTTTAAAGTCATTTCTGTGCCTGAAATTGGTCAAAATTGAAGATTTTGAGTAAAGAAAACTCTGTAAAAATGGCAAATTTGGTCACTGTGAGGGTTTAAAAAGTGGTTATTCAACATGAGGCCCGATCCAAATGACATTTTGAATCATTTTTCGTAGAGTCCAAAAAATCAATTTTCTGATGAAAAACGATGACCCCGGACCAGTCGAACGTTGAAAAAATGGTCAATATTGATGAAATTTTAACATTTAATCTTTTGACTTTAAATGACGGTTGGATGTGAATTATTACTTTTTCAACTAAAATAAGTGTGTTTAAAGTCATTTCTGTGCCTGAAATTGGTCAAAAATGAAGATTTTGAGTAAGCAAAACTCTGTAAAAATGGCAATTTTGGTCACTGTGAGGGTTTAAAAAGTGGTTATTCAACATGAGGCCCGATCCAAATGACATTTTGAATCATTTTTGGTAGAGTCCAAAAAATCAATTTTCTGATGAAAAACGATGACCCCGGACCAGTCGAACGTTGAAAAAATGGTCAATATTGATGAAATTTTAACATTTAATCTTTTGACTTCAAATGACGGTTGGATGTGAATTATTACTTTTTCAACTAAAATAAGTGTGTTTAAAGTCATTTCTGTGCCTGAAATTGGTCAAAATTTAAGATTTTGAGTAAGCAAAACTCTGTAAAAATGGCAATTTTGGTCACTGTGAGGGTTTAAAAAGTGGTTATTCAACATGAGGCCCGATCCAAATGACATTTTGAATCATTTTTGGTAGAGTCCAAAAAATCAATTTTCTGATGAAAAACGATGACCCCGGACCAGTCGAACGTTGAAAAAATGGTCAATATTGATGAAATTTTAACATTTAATCTTTTGACTTTAAATAACGGTTGGATGTGAATTATTACTTTTTCAACTAAAATAAGTGTGTTTAAAGTCATTTCTGTGCCTGAAATTGGTCAAAATTGAAGATTTTGAGTAAGCAAAACTCTGTAAAAATGGCAATTTTGGTCACTGTGAGGGTTTAAAAAGTGGTTATTCAACATGAGACCCGATCCAAAAAACATTTTGAATCTTTTTTGGTAGAGTCCAAAAAATCAATTTTCTGATGAAAAACGATGACCCTGGACCAGTCGAACGTTGAAAAAATGGTCAATATTGATTAAATTTTAACATTTAATCTTTTAACTTTAAATGACGGTTGGATGTGAATTATTACTTTTTCAACTAAAATAAGTGTGTTTAAAGTCATTTCTGTGCCTGAAATTGGTCAAAATTGAAGATTCTGAGTAAGCAAAACTCTGTAAAAATGGCAATTTTGGTCACTGTGAGGGTTTAAAAAGTGGTTATTCAACATGAGGCCCGATCCAAATGACATTTTGAATCATTTTTGGTAGAGTCCAAAAAATCAATTTTCTGATGAAAAACGATGACCCCGGACCAGTCGAACGTTGAAAAAATGGTCAATATTGATGAAATTTTAACATTTAATCTTTTGACTTTAAATGACGGTTGGATGTGAATTATTACTTTTTCAACTAAAATAAGTGTGTTTAAAGTCATTTCTGTGCCTGAAATTGGTCAAAATTGAAGATTTTGAGTAAAGAAAACTCTGTAAAAATGGCAAATTTGGTCACTGTGAGGGTTTAAAAAGTGGTTATTCAACATGAGGCCCGATCCAAATGACATTTTGAATCATTTTTGGTAGAGTCCAAAAAATCAATTTTCTGATGAAAAACGATGACCCCGGACCAGTCGAACGTTGAAAAAATGGTCAATATTGATGAAATTTTAACATTTAATCTATTGACTTTAAATGACGGTTGGATGTGAATTATTACTTTTTCAACTAAAATAAGTGTGTTTAAAGTCATTTCTGTGCCTGAAATTGGTCAAAATTGAAGATTTTGAGTAAGCAAAACTCTGTAAAAATGGCAATTTTGGTCACTGTGAGGGTTTAAAAAGTGGTTATTCAACATGAGACCCGATCCAAAAAACATTTTGAATCTTTTTTGGTAGAGTCCAAAAAATCAATTTTCTGATGAAAAACGATGACCCCGGACCAGTCGAACGTTGAAAAAATGGTCAATATTGATGAAATTTTAACATTTAATCTTTTGACTTTAAATGACGGTTGGATGTGAATTATTACTTTTTCAACTAAAATAAGTGTGTTTAAAGTCATTTCTGTGCCTGAAATTGGTCAAAATTGAAGATTTTGAGTAAGCAAAACTCTGTAAAAATGGCAATTTTGGTCACTGTGAGGGTTTAAAAAGTGGTTATTCAACATGAGGCCCGATCCAAATGACATTTTGAATCATTTTTGGTAGAGTCCAAAAAATCAATTTTCTGATGAAAAACGATGACCCCGGACCAGTCGAACGTTGAAAAAATGGTCAATATTGATGAAATTTTAACATTTAATCTTTTGACTTTAAATAACGGTTGGATGTGAATTATTACTTTTTCAACTAAAATAAGTGTGTTTAAAGTCATTTCTGTGCCTGAAATTGGTCAAAATTGAAGATTTTGAGTAAGCAAAACTCTGTAAAAATGGCAATTTTGGTCACTGTGAGGGTTTAAAAAGTGGTTATTCAACATGAGACCCGATCCAAAAAACATTTTGAATCTTTTTTGGTAGAGTCCAAAAAATCAATTTTCTGATGAAAAACGATGACCCCGGACCAGTCGAACGTTGAAAAAATGGTCAATATTGATGAAATTTTAACATTTAATCTTTTGACTTTAAATGACGGTTGGATGTGAATTATTACTTTTTCAACTAAAATAAGTGTGTTTAAAGTCATTTCTGTGCCTGAAATTGGTCAAAAATGAAGATTTTGAGTAAGCAAAACTCTGTAAAAATGGCAATTTTGGTCACTGTGAGGGTTTAAAAAGTGGTTATTCAACATGAGGCCCGATCCAAATGACATTTTGAATCATTTTTGGTAGAGTCCAAAAAATCAATTTTCTGATGAAAAACGATGACCCCGGACCAGTCGAACGTTGAAAAAATGGTCAATATTGATGAAATTTTAACATTTAATCTTTTGACTTTAAATGACGGTTGGATGTGAATTATTACTTTTTCAACTAAAATAAGTGTGTTTAAAGTCATTTCTGTGCCTGAAATTGGTCAAAATTGAAGATTCTGAGTAAGCAAAACTCTGTAAAAATGGCAATTTTGGTCACTGTGAGGGTTTAAAAAGTGGTTATTCAACATGAGGCCCGATCCAAATGACATTTTGAATCATTTTTGGTAGAGTCCAAAAAATCCATTTTCTGATGAAAAACGATGACCCCGGACCAGTCGAACGTTGAAAAAATGGTCAATATTGATGAAATTTTAACATTTAATCTTTTGACTTTAAATGACGGTTGGATGTGAATTATTACTTTTTCAACTAAAATAAGTGTGTTTAAAGTCATTTCTGTGCCTGAAATTGGTCAAAATTGAAGATTCTGAGTAAGCAAAACTCTGTAAAAATGGCAATTTTGGTCACTGTGAGGGTTTAAAAAGTGGTTATTCAACATGAGGCCCGATCCAAATGACATTTTGAATCATTTTTGGTAGAGTCCAAAAAATCAATTTTCTGATGAAAAACGATGACCCCGGACCAGTCGAACGTTGAAAAAATGGTCAATATTGATGAAATTTTAACATTTAATCTTTTGACTTTAAATGACGGTTGGATGTGAATTATTACTTTTTCAACTAAAATAAGTGTGTTTAAAGTCATTTCTGTGCCTGAAATTGGTCAAAATTGAAGATTTTAAGTAAGCAAAACTCTGTAAAAATGGCAATTTTGGTCACTGTGAGGGTTTAAAAAGTGGTTATTCAACATGAGGCCCGATCCAAATGACATTTTGAATCATTTTTGGTAGAGTCCAAAAAATCAATTTTCTGATGAAAAACGATGACCCCGGACCAGTCGAACGTTGAAAAAATGGTCAATATTGATGAAATTTTAACATTTAATCTTTTGACTTTAAATAACGGTTGGATGTGAATTATTACTTTTTCAACTAAAATAAGTGTGTTTAAAGTCATTTCTGTGCCTGAAATTGGTCAAAATTTAAGATTTTGAGTAAGCAAAACTCTGTAAAAATGGCAATTTTGGTCACTGTGAGGGTTTAAAAAGTGGTTATTCAACATGAGACCCGATCCAAAAAACATTTTGAATCTTTTTTGGTAGAGTCCAAAAAATCAATTTTCTGATGAAAAACGATGACCCCGGACCAGTCGAACGTTGAAAAAATGGTCAATATTGATGAAATTTTAACATTTAATCTTTTGACTTTAAATGACGGTTGGATGTGAATTCTTACTTTTTCAACTAAAATAAGTGTGTTTAAAGTCATTTCTGTGCCTGAAATTTGTCAAAATTGAAGATTTTGAGTAAGCAAAACTCTGTAAAAATGGCAATTTTGGTCACTGTGAGGGTTTAAAAAGTGGTTATTCAACATGAGGCCCGATCCAAATGACATTTTGAATCATTTTTGGTAGAGTCCAAAAAATCAATTTTCTGATGAAAAACGATGACCCCAGACCAGTCGAACGTTGAAAAAATGGTCAATATTGATGAAATTTTAACATTTAATCTTTTGACTTTAAATGACGGTTGGATGTGAATTATTACTTTTTCAACTAAAATAAGTGTGTTTAAAGTCATTTCTGTGCCTGAAATTGGTCAAAATTTAAGATTTTGAGTAAGCAAAACTCTGTAAAAATGGCAATTTTGGTCACTGTGAGGGTTTAAAAAGTGGTTATTCAACATGAGGCCCGATCCAAATGACATTTTGAATCATTTTTGGTAGAGTCCAAAAAATCAATTTTCTGATGAAAAACGATGACCCCGGACCAGTCGAACGTTGAAAAAATGGTCAATATTGATGAAATTTTAACATTTAATCTTTTGACTTTAAATGACGGTTGGATGTGAATTATTACTTTTTCAACTAAAATAAGTGTGTTTAAAGTCATTTCTGTGCCTGAAATTGGTCAAAATTGAAGATTTTGAGTAAAGAAAACTCTGTAAAAATGGCAAATTTGGTCACTGTGAGGGTTTAAAAAGTGGTTATTCAACATGAGGCCCGATCCAAATGACATTTTGAATCATTTTTGGTAGAGTCCAAAAAATCAATTTTCTGATGAAAAACGATGACCCCGGACCAGTCGAACGTTGAAAAAATGGTCAATATTGATGAAATTTTAACATTTAATCTTTTGACTTTAAATGACGGTTGGATGTGAATTATTACTTTTTCAACTAAAATAAGTGTGTTTAAAGTCATTTCTGTGCCTGAAATTGGTCAAAATTGAAGATTTTGAGTAAGCAAAACTCTGTAAAAATGGCAATTTTGGTCACTGTGAGGGTTTAAAAAGTGGTTATTCAACATGAGACCCGATCCAAAAAACATTTTGAATCTTTTTTGGTAGAGTCCAAAAAATCAATTTTCTGATGAAAAACGATGACCCCGGACCAGTCGAACGTTGAAAAAATGGTCAATATTGATGAAATTTTAACATTTAATCTTTTGACTTTAAATGACGGTTGGATGTGAATTATTACTTTTTCAACTAAAATAAGTGTGTTTAAAGTCATTTCTGTGCCTGAAATTGGTCAAAATTGAAGATTTTGAGTAAGCAAAACTCTGTAAAAATGGCAATTTTGGTCACTGTGAGGGTTTAAAAAGTGGTTATTCAACATGAGGCCCGATCCAAATGACATTTTGAATCATTTTTGGTAGAGTCCAAAAAATCAATTTTCTGATGAAAAACGATGACCCCGGACCAGTCGAACGTTGAAAAAATGGTCAATATTGATGACATTTTAACATTTAATCTTTTGACTTTAAATGACGGTTGGATGTGAATTATTACTTTTTCAACTAAAATAAGTGTGTTTAAAGTCATTTCTGTGCCTGAAATTGGTCAAAATTGAAGATTCTGAGTAAGCAAAACTCTGTAAAAATGGCAATTTTGGTCACTGTGAGGGTTTAAAAAGTGGTTATTCAACATGAGGCCCGATCCAAATGACATTTTGAATCATTTTTGGTAGAGTCCAAAAAATCAATTTTCTGATGAAAAACGATGACCCCGGACCAGTCGAACGTTGAAAAAATGGTCAATATTGATGAAATTGTAACATTTAATCTTTTGACTTTAAATGACGGTTGGATGTGAATTATTACTTTTTCAACTAAAATAAGTGTGTTTAAAGTCATTTCTGTGCCTGAAATTGGTCAAAATTTAAGATTTTGAGTAAGCAAAACTCTGTAAAAATGGCAATTTTGGTCACTGTGAGGGTTTAAAGAGTGGTTATTCAACATGAGGCCCGATCCAAATGACATTTTGAATCATTTTTGGTAGAGTCCAAAAAATCCATTTTCTGATGAAAAACGATGACCCCGGACCAGTCGAACGTTGAAAAAATGGTCAATATTGATGAAATTTTAACATTTAATCTTTTGACTTTAAATAACGGTTGGATGTGAATTATTACTTTTTCAACTAAAATAAGTGTGTTTAAAGTCATTTCTGTGCCTGAAATTGGTCAAAATTGAAGATTTTGAGTAAGCAAAACTCTGTAAAAATGGCAATTTTGGTCACTGTGAGGGTTTAAAAAGTGGTTATTCAACATGAGACCCGATCCAAAAAACATTTTGAATCTTTTTTGGTAGAGTCCAAAAAATCCATTTTCTGATGAAAAACGATGACCCCGGACCAGTCGAACGTTGAAAAAATGGTCAATATTGATGAAATTTTAACATTTAATCTTTTGACTTTAAATGACGGTTGGATGTGAATTCTTACTTTTTCAACTAAAATAAGTGTGTTTAAAGTCATTTCTGTGCCTGAAATTTGTCAAAATTGAAGATTTTGAGTAAGCAAAACTCTGTAAAAATGGCAATTTTGGTCACTGTGAGGGTTTAAAAAGTGGTTATTCAACATGAGGCCCGATCCAAATGACATTTTGAATCATTTTTGGTAGAGTCCAAAAATCAATTTTCTGATGAAAAACGATGACCCCGGACCAGTCGAACGTTGAAAAAATGGTCAATATTGATGAAATTTTAACATTTAATCTTTTGACTTTAAATGACGGTTGGATGTGAATTATTACTTTTTCAACTAAAATAAGTGTGTTTAAAGTCATTTCTGTGCCTGAAATTGGTCAAAATTTAAGATTTTGAGTAAGCAAAACTCTGTAAAAATGGCAATTTTGGTCACTGTGAGAGTTTAAAAAGTGGTTATTCAACATGAGGCCCGATCCAAATGACATTTTGAATCATTTTTGGTAGAGTCCAAAAAATCAATTTTCTGATGAAAAACGATGACCCCGGACCAGTCGAACGTTGAAAAAATGGTCAATATTGATGAAATTTTAACATTTAATCTTTTGACTTTAAATGACGGTTGGATGTGAATTATTACTTTTTCAACTAAAATAAGTGTGTTTAAAGTCATTTCTGTGCCTGAAATTGGTCAAAATTGAAGATTTTGAGTAAGCAAAACTCTGTAAAAATGGCAATTTTGGTCACTGTGAGGGTTTAAAAAGTGGTTATTCAACATGAGGCCCGATCCAAATGACATTTTGAATCATTTTTGGTAGAGTCCAAAAAATCAATTTTCTGATGAAAAACGATGACCCCGGACCAGTCGAACGTTGAAAAAATGGTCAATATTGATGACATTTTAACATTTAATCTTTTGACTTTAAATGACGGTTGGATGTGAATTATTACTTTTTCAACTAAAATAAGTGTGTTTAAAGTCATTTCTGTGCCTGAAATTGGTCAAAATTGAAGATTCTGAGTAAGCAAAACTCTGTAAAAATGGCAATTTTGGTCACTGTGAGGGTTTAAAAAGTGGTTATTCAACATGAGGCCCGATCCAAATGACATTTTGAATCATTTTTGGTAGAGTCCAAAAAATCAATTTTCTGATGAAAAACGATGACCCCGGACCAGTCGAACGTTGAAAAAATGGTCAATATTGATGAAATTGTAACATTTAATCTTTTGACTTTAAATGACGGTTGGATGTGAATTATTACTTTTTCAACTAAAATAAGTGTGTTTAAAGTCATTTCTGTGCCTGAAATTGGTCAAAATTTAAGATTTTGAGTAAGCAAAACTCTGTAAAAATGGCAATTTTGGTCACTGTGAGGGTTTAAAGAGTGGTTATTCAACATGAGGCCCGATCCAAATGACATTTTGAATCATTTTTGGTAGAGTCCAAAAAATCCATTTTCTGATGAAAAACGATGACCCCGGACCAGTCGAACGTTGAAAAAATGGTCAATATTGATGAAATTTTAACATTTAATCTTTTGACTTTAAATAACGGTTGGATGTGAATTATTACTTTTTCAACTAAAATAAGTGTGTTTAAAGTCATTTCTGTGCCTGAAATTGGTCAAAATTGAAGATTTTGAGTAAGCAAAACTCTGTAAAAATGGCAATTTTGGTCACTGTGAGGGTTTAAAAAGTGGTTATTCAACATGAGACCCGATCCAAAAAACATTTTGAATCTTTTTTGGTAGAGTCCAAAAAATCCATTTTCTGATGAAAAACGATGACCCCGGACCAGTCGAACGTTGAAAAAATGGTCAATATTGATGAAATTTTAACATTTAATCTTTTGACTTTAAATGACGGTTGGATGTGAATTCTTACTTTTTCAACTAAAATAAGTGTGTTTAAAGTCATTTCTGTGCCTGAAATTTGTCAAAATTGAAGATTTTGAGTAAGCAAAACTCTGTAAAAATGGCAATTTTGGTCACTGTGAGGGTTTAAAAAGTGGTTATTCAACATGAGGCCCGATCCAAATGACATTTTGAATCATTTTTGGTAGAGTCCAAAAATCAATTTTCTGATGAAAAACGATGACCCCGGACCAGTCGAACGTTGAAAAAATGGTCAATATTGATGAAATTTTAACATTTAATCTTTTGACTTTAAATGACGGTTGGATGTGAATTATTACTTTTTCAACTAAAATAAGTGTGTTTAAAGTCATTTCTGTGCCTGAAATTGGTCAAAATTGAAGATTTTGAGTAAAGAAAACTCTGTAAAAATGGCAAATTTGGTCACTGTGAGGGTTTAAAAAGTGGTTATTCAACATGAGGCCCGATCCAAATGACATTTTGAATCATTTTTGGTAGAGTCCAAAAAATCAATTTTCTGATGAAAAACGATGACCCCGGACCAGTCGAACGTTGAAAAAATGGTCAATATTGATGAAATTTTAACATTTAATCTATTGACTTTAAATGACGGTTGGATGTGAATTATTACTTTTTCAACTAAAATAAGTGTGTTTAAAGTCATTTCTGTGCCTGAAATTGGTCAAAATTGAAGATTTTGAGTAAGAAAAACTCTGTAAAAATGGCAATTTTGGTCACTGTGAGGGTTTAAAAAGTGGTTATTCAACATGAGACCCGATCCAAAAAACATTTTGAATCTTTTTTGGTAGAGTCCAAAAAATCAATTTTCTGATGAAAAACGATGACCCCGGACCAGTCGAACGTTGAAAAAATGGTCAATATTGATGAAATTTTAACATTTAATCTTTTGACTTTAAATGACGGTTGGATGTGAATTATTACTTTTTCAACTAAAATAAGTGTGTTTAAAGTCATTTCTGTGCCTGAAATTGGTCAAAATTGAAGATTTTGAGTAAGCAAAACTCTGTAAAAATGGCAATTTTGGTCACTGTGAGGGTTTAAAAAGTGGTTATTCAACATGAGGCCCGATCCAAATGACATTTTGAATCATTTTTGGTAGAGTCCAAAAAATCAATTTTCTGATGAAAAACGATGACCCCGGACCAGTCGAACGTTGAAAAAATGGTCAATATTGATGAAATTTTAACATTTAATCTTTTGACTTTAAATAACGGTTGGATGTGAATTATTACTTTTTCAACTAAAATAAGTGTGTTTAAAGTCATTTCTGTGCCTGAAATTGGTCAAAATTGAAGATTTTGAGTAAGCAAAACTCTGTAAAAATGGCAATTTTGGTCACTGTGAGGGTTTAAAAAGTGGTTATTCAACATGAGACCCGATCCAAAAAACATTTTGAATCTTTTTTGGTAGAGTCCAAAAAATCAATTTTCTGATGAAAAACGATGACCCCGGACCAGTCGAACGTTGAAAAAATGGTCAATATTGATGAAATTTTAACATTTAATCTTTTGACTTTAAATGACGGTTGGATGTGAATTATTACTTTTTCAACTAAAATAAGTGTGTTTAAAGTCATTTCTGTGCCTGAAATTGGTCAAAAATGAAGATTTTGAGTAAGCAAAACTCTGTAAAAATGGCAATTTTGGTCACTGTGAGGGTTTAAAAAGTGGTTATTCAACATGAGGCCCGATCCAAATGACATTTTGAATCATTTTTGGTAGAGTCCAAAAAATCAATTTTCTGATGAAAAACGATGACCCCGGACCAGTCGAACGTTGAAAAAATGGTCAATATTGATGAAATTTTAACATTTAATCTTTTGACTTTAAATGACGGTTGGATGTGAATTATTACTTTTTCAACTAAAATAAGTGTGTTTAAAGTCATTTCTGTGCCTGAAATTGGTCAAAATTGAAGATTTTGAGTAAGCAAAACTCTGTAAAAATGGCAATTTTGGTCACTGTGAGGGTTTAAAAAGTGGTTATTCAACATGAGGCCCGATCCAAATGACATTTTGAATCATTTTTGGTAGAGTCCAAAAAATCAATTTTCTGATGAAAAACGATGACCCCGGACCAGTCGAACGTTGAAAAAATGGTCAATATTGATGAAATTTTAACATTTAATCTTTTGACTTTTAATGACGGTTGGATGTGAATTATTACTTTTTCAACTATAATAAGTGTGTTTAAAGTCATTTCTGTGCCTGAAATTGGTCAAAATTTAAGATTTTGAGTAAGCAAAACTCTGTAAAAATGGCAATTTTGGTCACTGTGAGGGTTTAAAGAGTGGTTATTCAACATGAGGCCCGATCCAAATGACATTTTGAATCATTTTTGGTAGAGTCCAAAAAATCCATTTTCTGATGAAAAACGATGACCCCGGACCAGTCGAACGTTGAAAAAATGGTCAATATTGATGAAATTTTAACATTTAATCTTTTGACTTTAAATAACGGTTGGATGTGAATTATTACTTTTTCAACTAAAATAAGTGTGTTTAAAGTCATTTCTGTGCCTGAAATTGGTCAAAATTGAAGATTTTGAGTAAGCAAAACTCTGTAAAAATGGCAATTTTGGTCACTGTGAGGGTTTAAAAAGTGGTTATTCAACATGAGACCCGATCCAAAAAACATTTTGAATCTTTTTTGGTAGAGTCCAAAAAATCCATTTTCTGATGAAAAACGATGACCCCGGACCAGTCGAACGTTGAAAAAATGGTCAATATTGATGAAATTTTAACATTTAATCTTTTGACTTTAAATGACGGTTGGATGTGAATTCTTACTTTTTCAACTAAAATAAGTGTGTTTAAAGTCATTTCTGTGCCTGAAATTTGTCAAAATTGAAGATTTTGAGTAAGCAAAACTCTGTAAAAATGGCAATTTTGGTCACTGTGAGGGTTTAAAAAGTGGTTATTCAACATGAGGCCCGATCCAAATGACATTTTGAATCATTTTTGGTAGAGTCCAAAAATCAATTTTCTGATGAAAAACGATGACCCCGGACCAGTCGAACGTTGAAAAAATGGTCAATATTGATGAAATTTTAACATTTAATCTTTTGACTTTAAATGACGGTTGGATGTGAATTATTACTTTTTCAACTAAAATAAGTGTGTTTAAAGTCATTTCTGTGCCTGAAATTGGTCAAAATTTAAGATTTTGAGTAAGCAAAACTCTGTAAAAATGGCAATTTTGGTCACTGTGAGAGTTTAAAAAGTGGTTATTCAACATGAGGCCCGATCCAAATGACATTTTGAATCATTTTTGGTAGAGTCCAAAAAATCAATTTTCTGATGAAAAACGATGACCCCGGACCAGTCGAACGTTGAAAAAATGGTCAATATTGATGAAATTTTTACATTTAATCTTTTGACTTTAAATGACGGTTGGATGTGAATGATTACTTTTTCAACTAAAATAAGTGTGTTTAAAGTCATTTCTGTGCCTGAAAGTGGTCAAAATTGAAGATTTTGAGTAAGCAAAACTCTGTAAAAATGGCAATTTTGGTCACTGTGAGGGTTTAAAAAGTGGTTATTCAACATGAGACCCGATCCAAAAGACATTTTGAATCTTTTTTGGTAGAGTCCAAAAATCCATTTTCTGATGAAAAAAGATGACCCCGGACCAGTCGAACGTTGAAAAAATGGTCAATATTGATGAAATGTTTACATTTAATCTTTTGACTTTAAATGACAGTTGGATGTGAATGATTACTTTTTCAACTAAAATAAGTGTGTTTAAAGTCATTTCTGTGCCTGAAAGTGGTCAAAATTGAAGATTTTGAGTAAGCAAAACTCTGTAAAAATGGCAATTTTGGTCACTGTGAGGGTTTAAAAAGGGGTTATTCAACATGAGGCCTGATCCAAATGACATTTTGAATCATTTTTGGTAGAGTCCAAAAAATACATTTTCTGATGAAAAACGATGACCCCGGTTCAGTCGAACGTTGAAAAAATGGTCAATATAGATGAAATTTTAACATTTAATCTTTTGACTTTAAATGACGGTTGGATGTGTTTTATTACTTTTTCAACTAAAATAAGTGTGTTTAAAGTCATTTCTGTGCCTGAAATCGGTCAAAATTGAAGATTTTGAGTAAGCAAAACTCTGTAAAAATGGCAATTTTGGTCACTGTGAGGGTTTAAAAAGTGGTTATTCAACATGAGGCCCGATCCAAATGACATTTTGAAACATTTTTGGTAGAGTCCAAAAAAATCAATTTTCTGATGAAAAACGATGACCCCGGACCAGTCGAACGTTGAAAAAATGGTCAATATTGATGAAATTTTAACATTTAATCTTTTGACTTTAAATGACGGTTGGATGTGAATTCTTACTTTTTCAACTAAAATAAGTGTGTTTAAAGTCATTTCTGTGCCTGAAATTTGTCAAAATTGAAGATTTTGAGTAAGCAAAACTCTGTAAAAATGGCAATTTTGGTCACTGTGAGGGTTTAAAAAGTGGTTATTCAACATGAGGCCCGATCCAAATGACATTTTGAATCATTTTTGGTAGAGTCCAAAAAATCAATTTTCTGATGAAAAACGATGACCCCAGACCAGTCGAACGTTGAAAAAATGGTCAATATTGATGAAATTTTAACATTTAATCTTTTGACTTTAAATGACGGTTGGATGTGAATTATTACTTTTTCAACTAAAATAAGTGTGTTTAAAGTCATTTCTGTGCCTGAAATTGGTCAAAATTTAAGATTTTGAGTAAGCAAAACTCTGTAAAAATGGCAATTTTGGTCACTGTGAGGGTTTAAAAAGTGGTTATTCAACATGAGGCCCGATCCAAATGACATTTTGAATCATTTTTGGTAGAGTCCAAAAAATCAATTTTCTGATGAAAAACGATGACCCCGGACCAGTCGAACGTTGAAAAAATGGTCAATATTGATGAAATTTTAACATTTAATCTTTTGACTTTAAATGACGGTTGGATGTGAATTATTACTTTTTCAACTAAAATAAGTGTGTTTAAAGTCATTTCTGTGCCTGAAATTGGTCAAAATTGAAGATTTTGAGTAAAGAAAACTCTGTAAAAATGGCAAATTTGGTCACTGTGAGGGTTTAAAAAGTGGTTATTCAACATGAGGCCCGATCCAAATGACATTTTGAATCATTTTTGGTAGAGTCCAAAAAATCAATTTTCTGATGAAAAACGATGACCCCGGACCAGTCGAACGTTGAAAAAATGGTCAATATTGATGAAATTTTAACATTTAATCTTTTGACTTTAAATGACGGTTGGATGTGAATTATTACTTTTTCAACTAAAATAAGTGTGTTTAAAGTCATTTCTGTGCCTGAAATTGGTCAAAATTGAAGATTTTGAGTAAGCAAAACTCTGTAAAAATGGCAATTTTGGTCACTGTGAGGGTTTAAAAAGTGGTTATTCAACATGAGACCCGATCCAAAAAACATTTTGAATCTTTTTTGGTAGAGTCCAAAAAATCAATTTTCTGATGAAAAACGATGACCCCGGACCAGTCGAACGTTGAAAAAATGGTCAATATTGATGAAATTTTAACATTTAATCTTTTGACTTTAAATGACGGTTGGATGTGAATTATTACTTTTTCAACTAAAATAAGTGTGTTTAAAGTCATTTCTGTGCCTGAAATTGGTCAAAATTGAAGATTTTGAGTAAGCAAAACTCTGTAAAAATGGCAATTTTGGTCACTGTGAGGGTTTAAAAAGTGGTTATTCAACATGAGGCCCGATCCAAATGACATTTTGAATCATTTTTGGTAGAGTCCAAAAAATCAATTTTCTGATGAAAAACGATGACCCCGGACCAGTCGAACGTTGAAAAAATGGTCAATATTGATGACATTTTAACATTTAATCTTTTGACTTTAAATGACGGTTGGATGTGAATTATTACTTTTTCAACTAAAATAAGTGTGTTTAAAGTCATTTCTGTGCCTGAAATTGGTCAAAATTGAAGATTCTGAGTAAGCAAAACTCTGTAAAAATGGCAATTTTGGTCACTGTGAGGGTTTAAAAAGTGGTTATTCAACATGAGGCCCGATCCAAATGACATTTTGAATCATTTTTGGTAGAGTCCAAAAAATCAATTTTCTGATGAAAAACGATGACCCCGGACCAGTCGAACGTTGAAAAAATGGTCAATATTGATGAAATTGTAACATTTAATCTTTTGACTTTAAATGACGGTTGGATGTGAATTATTACTTTTTCAACTAAAATAAGTGTGTTTAAAGTCATTTCTGTGCCTGAAATTGGTCAAAATTTAAGATTTTGAGTAAGCAAAACTCTGTAAAAATGGCAATTTTGGTCACTGTGAGGGTTTAAAGAGTGGTTATTCAACATGAGGCCCGATCCAAATGACATTTTGAATCATTTTTGGTAGAGTCCAAAAAATCCATTTTCTGATGAAAAACGATGACCCCGGACCAGTCGAACGTTGAAAAAATGGTCAATATTGATGAAATTTTAACATTTAATCTTTTGACTTTAAATAACGGTTGGATGTGAATTATTACTTTTTCAACTAAAATAAGTGTGTTTAAAGTCATTTCTGTGCCTGAAATTGGTCAAAATTGAAGATTTTGAGTAAGCAAAACTCTGTAAAAATGGCAATTTTGGTCACTGTGAGGGTTTAAAAAGTGGTTATTCAACATGAGACCCGATCCAAAAAACATTTTGAATCTTTTTTGGTAGAGTCCAAAAAATCCATTTTCTGATGAAAAACGATGACCCCGGACCAGTCGAACGTTGAAAAAATGGTCAATATTGATGAAATTTTAACATTTAATCTTTTGACTTTAAATGACGGTTGGATGTGAATTCTTACTTTTTCAACTAAAATAAGTGTGTTTAAAGTCATTTCTGTGCCTGAAATTTGTCAAAATTGAAGATTTTGAGTAAGCAAAACTCTGTAAAAATGGCAATTTTGGTCACTGTGAGGGTTTAAAAAGTGGTTATTCAACATGAGGCCCGATCCAAATGACATTTTGAATCATTTTTGGTAGAGTCCAAAAATCAATTTTCTGATGAAAAACGATGACCCCGGACCAGTCGAACGTTGAAAAAATGGTCAATATTGATGAAATTTTAACATTTAATCTTTTGACTTTAAATGACGGTTGGATGTGAATTATTACTTTTTCAACTAAAATAAGTGTGTTTAAAGTCATTTCTGTGCCTGAAATTGGTCAAAATTTAAGATTTTGAGTAAGCAAAACTCTGTAAAAATGGCAATTTTGGTCACTGTGAGAGTTTAAAAAGTGGTTATTCAACATGAGGCCCGATCCAAATGACATTTTGAATCATTTTTGGTAGAGTCCAAAAAATCAATTTTCTGATGAAAAACGATGACCCCGGACCAGTCGAACGTTGAAAAAATGGTCAATATTGATGAAATTTTAACATTTAATCTTTTGACTTTAAATGACGGTTGGATGTGAATTATTACTTTTTCAACTAAAATAAGTGTGTTTAAAGTCATTTCTGTGCCTGAAATTGGTCAAAATTGAAGATTTTGAGTAAGCAAAACTCTGTAAAAATGGCAATTTTGGTCACTGTGAGGGTTTAAAAAGTGGTTATTCAACATGAGGCCCGATCCAAATGACATTTTGAATCATTTTTGGTAGAGTCCAAAAAATCAATTTTCTGATGAAAAACGATGACCCCGGACCAGTCGAACGTTGAAAAAATGGTCAATATTGATGACATTTTAACATTTAATCTTTTGACTTTAAATGACGGTTGGATGTGAATTATTACTTTTTCAACTAAAATAAGTGTGTTTAAAGTCATTTCTGTGCCTGAAATTGGTCAAAATTGAAGATTCTGAGTAAGCAAAACTCTGTAAAAATGGCAATTTTGGTCACTGTGAGGGTTTAAAAAGTGGTTATTCAACATGAGGCCCGATCCAAATGACATTTTGAATCATTTTTGGTAGAGTCCAAAAAATCAATTTTCTGATGAAAAACGATGACCCCGGACCAGTCGAACGTTGAAAAAATGGTCAATATTGATGAAATTGTAACATTTAATCTTTTGACTTTAAATGACGGTTGGATGTGAATTATTACTTTTTCAACTAAAATAAGTGTGTTTAAAGTCATTTCTGTGCCTGAAATTGGTCAAAATTTAAGATTTTGAGTAAGCAAAACTCTGTAAAAATGGCAATTTTGGTCACTGTGAGGGTTTAAAGAGTGGTTATTCAACATGAGGCCCGATCCAAATGACATTTTGAATCATTTTTGGTAGAGTCCAAAAAATCCATTTTCTGATGAAAAACGATGACCCCGGACCAGTCGAACGTTGAAAAAATGGTCAATATTGATGAAATTTTAACATTTAATCTTTTGACTTTAAATAACGGTTGGATGTGAATTATTACTTTTTCAACTAAAATAAGTGTGTTTAAAGTCATTTCTGTGCCTGAAATTGGTCAAAATTGAAGATTTTGAGTAAGCAAAACTCTGTAAAAATGGCAATTTTGGTCACTGTGAGGGTTTAAAAAGTGGTTATTCAACATGAGACCCGATCCAAAAAACATTTTGAATCTTTTTTGGTAGAGTCCAAAAAATCCATTTTCTGATGAAAAACGATGACCCCGGACCAGTCGAACGTTGAAAAAATGGTCAATATTGATGAAATTTTAACATTTAATCTTTTGACTTTAAATGACGGTTGGATGTGAATTCTTACTTTTTCAACTAAAATAAGTGTGTTTAAAGTCATTTCTGTGCCTGAAATTTGTCAAAATTGAAGATTTTGAGTAAGCAAAACTCTGTAAAAATGGCAATTTTGGTCACTGTGAGGGTTTAAAAAGTGGTTATTCAACATGAGGCCCGATCCAAATGACATTTTGAATCATTTTTGGTAGAGTCCAAAAATCAATTTTCTGATGAAAAACGATGACCCCGGACCAGTCGAACGTTGAAAAAATGGTCAATATTGATGAAATTTTAACATTTAATCTTTTGACTTTAAATGACGGTTGGATGTGAATTATTACTTTTTCAACTAAAATAAGTGTGTTTAAAGTCATTTCTGTGCCTGAAATTGGTCAAAATTGAAGATTTTGAGTAAAGAAAACTCTGTAAAAATGGCAAATTTGGTCACTGTGAGGGTTTAAAAAGTGGTTATTCAACATGAGGCCCGATCCAAATGACATTTTGAATCATTTTTGGTAGAGTCCAAAAAATCAATTTTCTGATGAAAAACGATGACCCCGGACCAGTCGAACGTTGAAAAAATGGTCAATATTGATGAAATTTTAACATTTAATCTATTGACTTTAAATGACGGTTGGATGTGAATTATTACTTTTTCAACTAAAATAAGTGTGTTTAAAGTCATTTCTGTGCCTGAAATTGGTCAAAATTGAAGATTTTGAGTAAGAAAAACTCTGTAAAAATGGCAATTTTGGTCACTGTGAGGGTTTAAAAAGTGGTTATTCAACATGAGACCCGATCCAAAAAACATTTTGAATCTTTTTTGGTAGAGTCCAAAAAATCAATTTTCTGATGAAAAACGATGACCCCGGACCAGTCGAACGTTGAAAAAATGGTCAATATTGATGAAATTTTAACATTTAATCTTTTGACTTTAAATGACGGTTGGATGTGAATTATTACTTTTTCAACTAAAATAAGTGTGTTTAAAGTCATTTCTGTGCCTGAAATTGGTCAAAATTGAAGATTTTGAGTAAGCAAAACTCTGTAAAAATGGCAATTTTGGTCACTGTGAGGGTTTAAAAAGTGGTTATTCAACATGAGGCCCGATCCAAATGACATTTTGAATCATTTTTGGTAGAGTCCAAAAAATCAATTTTCTGATGAAAAACGATGACCCCGGACCAGTCGAACGTTGAAAAAATGGTCAATATTGATGAAATTTTAACATTTAATCTTTTGACTTTAAATAACGGTTGGATGTGAATTATTACTTTTTCAACTAAAATAAGTGTGTTTAAAGTCATTTCTGTGCCTGAAATTGGTCAAAATTGAAGATTTTGAGTAAGCAAAACTCTGTAAAAATGGCAATTTTGGTCACTGTGAGGGTTTAAAAAGTGGTTATTCAACATGAGACCCGATCCAAAAAACATTTTGAATCTTTTTTGGTAGAGTCCAAAAAATCAATTTTCTGATGAAAAACGATGACCCCGGACCAGTCGAACGTTGAAAAAATGGTCAATATTGATGAAATTTTAACATTTAATCTTTTGACTTTAAATGACGGTTGGATGTGAATTATTACTTTTTCAACTAAAATAAGTGTGTTTAAAGTCATTTCTGTGCCTGAAATTGGTCAAAAATGAAGATTTTGAGTAAGCAAAACTCTGTAAAAATGGCAATTTTGGTCACTGTGAGGGTTTAAAAAGTGGTTATTCAACATGAGGCCCGATCCAAATGACATTTTGAATCATTTTTGGTAGAGTCCAAAAAAATCAATTTTCTGATGAAAAACGATGACCCCGGACCAGTCGAACGTTGAAAAAATGGTCAATATTGATGAAATTTTAACATTTAATCTTTTGACTTTAAATGACAGTTGGATGTGAATTATTACTTTTTCAACTAAAATAAGTGTGTTTAAAGTCATTTCTGTGCCTGAAATTGGTCAAAATTTAAGATTTTGAGTAAGCAAAACTCTGGAAAAATGGCAATTTTGGTCACTGTGAGGGTTTAAAAAGTGGTTATTCAACATGAGACCCGATCCAAAAAACATTTTGAATCTTTTTTGGTAGAGTCCAAAAAATCAATTTTCTGATGAAAAACGATGACCCCGGACCAGTCGAACGTTGAAAAAATGGTCAATATTGATTAAATTTTAACATTTAATCTTTTGACTTTAAATGACGGTTGGATGTGAATTATTACTTTTTCAACTAAAATAAGTGTGTTTAAAGTCATTTCTGTGCCTGAAATTGGTCAAAATTTAAGATTTTGAGTAAGCAAAACTCTGTAAAAATGGCAATTTTGGTCACTGTGAGAGTTTAAAAAGTGGTTATTCAACATGAGGCCCGATCCAAATGACATTTTGAATCATTTTTGGTAGAGTCCAAAAAATCAATTTTCTGATGAAAAACGATGACTCCGGACCAGTCGAACGTTGAAAAAATGGTCAATATTGATGAAATTTTTACATTTAATCTTTTGACTTTAAATGACAGTTGGATGTGAATGATTACTTTTTCAACTAAAATAAGTGTGTTTAAAGTCATTTCTGTGCCTGAAAGTGGTCAAAATTGAAGATTTTGAGTAAGCAAAACTCTGTAAAAATGGCAATTTTGGTCACTGTGAGGGTTTAAAAAGTGGTTATTCAACATGAGACCCGATCCAAAAGACATTTTGAATCTTTTTTGGTAGAGTCCAAAAATCCATTTTCTGATGAAAAAAGATGACCCCGGACCAGTCGAACGTTGAAAAAATGGTCAATATTGATGAAATGTTTACATTTAATCTTTTGAATTTAAATGACAGTTGGATGTGAATGATTACTTTTTCAACTAAAATAAGTGTGTTTAAAGTCATTTCTGTGCCTGAAAGTGGTCAAAATTGAAGATTTTGAGTAAGCAAAACTCTGTAAAAATGGCAATTTTGGTCACTGTGAGGGTTTAAAAAGTGGTTATTCAACATGAGGCCTGATCCAAATGACATTTTGAATCATTTTTGGTAGAGTCCAAAAAATACATTTTCTGATGAAAAACGATGACCCCGGTTCAGTCGAACGTTGAAAAAATGGTCAATATAGATGAAATTTTAACATTTAATCTTTTGACTTTAAATGACGGTTGGATGTGAATTATTACTTTTTCAACTAAAATAAGTGTGTTTAAAGTCATTTCTGTGCCTGAAATCGGTCAAAATTGAAGATTTTGAGTAAGCAAAACTCTGTAAAAATGGCAATTTTGGTCACTGTGAGGGTTTAAAAAGTGGTTATTCAACATGAGGCCCGATCCAAATGACATTTTGAAACATTTTTGGTAGAGTCCAAAAAAATCAATTTTCTGATGAAAAACGATGACCCCGGACCAGTCGAACGTTGAAAAAATGGTCAATATTGATGAAATTTTAACATTTAATCTTTTGACTTTAAATAACGGTTGGATGTTAATTATTACTTTTTCAACTAAAATAAGTGTGTTTAAAGTCATTTCTGTGCCTGAAATTGGTCAAAATTGAAGATTTTGAGTAAGCAAAACTCTGTAAAAATGGCAATTTTGGTCACTGTGAGGGTTTAAAAAGTGGTTATTCAACATGAGACCCGATCCAAAAAACATTTTGAATCTTTTTTGGTAGAGTCCAAAAAATCAATTTTCTGATGAAAAACGATGACCCCGGACCAGTCGAACGTTGAAAAAATGGTCAATATTGATTAAATTTTAACATTTAATCTTTTAACTTTAAATGACGGTTGGATGTGAATTATTACTTTTTCAACTAAAATAAGTGTGTTTAAAGTCATTTCTGTGCCTGAAATTGGTCAAAATTGAAGATTCTGAGTAAGCAAAACTCTGTAAAAATGGCAATTTTGGTCACTGTGAGGGTTTAAAAAGTGGTTATTCAACATGAGGCCCGATCCAAATGACATTTTGAATCATTTTTGGTAGAGTCCAAAAAATCAATTTTCTGATGAAAAACGATGACCCCGGACCAGTCGAACGTTGAAAAAATGGTCAATATTGATGAAATTTTAACATTTAATCTTTTGACTTTAAATAACGGTTGGATGTGAATTATTACTTTTTCAACTAAAATAAGTGTGTTTAAAGTCATTTCTGTGCCTGAAATTGGTCAAAATTGAAGATTTTGAGTAAGCAAAACTCTGTAAAAATGGCAATTTTGGTCACTGTGAGGGTTTAAAAAGTGGTTATTCAACATGAGACCCGATCCAAAAAACATTTTGAATCTTTTTTGGTAGAGTCCAAAAAATCAATTTTCTGATGAAAAACGATGACCCCGGACCAGTCGAACGTTGAAAAAATGGTCAATATTGATTAAATTTTAACATTTAATCTTTTGACTCTAAATGACTGTTGGATGTGAATTATGACTTTTTCAACTAAAATAAGTGTGTTTAAAGTCATTTCTGTGCCTGAAACGGGTCAAAATTGAAGCTTTTGAGTAAGCAAAACTCTGTAAAAATGGCAATTTTGGTCACTGTGAGGGTTTAAAAAGTGGTTATTCAACATGAGGCACGATTCAATTGACATTTTGAATCATTTTTGGTACAGTCCAAAAAATCAATTTTCGGATAAAAAACGATGACTCCGGACCTGTCGAACGTTCCCAAAATGGTCTATAATGATGAAATTTTTAACATTTAATCTTTTGACTCTGAATGACTGTTGGATGTGAAATATGACTTTGTCAACTAAAATAAGTGTGTTTAAAGTCATTTCTGTGCCTGAAACGGGTCAAAATTGAAGCTTTTGAGTAAGCAAAACTCTGTAAAAATGGCAATTTTGGTCACTGTTAGGGCTTAAAAAGTGGTTATTCAACATTGTGCACGATCCAATTGACATTTTGAATCATTTTTGGTACAGTGCCAAAAATCTATTTTCGGATGAAAAACAATGACTCCGAACCTGTCGAACGTTCCCAAAATGGTCTATAATGACGAAATTTTAACATTTAATCTCTTGACTCTAAATGACTGTTGGATGTGAATTATGACTTTTTCCAACTAAAATAAGTGTGTTTAAAGTCATTTCTGTGCCTGAAACGGGTCAAAATTGAACTTTTGAGTAAGCAAAACTCTGCAACAATGGCAATTTTGGTCACTGTGAGGGTTTAAAAAGTGGTTATTGAACATGAGGTGCGATCCAATTGACATTTTGAATCATTTTTGGTACAGTCCAAAAAATCAGTTTTCGGATGAAAAACGATGACCTGTCGAACGTTCCCAAAATGGTCTATAATGATGAAATTTTAACATTTAATCTTTTGACTCTAAATGACTGTTGGATGTGAATTATGACTTTTTCAACTAAAATAAGTGTGTTTAAAGTCATTTCTGTGCCTGAAACGGGTCAAAATTGAAGCTTTTGAGTAAGCAAAACTCTTTAAAAATGGCAATTTTGGTCACTGTGAGGGTTTAAAAAGTGGTTATTCAACATGAGGCACGATTCAATTGACAATTTGAATAATTTTTGGTACAGTCCAAAATATCAATTTTCGGATGAAAAACGATGACTCCGGACCTGTCGAACGTTACCAAAACGGTCTATAATGATGAAATTTTAACATTTAATCTCTTGACTCTAAATGACTGTTGGATGTGAATTATGACTTTTTCAACTAAAATAAGTGTGTTTAAAGTCATTTCTGTGCCTGAAACGGGTCAAAATTGAAGCTTTTGAGTAAGCAAAACTCTGTAAAAATGGCAATTTTGGTCACTGTTAGGGCTTAAAAAGTGGTTATTCAACATTATGCACGATCCAATTGACATTTTGAATCATTTTTGGTACAGTGCCAAAAATCTATTTTCGGATGAAAAACAATGACTCCGAACCTGTCGAACGTTCCCAAAATGGTCTATAATGATGAAATTTTAACATTTAATCTCTTGACTCTAAATGACTGTTGGATGTGAATTATGACTTTTTCAACTAAAATAAGTGTGTTTAAAGTCATTTCTGTGCCTGAAACTTTTCAAAATTGAAGCTTTTGAGTAAGCAAAACTCTGTAAAAATGGCAATTTTGGTCACTGTGAGGGTTTAAAAAGTGGTTATTCAACATGAGGCACGATTCAATTGACATTTTGAATAATTTTTGGTACAGTCCAAAATATCAATTTTCGGATGAAAAACGATGACTCCGGACCTGTCGAACGTTCCCAAAATGGTCTATAATGATGAAATTTTAACATTTAATCTTTTGACTCTAAATGACTGTTGGATGTGAATTATGACTTTTTCAACTAAAATAAGTGTGTTTAAGGTCATTTCTGTGCCTGAAACAGGTCAAAATTGAAGCTTTTGAGTAAGCAAAACTCTGTAAAAATGGCAATTTTGGTCACTGTGAGGGTTTAAAAAGTGGTTATTCAACATGAGGCGCGATCTAATTGACATTTTGAATAATTTTTAGTACAGTCCAAAAAATCTATTTTCGGATGGAAAACGATGACTCCGGACGTGTCGAACGTTCCCAAAATGGTCTATAATGATGACATTTTAACATTTAATCTTTTGACTCTAAATGACTGTTGGATGTGAATTATGACTTTTTCCAACTAAAATAAGTGTGTTTAAAGTCATTTCTGTGCCTGAAACGGGTCAAAATTGAAGCTTTTGAGTAAGCAAAACTCTGTAAAAATGGCAATTTTGGTCACTGTGAGGGTTTAAAAAGTGGTTATTCAACATGAGGCACGATTCAATTGACATTTTGAATCATTTTTGGTACAGTCCAAAAAATCAATTTTCGGATAAAAAACGATGACTCCGGACGTGTCGAACGTTCCCAAAATGGTCTATAATGATGAAATTTTAACATTTAATCTTTTGACTCTAAATGACTGTTGGATGTGAAATATGACTTTTTCAACTAAAATAAGTGTGTTTAAAGTCATTTCTGTGACTGAAACTGGTCAAAATTGAAGCTTTTGAGTAAGCAAAACTGTGTAAAAATGGCAATTTTGGTCACTGTGAGGGTTTAAAAAGTGGGTATTCAACATGAGGCACGATCCAAATGACATTTTGAATAATTTTTGGTACAGTCCAAAATATCAATTTTCGGATGAAAAACGATGACTCCGGACCTGTCAAACGTTCCCAAAATGGTCTATAATTATGAAATTTTAACATTTAATCTTTTGACTCTAAATGACTGTTGGATGTGAATTATGACTTTTTCAACTAAAATAAGTGTGTTTAGGGTCATTTCTGTGCCTGAAACGGGTCAAAATTGAAGCTTTTGAGTAAGCAAAACTCTGTAAAAATGGCAATTTTGGTCACTGTTAGGGCTTAAAAAGTGGTTATTCAACATTGTGCACGATCCAATTGACATTTTGAATCATTTTTGGTACAGTGCCAAAAATCTATTTTCGGATGAAAAACAATGACTCCGAACCTGTCGAACGTTCCCAAAATGGTCTATAATGACGAAATTTTAACATTTAATCTCTTGACTCTAAATGACTGTTGGATGTGAATTATGACTTTTTCCAACTAAAATAAGTGTGTTTAAAGTCATTTCTGTGCCTGAAACGGGTCAAAATTGAACTTTTGAGTAAGCAAAACTCTGCAACAATGGCAATTTTGGTCACTGTGAGGGTTTAAAAAGTGGTTATTGAACATGAGGTGCGATCCAATTGACATTTTGAATCATTTTTGGTACAGTCCAAAAAATCAGTTTTCGGATGAAAAACGATGACCTGTCGAACGTTCCCAAAATGGTCTATAATGATGAAATTTTAACATTTAATCTTTTGACTCTAAATGACTGTTGGATGTGAATTATGACTTTTTCAACTAAAATAAGTGTGTTTAAAGTCATTTCTGTGCCTGAAACGGGTCAAAATTGAAGCTTTTGAGTAAGCAAAACTCTTTAAAAATGGCAATTTTGGTCACTGTGAGGGTTTAAAAAGTGGTTATTCAACATGAGACCCGATCCAAAAAACATTTTGAATCTTTTTTGGTAGAGTCCAAAAAATCAATTTTCTGATGAAAAACGATGACCCCGGACCAGTCGAACGTTGAAAAAATGGTCAATATTGATTAAATTTTAACATTTAATCTTTTAACTTTAAATGACGGTTGGATGTGAATTATTACTTTTTCAACTAAAATAAGTGTGTTTAAAGTCATTTCTGTGCCTGAAATTGGTCAAAATTGAAGATTCTGAGTAAGCAAAACTCTGTAAAAATGGCAATTTTGGTCACTGTGAGGGTTTAAAAAGTGGTTATTCAACATGAGGCCCGATCCAAATGACATTTTGAATCATTTTTGGTAGAGTCCAAAAAATCAATTTTCTGATGAAAAACGATGACCCCGGACCAGTCGAACGTTGAAAAAATGGTCAATATTGATGAAATTTTAACATTTAATCTTTTGACTTTAAATAACGGTTGGATGTGAATTATTACTTTTTCAACTAAAATAAGTGTGTTTAAAGTCATTTCTGTGCCTGAAATTGGTCAAAATTGAAGATTTTGAGTAAGCAAAACTCTGTAAAAATGGCAATTTTGGTCACTGTGAGGGTTTAAAAAGTGGTTATTCAACATGAGACCCGATCCAAAAAACATTTTGAATCTTTTTTGGTAGAGTCCAAAAAATCAATTTTCTGATGAAAAACGATGACCCCGGACCAGTCGAACGTTGAAAAAATGGTCAATATTGATTAAATTTTAACATTTAATCTTTTAACTTTAAATGACGGTTGGATGTGAATTATTACTTTTTCAACTAAAATAAGTGTGTTTAAAGTCATTTCTGTGCCTGAAATTGGTCAAAATTGAAGATTCTGAGTAAGCAAAACTCTGTAAAAATGGCAATTTTGGTCACTGTGAGGGTTTAAAAAGTGGTTATTCAACATGAGGCGCGATCTAATTGACATTTTGAATAATTTTTAGTACAGTCCAAAAAATCTATTTTCGGATGGAAAACGATGACTCCGGACGTGTCGAACGTTCCCAAAATGGTCTATAATGATGACATTTTAACATTTAATCTTTTGACTCTAAATGACTGTTGGATGTGAATTATGACTTTTTCAACTAAAATAAGTGTGTTTAAAGTCATTTCTGTGCCTGAAACGGGTCAAAATTGAAGCTTTTGAGTAAGCAAAACTCTGTAAAAATGGCAATTTTGGTCACTGTGAGGGTTTAAAAAGTGGTTATTCAACATGAGGCACGATTCAATTGACATTTTGAATCATTTTTGGTACAGTCCAAAAAATCAATTTTCGGATAAAAAACGATGACTCCGGACCTGTCGAACGTTCCCAAAATGGTCTATAATGATGAAATTTTTAACATTTAATCTTTTGACTCTGAATGACTGTTGGATGTGAAATATGACTTTGTCAACTAAAATAAGTGTGTTTAAAGTCATTTCTGTGCCTGAAACGGGTCAAAATTGAAGCTTTTGAGTAAGCAAAACTCTGTAAAAATGGCAATTTTGGTCACTGTTAGGGCTTAAAAAGTGGTTATTCAACATTGTGCACGATCCAATTGACATTTTGAATCATTTTTGGTACAGTGCCAAAAATCTATTTTCGGATGAAAAACAATGACTCCGAACCTGTCGAACGTTCCCAAAATGGTCTATAATGACGAAATTTTAACATTTAATCTCTTGACTCTAAATGACTGTTGGATGTGAATTATGACTTTTTCCAACTAAAATAAGTGTGTTTAAAGTCATTTCTGTGCCTGAAACGGGTCAAAATTGAACTTTTGAGTAAGCAAAACTCTGCAACAATGGCAATTTTGGTCACTGTGAGGGTTTAAAAAGTGGTTATTGAACATGCGGTGCGATCCAATTGACATTTTGAATCATTTTTGGTACAGTCCAAAAAATCAGTTTTCGGATGAAAAACGATGACCTGTCGAACGTTCCCAAAATGGTCTATAATGATGAAATTTTAACATTTAATCTTTTGACTCTAAATGACTGTTGGATGTGAATTATGACTTTTTCAACTAAAATAAGTGTGTTTAAAGTCATTTCTGTGCCTGAAACGGGTCAAAATTGAAGCTTTTGAGTAAGCAAAACTCTTTAAAAATGGCAATTTTGGTCACTGTGAGGGTTTAAAAAGTGGTTATTCAACATGAGGCACGATTCAATTGACAATTTGAATAATTTTTGGTACAGTCCAAAATATCAATTTTCGGATGAAAAACGATGACTCCGGACCTGTCGAACGTTACCAAAACGGTCTATAATGATGAAATTTTAACATTTAATCTCTTGACTCTAAATGACTGTTGGATGTGAATTATGACTTTTTCAACTAAAATAAGTGTGTTTAAAGTCATTTCTGTGCCTGAAACGGGTCAAAATTGAAGCTTTTGAGTAAGCAAAACTCTGTAAAAATGGCAATTTTGGTCACTGTTAGGGCTTAAAAAGTGGTTATTCAACATTATGCACGATCCAATTGACATTTTGAATCATTTTTGGTACAGTGCCAAAAATCTATTTTCGGATGAAAAACAATGACTCCGAACCTGTCGAACGTTCCCAAAATGGTCTATAATGATGAAATTTTAACATTTAATCTCTTGACTCTAAATGACTGTTGGATGTGAATTATGACTTTTTCAACTAAAATAAGTGTGTTTAAAGTCATTTCTGTGCCTGAAACTTTTCAAAATTGAAGCTTTTGAGTAAGCAAAACTCTGTAAAAATGGCAATTTTGGTCACTGTGAGGGTTTAAAAAGTGGTTATTCAACATGAGGCACGATTCAATTGACATTTTGAATAATTTTTGGTACAGTCCAAAATATCAATTTTCGGATGAAAAACGATGACTCCGGACCTGTCGAACGTTCCCAAAATGGTCTATAATGATGAAATTTTAACATTTAATCTTTTGACTCTAAATGACTGTTGGATGTGAATTATGACTTTTTCAACTAAAATAAGTGTGTTTAAGGTCATTTCTGTGCCTGAAACAGGTCAAAATTGAAGCTTTTGAGTAAGCAAAACTCTGTAAAAATGGCAATTTTGGTCACTGTGAGGGTTTAAAAAGTGGTTATTCAACATGAGGCGCGATCTAATTGACATTTTGAATAATTTTTAGTACAGTCCAAAAAATCTATTTTCGGATGGAAAACGATGACTCCGGACGTGTCGAACGTTCCCAAAATGGTCTATAATGATGACATTTTAACATTTAATCTTTTGACTCTAAATGACTGTTGGATGTGAATTATGACTTTTTCCAACTAAAATAAGTGTGTTTAAAGTCATTTCTGTGCCTGAAACGGGTCAAAATTGAAGCTTTTGAGTAAGCAAAACTCTGTAAAAATGGCAATTTTGGTCACTGTGAGGGTTTAAAAAGTGGTTATTCAACATGAGGCACGATTCAATTGACATTTTGAATCATTTTTGGTACAGTCCAAAAAATCAATTTTCGGATAAAAAACGATGACTCCGGACGTGTCGAACGTTCCCAAAATGGTCTATAATGATGAAATTTTAACATTTAATCTTTTGACTCTAAATGACTGTTGGATGTGAAATATGACTTTTTCAACTAAAATAAGTGTGTTTAAAGTCATTTCTGTGACTGAAACTGGTCAAAATTGAAGCTTTTGAGTAAGCAAAACTGTGTAAAAATGGCAATTTTGGTCACTGTGAGGGTTTAAAAAGTGGGTATTCAACATGAGGCACGATCCAAATGACATTTTGAATAATTTTTGGTACAGTCCAAAATATCAATTTTCGGATGAAAAACGATGACTCCGGACCTGTCAAACGTTCCCAAAATGGTCTATAATTATGAAATTTTAACATTTAATCTTTTGACTCTAAATGACTGTTGGATGTGAATTATGACTTTTTCAACTAAAATAAGTGTGTTTAGGGTCATTTCTGTGCCTGAAACGGGTCAAAATTGAAGCTTTTGAGTAAGCAAAACTCTGCAAAAATGGCAATTTTGGTCACTGTGAGGGTTTAAATAGTGGTTATTCAACATGAGGTGCGATCCAATTGACATTTTGAATCATTTTTGGTACAGTCCAAAAAATCAGTTTTCGGATGAAAAACAATGACCCCGGACCTGTTGAACGTTCCCAAAATGGTCTATAATGATGAAATTTGAACATTTAATCTCTTGACTCTAAATGACTGTTGGATGTGAATTGTGACTTTTTCAACTAAAATAAGTGTGTTTAAAGTCATTTCTGTGCCTGAAACGGTTCAAAATTGAAGCTTTTGAGTAAGCAAAACTCTGTAAAAATGGCAATTTTGGTCACTGTGAGGGTTTAAAAAGTGGTTATTCAACATGAGGCACGATCCAAATGACATTTTGAATCATTTTTGGTACAGTCCAAAAAATCAATTTTCGGATGAAAAACGATGACTCTGGACCTGTTGAACGTTCCCAAAATGGTCTATAATGATGAAATTTTTAACATTTAATCTTTTGACTCTGAATGACTGTTGGATGTGTAATATGACTTTGTCAACTAAAATAAGTGTGTTTAAAGTCATTTCTGTGCCTGAAACGGGTCAAAATTGAAGCTTTTGAGTAAGCAAAACTGTGTAAAAATGGCAATTTTGGTCACTGTGAGGGTTTAAAAAGTGGTTATTCAACATGAGGCACGATCCAATTCACATTTTGAATCAGTTGCGGTACAGTCCAAAAAATCAATTTTCGGATGAGAAACGATGACTCCGGACCTGTCGAACGTTCCCAAAATGGTCTATAATGATGAAATTTTAACATTTAATCTTTTGACTCTAAATGACTTGTGGGTGTGAATTATGACTTTTTCAACTAAAATAAGTGTGTTTAAAGTCATTTCTGTGCCTGAAACGGGTCAAAATTGAAGCTTTTGAGTAAGCAAAACTCTGTAAAAATGGCAATTTTGGTCACTGTGAGGGTTTAAAAAGTGGTTATTCAACATGAGGCACGATTCAATTGACATTTTGAATCATTTTTGGTACAGTCCAAAAAATCAATTTTCGGATAAAAAACGATGACTCCGGACGTGTCGAACGTTCCCAAAATGGTCTATAATGATGAAATTTTAACATTTAATCTTTTGACTCTAAATGACTGTTGGATGTGAAATATGACTTTTTCAACTAAAATAAGTGTGTTTAAAGTCATTTCTGTGACTGAAACTGGTCAAAATTGAAGCTTTTGAGTAAGCAAAACTGTGTAAAAATGGCAATTTTGGTCACTGTGAGGGTTTAAAAAGTGGGTATTCAACATGAGGCACGATCCAAATGACATTTTGAATAATTTTTGGTACAGTCCAAAATATCAATTTTCGGATGAAAAACGATGACTCCGGACCTGTCAAACGTTCCCAAAATGGTCTATAATTATGAAATTTTAACATTTAATCTTTTGACTCTAAATGACTGTTGGATGTGAATTATGACTTTTTCAACTAAAATAAGTGTGTTTAGGGTCATTTCTGTGCCTGAAACGGGTCAAAATTGAAGCTTTTGAGTAAGCAAAACTCTGCAAAAATGGCAATTTTGGTCACTGTGAGGGTTTAAAAAGTGGTTATTCAACATGAGGTGCGATCCAATTGACATTTTGAATCATTTTTGGTACAGTCCAAAAAATCAGTTTTCGGATGAAAAACAATGACCCCGGACCTGTCGAACGTTCCCAAAATGGTCTATAATGATGAAATTTGAACATTTAATCTCTTGACTCTAAATGACTGTTGGATTTGAATTGTGACTTTTTCAACTAAAATAAGTGTGTTTAAAGTCATTTCTGTGCCTGAAACGGTTCAAAATTGAAGCTTTTGAGTAAGCAAAACTCTGTAAAAATGGCAATTTTGGTCACTGTGAGGGTTTAAAAAGTGGTTATTCAACATGAGGCACGATCCAAATGACATTTTGAATCATTTTTGGTACAGTCCAAAAAATCAATTTTCGGATGAAAAACGATGACTCCGGACCTGTCGAACGTTCCCAAAATGGTCTATAATGATGAAATTTTAACATTTAATCTTTTCACTCTAAATGACTGTTGGATATGAATTATGACTTTTTCAACTAAATACGTGTGTTTAAAGTCATTTCAATGCCTGAAACGGGTCAAAAATGAAGCTTTTGAGTAAGCAAAACTCTGTAAAAATGGCAATTTTGGTCACTGTTAGGGCTTAAAAAGTGGTTATTCAACATTATGCACGATCCAATTGACATTTTGAATCATTTTTGGTACAGTGCCAAAAATCTATTTTCGGATGAAAAACAATGACTCCGAACCTGTCGAAAGTTCCCAAAATGGTCTATAATGACGAAATTTTAACATTTAATCTCTTGACTCTAAATGACTGTTGGATGTGAATTATGACTTTTTCCAACTAAAATAAGTGTGTTTAAAGTCATTTCTGTGCCTGAAACGGGTCAAAATTGAAGCTTTGAGTAAGCAAAACTCTGCAACAATGACAATTTTGGTCACTGTGAGGGTTTAAAAAGTGGTTATTGAACATGAGGTGCGATCCAATTGACATTTTGAATCATTTTTGGTACAGTCCAAAAAATCAGTTTTCGGATGAAAAACGATGACCTGTCGAACGTTCCCAAAATGGTCTATAATGATGAAATTTTAACATTTAATCTTTTGACTCTTAATGACTGTTGGATGTGAATTATGACTTTTTCAACTAAAATAAGTGTGTTTAAAGTCATTTCTGTGCCTGAAACGGGTCAAAATTGAAGCTTTTGAGTAAGCTAAACTCTGTAAAAATGGCAATTTTGGTCACTGTGAGGGTTTAAAAAGTGGTTATTCAACATGAGGCACGATTCAATTGACATTTTGAATAATTTTTGGTACAGTCCAAAATATCAATTTTCGGATAAAAAACGATGACTCCGGACCTGTCGAACGTTCCCAAAATGGTCTATAATGATGAAATTTTTACATTTAATCTTTTGACTCTAAATGACTGTTGGATGTGAATTATGACTTTTTCAACTAAAATAAGTGTGTTTAAGGTCATTTCTGTGCCTGAAACGGGTCACAATTGAAGCTTTTGAGTAAGCAAAACTCTGTAAAAATGGCAATTTTGGTCACTGTGAGGGTTTAAAAAGTGGTTATTCAACATGAGGCACGATTCAATTGACATTTTGAATAATTTTTGGTACAGTCCAAAATATCAATTTTCGGATGAAAAACGATGACTCCGGACCTGTCGAACGTTCCCAAAATGGTCTATAATGATGAAATTTTAACATTTAATCTTTTGACTCTAAATGACTGTTGGATGTGAATTATGACTTTTTCAACTAAAATAAGTGTGTTTAAGGTCATTTCTGTGCCTGAAACAGGTCAAAATTGAAGCTTTTGAGTAAGCAAAACTCTGTAAAAATGGCAATTTTGGTCACTGTGAGGGTTTAAAAAGTGGTTATTCAACATGAGGCGCGATCTAATTGACATTTTGAATAATTTTTAGTACAGTCCAAAAAATCTATTTTCAGATGGAAAACGATGACTCCGGACGTGTCGAACGTTCCCAAAATGGTCTATAATGATGACATTTTAACATTTAATCTTTTGACTCTAAATGACTGTTGGATGTGAATTATGACTTTTTCAACTAAAATAAGTGTGTTTAAAGTCATTTCTGTGCCTGAAACGGGTCAAAATTAAAGCTTTTGAGTAAGCAAACTCTGCAAAAATGGCAATTTTGTCACTGTGAGGGTTTAAAAAGTGGTTATTCAACATGAGGCACGATTCAATTGACATTTTGAATAATTTTTGGTACAGTCCAAAATATCAATTTTCGGATGAAAAACGATGACTCCGGACCTGTCGAACGTTCCCAAAATGGTCTATAATGATGAAATTTTAACATTTAATCTTTTCACTCTAAATGACTGTTGGATATGAATTATGACTTTTTCAACTAAATAAGTGTGTTTAAAGTCATTTCAATGCCTGAAACGGGTCAAAATTGAAGCTTTTGAGTAAGAAAAACTCTGTAAAAATGGCAATTTTGGTCACTGTGAGGGTTTAAAAAGTGGTTATTCAACATGAGGCACGATTCAATTGACATTTTGAATAATTTTTGGTAGTCCAAAATAATCAATTTTCGGATGAAAAACGATGACTCCGGACCTGTCGAACGTTACCAAAACGGTCTATAATGATGAAATTTTAATATTTAATCTCTTGACTCTAAATGACTGTTGGATGTGAATTATGACTTTTTCCAACTAAAATAAGTGTGTTTAAAGTCATTTCTGTGCCTTAAACGGGTCAAAATTAAAGCTTTTGAGTAAGCAAACTCTGCAAAAATGGCAATTTTGTCACTGTGAGGGTTTAAAAAGTGGTTATTCAACATGAGGCGCGATCCAATTGACATTTTGAATCATTTTTGGTACAGTCCAAAAAATAAATTTTCGGATGAAAAACGATGACTCCGGACCTGTCCAACGTTCCCAAAATGGTCTATAATGATGAAATTTTAACATTTAATCTTTTGACTCTAAATGACTTGTGGGTGTGAATTATGACTTTTTCAACTAAAATTAGTGTGTTTAAAGTCATTTCTGTGCCTGAAACGGGTCAAAATTGAAGCTTTTGAGTAAGCAAAACTCTGTAAAAATGGCAATTTTGGTCACTGTGAGGGTTTAAAAAGTGGTTATTCAACATGAGGCACGATTCAATTGACATTTTGAATCATTTTTGGTACAGTCCAAAAAATCAATTTTCGGATAAAAAACGATGACTCCGGACGTGTCGAACGTTCCCAAAATGGTCTATAATGATGAAATTTTAACATTTAATCTTTTGACTCTAAATGACTGTTGGATGTGAAATATGACTTTTTCAACTAAAATAAGTGTGTTTAAAGTCATTTCTGTGACTGAAACTGGTCAAAATTGAAGCTTTTGAGTAAGCAAAACTGTGTAAAAATGGCAATTTTGGTCACTGTGAGGGTTTAAAAAGTGGGTATTCAACATGAGGCACGATCCAAATGACATTTTGAATAATTTTTGGTACAGTCCAAAATATCAATTTTCGGATGAAAAACGATGACTCCGGACCTGTCAAACGTTCCCAAAATGGTCTATAATTATGAAATTTTAACATTTAATCTTTTGACTCTAAATGACTGTTGGATGTGAATTATGACTTTTTCAACTAAAATAAGTGTGTTAAGGGTCATTTCTGTGCCTGAAACGGGTCAAAATTGAAGCTTTTGAGTAAGCAAAACTCTGCAAAAATGGCAATTTTGGTCACTGTGAGGGTTTAAATAGTGGTTATTCAACATGAGGTGCGATCCAATTGACATTTTGAATCATTTTTGGTACAGTCCAAAAAATCAGTTTTCGGATGAAAAACAATGACCCCGGACCTGTTGAACGTTCCCAAAATGGTCTATAATGATGAAATTTGAACATTTAATCTCTTGACTCTAAATGACTGTTGGATGTGAATTGTGACTTTTTCAACTAAAATAAGTGTGTTTAAAGTCATTTCTGTGCCTGAAACGGTTCAAAATTGAAGCTTTTGAGTAAGCAAAACTCTGTAAAAATGGCAATTTTGGTCACTGTGAGGGTTTAAAAAGTGGTTATTCAACATGAGGCACGATCCAAATGACATTTTGAATCATTTTTGGTACAGTCCAAAAAATCAATTTTCGGATGAAAAACGATGACTCTGGACCTGTTGAACGTTCCCAAAATGGTCTATAATGATGAAATTTTTAACATTTAATCTTTTGACTCTGAATGACTGTTGGATGTGTAATATGACTTTGTCAACTAAAATAAGTGTGTTTAAAGTCATTTCTGTGCCTGAAACGGGTCAAAATTGAAGCTTTTGAGTAAGCAAAACTGTGTAAAAATGGCAATTTTGGTCACTGTGAGGGTTTAAAAAGTGGTTATTCAACATGAGGCACGATCCAATTCACATTTTGAATCAGTTGCGGTACAGTCCAAAAAATCAATTTTCGGATGAGAAACGATGACTCCGGACCTGTCGAACGTTCCCAAAATGGTCTATAATGATGAAATTTTAACATTTAATCTTTTGACTCTAAATGACTGTTGGATGTGAATTATGACTTTTTCCAACTAAAATAAGTGTGTTTAAAGTCATTTCTGTGCCTTAAACGGGTCAAAATTAAAGCTTTTGAGTAAGCAAAACTCTGCAAAAATGGCAATTTTGTCACTGTGAGGGTTTAAAAAGTGGTTATTCAACATGAGGCGCGATCCAATTGACATTTTGAATCATTTTTGGTACAGTCAAAAAAATCAATTTTCGGATGAAAAACGATGACTCCGGACCTGTCGAACGTTCCCAAAATGGTCTATAATGATGAAATTTTAACATTTAATCTTTTGACTCTAAATGACTTGTGGGTGTGAATTATTACTTTTTCAACTAAATAAGTGTGTTTAAAGTCATTTCTGTGCCTGAAACTGGTAAAAATTGAAGCTTTTGAGTAAGCAAAACTGTGTAAAAATGGCAATTTTGGTCACTGTGAGGGTTTAAAAAGTGGGTATTCAACATGAGGCACGATCCAAATGACATTTTGAATAATTTTTGGTACAGTCCAAAATATCAATTTTCGGATGAAAAACAATGACTCCGGACCTGTCAAACGTTCCCAAAATGGTCTATAATGATGAAATTTTAACATTTAATCTTTTGACTCTAAATGACTGTTGGATGTGAATTATGACTTTTTCAACTAAAATAAGTGTGTTTAGGGTCATTTCTGTGCCTGAAACGGGTCAAAATTGAAGCTTTTGAGTAAGCAAAACTCTGCAAAAATGGCAATTTTGGTCACTGTGAGGGTTTAAAAAGTGGTTATTCAACATGAGGTGCGATCCAATTGACATTTTGAATCATTTTTGGTACAGTCCAAAAAATCAGTTTTCGGATGAAAAACAATGACCCCGGACCTGTCGAACGTTCCCAAAATGGTCTATACTGATGAAATTTTAACATTTAATCTCTTGACTCTAAATGACTGTTGGATGTGAATTGTGACTTTTTCAACTAAAATAAGTGTGTTTAAAGTCATTTCTGTGCCTGAAACGGTTCAAAATTGAAGCTTTTGAGTAAGCAAAACTCTGTAAAAATGGCAATTTTGGTCACTGTGAGGGTTTAAAAAGTGGTTATTCAACCTGAGGCATGATCCAATTGACATTTTGAATAATTTTTGGTACAGTCCAAAAAATCAATTTTCGGATGAAAAACGATGACTCCGGACGTGTCGAACGTTCCCAAAATGGTCTATAATGATGACATTTTAACATTTAATCTTTTGACTCTAAATGACTGTTGGATGTGAATTATGACTTTTTCAACTAAAATAAGTGTGTTTAAAGTCATTTCTGTGCCTGAAACGGGTCAAAATTGAAGCTTTTGAGTAAGCAAAACTCTGTAAAAATGGCAATTTTGGTCACTGTGAGGGTTTAAAAAGTGGTTATTCAACCTGAGGCATGATCCAATTGACATTTTGAATAATTTTTGGTACAGTCCAAAAAATCCATTTTCTGATGAAAAACGATGACCCCGGACCAGTCGAACGTTGAAAAAATGGTCAATATTGATGTAATTTTAACATTTAATCTTTTGACTCTAAATGACTGTTGGATGTGAATTATGACTTTTTCAACTAAAATAAGTGTGTTTAAAGTCATTTCTGTGCCTGAAACAGGTCAAAATTGAAGCTTTTGAGTAAGCAAAACTCTGTAAAAATGGCAATTTTGGTCACTGTGAGGGTTTAAAAAGTGGTTATTCAACATGAGGCACGATCCAAATGACATTTTGAATCATTTTTGGTACAGTCCAAAAAATCAATTTTCGGATGAAAAACGATGACTCTGGACCTGTTGAACGTTCCCAAAATGGTCTATAATGATGACATTTTTAACATTTAATCTTTTGACTCTGAATGACTGTTGGATGTGTAATATGACTTTGTCAACTAAAATAAGTGTGTTTAAAGTCATTTCTGTGCCTGAAACGGGTCAAAATTGAAGCTTTTGAGTAAGCAAAACTGTGTAAAAATGGCAATTTTGGTCACTGTGAGGGTTTAAAAAGTGGTTATTCAACATGAGGCACGATCCAATTCACATTTTGAATCAGTTGCGGTACAGTCCAAAAAATCAATTTTCGGATGAGAAACGATGACTCCGGACCTGTCGAACGTTCCCAAAATGGTCTATAATGATGAAATTTTAACATTTAATCTTTTGACTCTAAATGACTGTTGGATGTGAATTATGACTTTTTCCAACTAAAATAAGTGTGTTTAAAGTCATTTCTGTGCCTTAAACGGGTCAAAATTAAAGCTTTTGAGTAAGCAAAACTCTGCAAAAATGGCAATTTTGTCACTGTGAGGGTTTAAAAAGTGGTTATTCAACATGAGGCGCGATCCAATTGACATTTTGAATCATTTTTGGTACAGTCAAAAAAATCAATTTTCGGATGAAAAACGATGACTCCGGACCTGTCGAACGTTCCCAAAATGGTCTATAATGATGAAATTTTAACATTTAATCTTTTGACTCTAAATGACTTGTGGGTGTGAATTATTACTTTTTCAACTAAAATAAGTGTGTTTAAAGTCATTTCTGTGCCTGAAACTGGTAAAAATTGAAGCTTTTGAGTAAGCAAAACTGTGTAAAAATGGCAATTTTGGTCACTGTGAGGGTTTAAAAAGTGGGTATTCAACATGAGGCACGATCCAAATGACATTTTGAATAATTTTTGGTACAGTCCAAAATATCAATTTTCGGATGAAAAACAATGACTCCGGACCTGTCAAACGTTCCCAAAATGGTCTATAATGATGAAATTTTAACATTTAATCTTTTGACTCTAAATGACTGTTGGATGTGAATTATGACTTTTTCAACTAAAATAAGTGTGTTTAGGGTCATTTCTGTGCCTGAAACGGGTCAAAATTGAAGCTTTTGAGTAAGCAAAACTCTGCAAAAATGGCAATTTTGGTCACTGTGAGGGTTTAAAAAGTGGTTATTCAACATGAGGTGCGATCCAATTGACATTTTGAATCATTTTTGGTACAGTCCAAAAAATCAGTTTTCGGATGAAAAACAATGACCCCGGACCTGTCGAACGTTCCCAAAATGGTCTATACTGATGAAATTTTAACATTTAATCTCTTGACTCTAAATGACTGTTGGATGTGAATTGTGACTTTTTCAACTAAAATAAGTGTGTTTAAAGTCATTTCTGTGCCTGAAACGGTTCAAAATTGAAGCTTTTGAGTAAGCAAAACTCTGTAAAAATGGCAATTTTGGTCACTGTGAGGGTTTAAAAAGTGGTTATTCAACATGAGGCACGATTCAATTGACATTTTGAATCATTTTTGGTACAGTCCAAAAAATCAATTTTCGGATGAGAAACGATGACTCCAGACCTGTCGAACGTTCCCAAAATGGTCTATAATGATGAAATTTTAACATTTAATCTTTTGACTCTAAATGACTGTTGGATGTGAATTATGACTTTTTCCAACTAAAATAAGTGTGTTTCAAGTCATTTCTGTGCCTGAAACGGTTCAAAATTGAAGCTTTTGAGTGAGCAAAACTCTGTAAAAATGGCAATTTTGGTCACTGTGAGGGTTTAAAAAGTGGTTATTCAACATGAGGCATGATCCAATTGACATTTTGAATAATTTTTGGTACAGTCCAAAAAAATCAATTTTCGGATGATAAACGATGACTCCGGGCCTGTCGAACGTTACCAAAATGGTCTATAATGATGAAATTTTAACATTTAATCTTTTGACTCTAAATGACTGTTGGATGTGAATTATGACTTTTTCCAACTAAAATAAGTGTGTTTAAAGTCATTTCTGTGCCTGAAACGGGTCAAAATTGAAGCTTTTGAGTAAGCAAAACTCTGCAAAAATGGCAATTTTGGTCACTGTGAGGGTTTAAAAAGTGGTTATTCAACATGAGGTGCGATCCAATTGACATTTTGAATCATTTTTGGTACAGTCCAAAAAATCAGTTTTCGGATGAAAAACGATGACTCCGGACCTGTCGAACGTTCCCAAAATGGTCTATAATGATGAAATTTTAACATTTAATCTTTTGACTCTAAATGACTGTTGGATGTGAATTATGACTTTTTCAACTAAAATAAGTGTGTTTAAGGTCATTTCTGTGCCTGAAACAGGTCAAAATTGAAGCTTTTGAGTAAGCAAAACTCTGTAAAAATGGCAATTTTGGTCACTGTGAGGGTTTAAAAAGTGGTTATTCCACATGAGGCACGATCCAAATGACATTTTGAATCATTTTTGGTACAGTCCAAAAAATAAATTTTCGGATGAAAAACGATGACTCTTGACCTGTTGAACGTTCCCAAAATGGTCTATAATGATGACATTTTTAACATTTAATCTTTTGACTCTGAATGACTGTTGGATGTGTAATATGACTTTGTCAACTAAAATAAGTGTGTTTAAAGTCATTTCTGTGCCTGAAACGGGTCAAAATTGAAGCTTTTGAGTAAGCAAAACTGTGTAAAAATGGCAATTTTGGTCACTGTGAGGGTTTAAAAAGTGGTTATTCAACATGAGGCACGATCCAATTCACATTTTGAATCAGTTGCGGTACAGTCCAAAAAATCAATTTTCGGATGAGAAACGATGACTCCAGACCTGTCGAACGTTCCCAAAATGGTCTATAATGATGAAATTTTAACATTTAATCTTTTGACTCTAAATGACTGTTGGATGTGAATTATGACTTTTTCCAACTAAAATAAGTGTGTTTAAAGTCATTTCTGTGCCTTAAACGGGTCAAAATTAAAGCTTTTGAGTAAGCAAAACTCTGCAAAAATGGCAATTTTGTCACTGTGAGGGTTTAAAAAGTGGTTATTCAACATGAGGCGCGATCCAATTGACATTTTGAATCATTTTTGGTACAGTCAAAAAAATCAATTTTCGGATGAAAAACGATGACTCCGGACCTGTCGAACGTTCCCAAAATGGTCTATAATGATGAAATTTTAACATTTAATCTTTTGACTCTAAATGACTGTTGGATGTGAAATATGACTTTTTCAACTAAAATAAGTGTGTTTAAAGTCATTTCTGTGCCTGAAACTGGTCAAAATTGAAGCTTTTGAGTGAGCAAAACTGTGTAAAAATGGCAATTTTGGTCACTGTGAGGGTTTAAAAAGTGGGTATTCAACATGAGGCACGATCCAAATGACATTTTGAATAATTTTTGGTACAGTCCAAAATATCAATTTTCGGATGAAAAACGATGACTCCGGACCTGTCAAACGTTCCCAAAATGGTCTATAATGATGAAATTTTAACATTTAATCTTTTGACTCTAAATGACTGTTGGATGTGAATTATGACTTTTTCAACTAAAATAAGTGTGTTTAGGGTCATTTCTGTGCCTGAAACGGGTCAAAATTGAAGCTTTTGAGTAAGCAAAACTCTGCAAAAATGGCAATTTTGGTCACTGTGAGGGTTTAAAAAGTGGTTATTCAACATGAGGTGCGATCCAATTGACATTTTGAATCATTTTTGGTACAGTCCAAAAAATCAGTTTTCGGATGAAAAACAATGACCCCGGACCTGTCGAACGTTCCCAAAATGGTCTATAATGATGAAATTTTAACATTTAATCTCTTGACTCTAAATGACTGTTGGATGTGAATTGTGACTTTTTCAACTAAAATAAGTGTGTTTAAAGTCATTTCTGTGCCTGAAACGGTTCAAAATTGAAGCTTTTGAGTAAGCAAAACTCTGTAAAAATGGCAATTTTGGTCACTGTGAGGGTTTAAAAAGTGGTTATTCAACCTGAGGCATGATCCAATTGACATTTTGAATAATTTTTGGTACAGTCCAAAAAATCAATTTTCGGATGAAAAACGATGACTCCGGACCTGTCGAACGTTCCCAAAATGGTCTATAATGATGACATTTTAACATTTAATCTCTTGACTCTAAATGACTGTTGGATGTGAATTATGACTTTTTCAACTAAAATAAGTGTGTTTAAGGTCATTTCTGTGCCTGAAACAGGTCAAAATTGAAGCTTTTGAGTAAGCAAAACTCTGTAAAAATGGCAATTTTGGTCACTGTGAGGGTTTAAAAAGTGGTTATTCAACATGAGGCGCAATCTAATTGACATTTTGAATCATTTTTAGTACAGTCCAAAAAATCTATTTTCGGATGAAAAACGATGACTCCGGACGTGTCGAACGTTCCCAAAATGGTCTATAATGATGACATTTTAACATTTAATCTTTTGACTCTAAATGACTGTTGGATGTGAATTATGACTTTTTCAACTAAAATAAGTGTGTTTAAAGTCATTTCTGTGCCTGAAACAGGTCAAAATTGAAGCTTTTGAGTAAGCAAAACTCTGTAAAAATGGCAATTTTGGTCACTGTGAGGGTTTAAAAAGTGGTTATTCAACATGAGGCACGATCCAAATGACATTTTGAATCATTTTTGGTACAGTCCAAAAAATCAATTTTCGGATGAAAAACGATGACTCTGGACCTGTTGAACGTTCCCAAAATGGTCTATAATGATGACATTTTTAACATTTAATCTTTTGACTCTGAATGACTGTTGGATGTGTAATATGACTTTGTCAACTAAAATAAGTGTGTTTAAAGTCATTTCTGTGCCTGAAACGGGTCAAAATTGAATCTTTTGAGTAAGCAAAACTGTGTAAAAATGGCAATTTTGGTCACTGTGAGGGTTTAAAAAGTGGTTATTCAACATGAGGCACGATCCAATTCACATTTTGAATCAGTTGCGGTACAGTCCAAAAAATCAATTTTCGGATGAGAAACGATGACTCCAGACCTGTCGAACGTTCCCAAAATGGTCTATAATGATGAAATTTTAACATTTAATCTTTTGACTCTAAATGACTGTTGGATGTGAATTATGACTTTTTCCAACTAAAATAAGTGTGTTTAAAGTCATTTCTGTGCCTTAAACGGGTCAAAATTAAAGCTTTTGAGTAAGCAAAACTCTGCAAAAATGGCAATTTTGTCACTGTGAGGGTTTAAAAAGTGGTTATTCAACATGAGGCGCGATCCAATTGACATTTTGAATCATTTTTGGTACAGTCGAAAAAATCAATTTTCGGATGAAAAACGATGACTCCGGACCTGTCGAACGTTCCCAAACTGGTCTATAATGATGAAATTTTAACATTTAATCTTTTGACTCTAAATGACTTGTGGGTGTGAATTATGACTTTTTCAACTAAAATAAGTGTGTTTAAAGTCATTTATGTGCCTGAAACGGGTCAAAATTGAAGCTTTTGAGTAAGCAAAACTCTGTAAAAATGGCAATTTTGGTCACTGTGAGGGTTTAAAAAGTGGTTATTCAACATGAGGCACGATTCAATTGACATTTTGAATCATTTTTGGTACAGTCCAAAAAATCAATTTTCGGATGAAAAACGATGACTCCGGACGTGTCGAACGTTCCCAAAATGGTCTATAATGATGAAATTTTAACATTTAATCTTTTGACTCTAAATGACTGTTGGATGTGAATTATGACTTTTTCAACTAAAATAAGTGTGTTTAGGGTCATTTCTGTGCCTGAAACGGGTCAAAATTAAAGCTTTTGAGTAAGCAAAACTCTGCAAAAATGGCAATTTTGTCACTGTGAGGGTTTAAAAAGTGGTTATTCAACATGAGGCGCGATCCAATTGACATTTTGAATCATTTTTGGTACAGACAAAAAAATCAATTTTCGGATGAAAAACGATTACTCCGGACCTGTCGAACGTTCCCAAAATGGTCTATAATGATGAAATTTTAACATTTAATCTTTTGACTCTAAATGACTTGTGGGTGTGAATTATGACTTTTTCAACTAAAATAAGTGTGTTTAAAGTCATTTCTGTGCCTGAAACAGGTCAAAATTGAAGCTTTTGAGTAAGCAAAACTCTTTAAAAATGGCAATTTTGGTCACTGTGAGGGTATAAAAAGTGGTTATTCAACATGAGGCACGATTCAATTGACATTTTGAATCATTTTTGGTACAGTCCAAAAAATCAATTTTCAGGTGAAAAACGATGACTACGGACGTGTCGAACGTTCCCAAAATGGTCTATAATGATGAAATTTTAACATTTAATCTTTTGACTCTAAATGACTGTTGGATGTGAAATATGACTTTTTCAACTAAAATAAGTGTGTTTAAAGTCATTTCTGTGCCTGAAACTGGTCAAAATTGAAGCTTTTGAGTAAGCAAAACTGTGTAAAAATGGCAATTTTGGTCACTGTGAGGGTTTAAAAAGTGGGTATTCAACATGAGGCACGATCCAAATGACATTTTGAATAATTTTTGGTACAGTCCAAAATATCAATTTTCGGATGAAAAACGATGACTCCGGACCTGTCAAACGTTCCCAAAATGGTCTATAATGATGAAATTTTAACATTTAATCTTTTGACTCTAAATGACTGTTGGATGTGAATTATGACTTTTTCAACTAAAATAAGTGTGTTTAGGGTCATTTCTGTGCCTGAAACGGGTCAAAATTGAAGCTTTTGAGTAAGCAAAACTCTGCAAAAATGGCAATTTTGGTCACTGTGAGGGTTTAAAAAGTGGTTATTCAACATGAGGTGCGATCCAATTGACATTTTGAATCATTTTTGGTACAGTCCAAAAAATCAGTTTTCGGATGAAAAACAATGACCCCGGACCTGTCGAACGTTCCCAAAATGGTCTATAATGATGAAATTTTAACATTTAATCTCTTGACTCTAAATGACTGTTGGATGTGAATTGTGACTTTTTCAACTAAAATAAGTGTGTTTAAAGTCATTTCTTTGCCTGAAACGGTTCAAAATTGAAGCTTTTGAGTAAGCAAAACTCTGTAAAAATGGCAATTTTGGTCACTGTGAGGGTTTAAAAAGTGGTTATTCAACCTGAGGCATGATCCAATTGACATTTTGAATAATTTTTGGTACAGTCCAAAAAATCAATTTTCGGATGAAAAACGATGACTCCGGACCTGTCGAACGTTCCCAAAATGGTCTATAATGATGACATTTTAACATTTAATCTCTTGACTCTAAATGACTGTTGGATGTGAATTGTGACTTTTTCAACTAAAATAAGTGTGTTTAAAGTCATTTCTTTGCCTGAAACGGTTCAAAATTGAAGCTTTTGAGTAAGCAAAACTCTTTAAAAATGGCAATTTTGGTCACTGTGAGGGTTTAAAAAGTGGTTATTCAACATGAGGCACGATTCAATTGACATTTTGAATAATTTTTGGTACAGTCCAAAATATCAATTTACGGATGAAAAACGATGACTCCGGGCCTGTCGAACGTTCCCAAAATGGTCTATAATGATGAAATTTTAACATTTAATCTTTTGACTCTAAATGACTGTTGGATGTGAATTATGACTTTTTCCACTAAAATAAGTGTGTTTAAGGTCATTTCTGTGCCTGAAACAGGTCAAAATTGAAGCTTTTGAGTAAGCAAAACTGTGTAAAAATGGCAATTTTGGTCACTGTGAGGGTTTAAAAAGTGGTTATTCAACATGAGGCACGATCCAATTCACATTTTGAATCAGTTGCGGTACAGTCCAAAAAATCAATTTTCGGATGAGAAACGATGACTCCAGACCTGTCGAACGTTCCCAAAATGGTCTATAATGATGAAATTTTAACATTTAATCTTTTGACTCTAAATGACTGTTGGATGTGAATTATGACTTTTTCCAACTAAAATAAGTGTGTTTAAAGTCATTTCTGTGCCTTAAACGGGTCAAAATTAAAGCTTTTGAGTAAGCAAAACTCTGCAAAAATGGCAATTTTGTCACTGTGAGGGTTTAAAAAGTGGTTATTCAACATGAGGCGCGATCCAATTGACATTTTGAATCATTTTTGGTACAGTCGAAAAAATCAATTTTCGGATGAAAAACGATGACTCCGGACCTGTCGAACGTTCCCAAACTGGTCTATAATGATGAAATTTTAACATTTAATCTTTTGACTCTAAATGACTTGTGGGTGTGAATTATGACTTTTTCAACTAAAATAAGTGTGTTTAAAGTCATTTATGTGCCTGAAACGGGTCAAAATTGAAGCTTTTGAGTAAGCAAAACTCTGTAAAAATGGCAATTTTGGTCACTGTGAGGGTTTAAAAAGTGGTTATTCAACATGAGGCACGATTCAATTGACATTTTGAATCATTTTTGGTACAGTCCAAAAAATCAATTTTCGGATGAAAAACGATGACTCCGGACGTGTCGAACGTTCCCAAAATGGTCTATAATGATGAAATTTTAACATTTAATCTTTTGACTCTAAATGACTGTTGGATGTGAATTATGACTTTTTCAACTAAAATAAGTGTGTTTAGGGTCATTTCTGTGCCTGAAACGGGTCAAAATTAAAGCTTTTGAGTAAGCAAAACTCTGCAAAAATGGCAATTTTGTCACTGTGAGGGTTTAAAAAGTGGTTATTCAACATGAGGCGCGATCCAATTGACATTTTGAATCATTTTTGGTACAGACAAAAAAATCAATTTTCGGATGAAAAACGATTACTCCGGGCCTGTCGAACGTTCCCAAAATGGTCTATAATGATGAAATTTTAACATTTAATCTTTTGACTCTAAATGACTGTTGGATGTGAATTATGACTTTTTCCACTAAAATAAGTGTGTTTAAGGTCATTTCTGTGCCTGAAACAGGTCAAAATTGAAGCTTTTGAGTAAGCAAAACTCTGTAAAAATGGCAATTTTGGTCACTGTGAGGGTTTAAAAAGTGGTTATTCAACATGAGGCACGATCCAAATGACATTTTGAATCAGTTGTGGTACAGTCCAAAAAATCCATTTTCGGATGAGAAACGATGACTCCGGACGTGTCGAACGTTCCCAAAATGGTCTATAATGATGACATTTTAACATTTAATCTTTTGACTCTAAATGACTGTTGGATGTGAATTATGACTTTTTCAACTAAAATAAGTGTGTTTAAAGTCATTTCTGTGCCTGAAACGGGTCAAAATTGAAGCTTTTGAGTAAGCAAAACTCTGTAAAAATGGCAATTTTGGTCACTGTGAGGGTTTAAAAAGTGGTTATTCAACATGAGGCGCGATCTAATTGACATTTTGAATCATTTTTAGTACAGTCCAAAAAATCTATTTTCGGATGAAAAACGATGACTCCGGACGTGTCGAACGTTCCCAAAGTGGTCTATAATGATGACATTTTAACATTTAATCTTTTGACTCTAAATGACTGTTGGATGTGAATTATGACTTTTTCAACTAAAATAAGTGTGTTTAAAGTCATTTCTGTGCCTGAAACGGGTCAAAATTGAAGCTTTTGAGCAAGCAAAACTCTGTAAAAATGGCAATTTTGGTCACTGTGAGGGTTTAAAAAGTGGTTATTCAACATGAGGCACGATCCAAATGACATTTTGAATCATTTTTGGTACAGTCCAAAAAATCAATTTTTGGATGAAAAACGATGACTCTGGACCTGTCGAATGTTCCCAAAATGGTCTATAATGATGAAATTTTTACATTTAATCTTTTGACTCTAAATGACTTGTGGGTGTGAATTATGACTTTTTCAACTAAAATAAGTGTGTTTAAAGTCATTTCTGTGCCTGAAACTGGTCAAAATTGAAGCTTTTGAGTAAGCAAAACTGTGTAAAAATAGCAATTTTGGTCACTCTGAGGGTTTAAAAAGTGGGTATTCAACATGAGGCACGATCCAAATGACATTTTGAATCATTTTTGGTACAGTCCAAAATATCAATTTTCGGATGAAAAACGATGACTCCGGACCTGTCGAACGTTCCCAAAATGGTCTATAATGATGAAATTTTAACATTTAATCTTTTGACTCCTACCGCCTGATTCATGAAGCAAAATTGCACTCGCAAAGGGCAAGATTCTCAGAATCTTGCCTTTTGCGAGTGCAATTTTGGCATTTGGGATTCACAATCCCAAATGCTAAAATCGCTAATGAGGAATTAGCAAATATGCGAGGATTAGCATTTAAGGAATCTCTATTAGAGATTCCTTAAATGCTATTCATGACACTTGCAAAAATTGCGATTTAGCAAAATTGGGCCGCTATTTACCGAGAGGTCAGACCTCTCGGTAAATAGCAAAAACATAGAAAAATGCTTTTAAAAGCATTTTTCTAAGTTGCATGTTGCACACACACATGTCCTTTGGACATGTGTGTGCGCAACACCTGTTCAAATGTGCATTTTAGGGGTGCTACAGGGTGTCCTTTGGACACCCCTGGCACCCTTAAAATAGCTATCTGATTTGCGAGTAGCAAATTGCTACTCGCAAATAAGGGATACTCCCCATTCATTCCTATGGGCCTTTTGGCCCGTAGGAATGAATGGGGAGAAATTCCTTTTTTTGCGAGTAGCAAATTGCTACTCGCAAATAGAGAACATGTAGGAATCGCTATTGATTTAGCATTTCCTACATGAATGCCGTTTTGCGTGTCCTCAATAGCGAGTCGCTATGATTCGCTATTAGGGCCACGCAAAACGGCACGTACATGAATCAGGCTGTAAATGACTGTTGGATGTGAATTATGACTTTTTCAACTAAAATAAGTGTGTTTAAGGTCATTTCTGTGCCTGAAACAGGTCAAAATTGAAGCTTTTGAGTAAGCAAAACTCTGTAAAAATGGCAATTTTGGTCACTGTGAGGGTTTAAAAAGTGGTTATTCAACATGAGGCGCGATCTAATTGACATTTTGAATCATTTTTAGTACAGTCCAAAAAATCTATTTTCGGATGAAAAACGATGACTCCGGACGTGTCGAACGTTCTCAAAATGGTCTATAATGATGACATTGTAACATTTAATCTTTTGACTCTAAATGACTGTTGGATGTGAATTATGACTTTTTCAACTAAAATAAGTGTGTTTAAAGTCATTTCTGTGCCTGAAACGGGTCAAAATTGAAGCTTTTGAGTAAGCAAAACTCTGTAAAAATGGCAATTTTGGTCACTGTGAGTGTTTAAAAAGTGGCTATTCAACATGAGGCACGATCCAAATGACATTTTGAATCATTTTTGGTACAGTCCAAAAAATCAATTTTCGGATGAAAAACGATGACTCTGGACCTGTCGAACGTTCCCAAAATGGTCTATAATGATGAAATTTTTAACATTTAATCTTTTGACTCTGAATGACTGTTGGATGTGAAATATGACTTTGTCAACTAAAATAAGTGTGTTTAAAGTCATTTCTGTGCCTGAAATGGGTCAAAATTGAAGCTTTTGAGTAAGCAAAACTCTGTAAAAATGGCAATTTTGGTCACTGTGAGGGTTTAAAAAGTGGTTATTCAACATGAGGCACGATCCAAATGACATTTTGAATCAGTTGTGGTACAGTCCAAAAAATCAATTTTCGGATGAGAAACGATGACTCCGGACCTGTCGAACGTTCCCAAAATGGTCTATAATGATGAAATTTTAACATTTAATCTTTTCACTCTAAATGACTGTTGGATATGAATTATGACTTTTTCAACTAAATAAGTGTGTTTAAAGTCATTTCAATGCCTGAAACGGGTCAAAATTGAAGCTTTTGAGTAAGCAAAACTCTGTAAAAATGGCAATTTTGGTCACTGTGAGGGTTTAAAAAGTGGTTATTCAACATGAGGCGCAATCTAATTGACATTTTGAATCATTTTTAGTACAGTCCAAAAAATCTATTTTCGGATGAAAAACGATGACTCCGGACGTGTCGAACGTTCCCAAAATGGTCTATAATGATGACATTTTAACATTTAATCTTTTGACTCTAAATGACTGTTGGATGTGAATTATGACTTTTTCAACTAAAATAAGTGTGTTTAAAGTCATTTCTGTGCCTGAAACAGGTCAAAATTGAAGCTTTTGAGTAAGCAAAACTCTGTAAAAATGGCAATTTTGGTCACTGTGAGGGTTTAAAAAGTGGTTATTCAACATGAGGCACGATCCAAATGACATTTTGAATCATTTTTGGTACAGTCCAAAAAATCAATTTTCGGATGAAAAACGATGACTCCGGACGTGTCGAACGTTCCCAAAATGGTCTATAATGATGAAATTTTAACATTTAATCTTTTGACTCTAAATGACTGTTGGATGTGAAATATGACTTTTTCAACTAAAATAAGTGTGTTTAAAGTCATTTCTGTGACTGAAACTGGTCAAAATTGAAGCTTTTGAGTAAGCAAAACTGTGTAAAAATGGCAATTTTGGTCACTGTGAGGGTTTAAAAAGTGGGTATTCAACATGAGGCACGATCCAAATGACATTTTGAATAATTTTTGGTACAGTCCAAAATATCAATTTTCGGATGAAAAACGATGACTCCGGACCTGTCAAACGTTCCCAAAATGGTCTATAATTATGAAATTTTAACATTTAATCTTTTGACTCTAAATGACTGTTGGATGTGAATTATGACTTTTTCAACTAAAATAAGTGTGTTTAGGGTCATTTCTGTGCCTGAAACGGGTCAAAATTGAAGCTTTTGAGTAAGCAAAACTCTGCAAAAATGGCAATTTTGGTCACTGTGAGGGTTTAAATAGTGGTTATTCAACATGAGGTGCGATCCAATTGACATTTTGAATCATTTTTGGTACAGTCCAAAAAATCAGTTTTCGGATGAAAAACAATGACCCCGGACCTGTTGAACGTTCCCAAAATGGTCTATAATGATGAAATTTGAACATTTAATCTCTTGACTCTAAATGACTGTTGGATGTGAATTGTGACTTTTTCAACTAAAATAAGTGTGTTTAAAGTCATTTCTGTGCCTGAAACGGTTCAAAATTGAAGCTTTTGAGTAAGCAAAACTCTGTAAAAATGGCAATTTTGGTCACTGTGAGGGTTTAAAAAGTGGTTATTCAACATGAGGCACGATCCAAATGACATTTTGAATCATTTTTGGTACAGTCCAAAAAATCAATTTTCGGATGAAAAACGATGACTCTGGACCTGTTGAACGTTCCCAAAATGGTCTATAATGATGAAATTTTTAACATTTAATCTTTTGACTCTGAATGACTGTTGGATGTGTAATATGACTTTGTCAACTAAAATAAGTGTTTTTAAAGTCATTTCTGTGCCTGAAACGGGTCAAAATTGAAGCTTTTGAGTAAGCAAAACTGTGTAAAAATGGCAATTTTGGTCACTGTGAGGGTTTAAAAAGTGGTTATTCAACATGAGGCACGATCCAATTCACATTTTGAATCAGTTGCGGTACAGTCCAAAAAATCAATTTTCGGATGAGAAACGATGACTCCGGACCTGTCGAACGTTCCCAAAATGGTCTATAATGATGAAATTTTAACATTTAATCTTTTGACTCTAAATGACTGTTGGATGTGAATTATGACTTTTTCCAACTAAAATAAGTGTGTTTAAAGTCATTTCTGTGCCTTAAACGGGTCAAAATTAAAGCTTTTGAGTAAGCAAAACTCTGCAAAAATGGCAATTTTGTCACTGTGAGGGTTTAAAAAGTGGTTATTCAACATGAGGCGCGATCCAATTGACATTTTGAATCATTTTTGGTACAGTCAAAAAAATCAATTTTCGGATGAAAAACGATGACTCCGGACCTGTCGAACGTTCCCAAAATGGTCTATAATGATGAAATTTTAACATTTAATCTTTTGACTCTAAATGACTTGTGGGTGTGAATTATTACTTTTTCAACTAAATAAGTGTGTTTAAAGTCATTTCTGTGCCTGAAACTGGTAAAAATTGAAGCTTTTGAGTAAGCAAAACTGTGTAAAAATGGCAATTTTGGTCACTGTGAGGGTTTAAAAAGTGGGTATTCAACATGAGGCACGATCCAAATGACATTTTGAATAATTTTTGGTACAGTCCAAAATATCAATTTTCGGATGAAAAACAATGACTCCGGACCTGTCAAACGTTCCCAAAATGGTCTATAATGATGAAATTTTAACATTTAATCTTTTGACTCTAAATGACTGTTGGATGTGAATTATGACTTTTTCAACTAAAATAAGTGTGTTTAGGGTCATTTCTGTGCCTGAAACGGGTCAAAATTGAAGCTTTTGAGTAAGCAAAACTCTGCAAAAATGGCAATTTTGGTCACTGTGAGGGTTTAAAAAGTGGTTATTCAACATGAGGTGCGATCCAATTGACATTTTGAATCATTTTTGGTACAGTCCAAAAAATCAGTTTTCGGATGAAAAACAATGACCCCGGACCTGTCGAACGTTCCCAAAATGGTCTATACTGATGAAATTTTAACATTTAATCTCTTGACTCTAAATGACTGTTGGATGTGAATTGTGACTTTTTCAACTAAAATAAGTGTGTTTAAAGTCATTTCTGTGCCTGAAACGGTTCAAAATTGAAGCTTTTGAGTAAGCAAAACTCTGTAAAAATGGCAATTTTGGTCACTGTGAGGGTTTAAAAAGTGGTTATTCAACCTGAGGCATGATCCAATTGACATTTTGAATAATTTTTGGTACAGTCCAAAAAATCAATTTTCGGATGAAAAACGATGACTCCGGACGTGTCGAACGTTCCCAAAATGGTCTATAATGATGACATTTTAACATTTAATCTTTTGACTCTAAATGACTGTTGGATGTGAATTATGACTTTTTCAACTAAAATAAGTGTGTTTAAAGTCATTTCTGTGCCTGAAACGGGTCAAAATTGAAGCTTTTGAGTAAGCAAAACTCTGTAAAAATGGCAATTTTGGTCACTGTGAGGGTTTAAAAAGTGGTTATTCAACCTGAGGCATGATCCAATTGACATTTTGAATAATTTTTGGTACAGTCCAAAAAATCCATTTTCTGATGAAAAACGATGACCCCGGACCAGTCGAACGTTGAAAAAATGGTCAATATTGATGAAATTTTAACATTTAATCTTTTGACTCTAAATGACTGTTGGATGTGAATTATGACTTTTTCAACTAAAATAAGTGTGTTTAAAGTCATTTCTGTGCCTGAAACAGGTCAAAATTGAAGCTTTTGAGTAAGCAAAACTCTGTAAAAATGGCAATTTTGGTCACTGTGAGGGTTTAAAAAGTGGTTATTCAACATGAGGCACGATCCAAATGACATTTTGAATCATTTTTGGTACAGTCCAAAAAATCAATTTTCGGATGAAAAACGATGACTCTGGACCTGTTGAACGTTCCCAAAATGGTCTATAATGATGACATTTTTAACATTTAATCTTTTGACTCTGAATGACTGTTGGATGTGTAATATGACTTTGTCAACTAAAATAAGTGTGTTTAAAGTCATTTCTGTGCCTGAAACGGGTCAAAATTGAAGCTTTTGAGTAAGCAAAACTGTGTAAAAATGGCAATTTTGGTCACTGTGAGGGTTTAAAAAGTGGTTATTCAACATGAGGCACGATCCAATTCACATTTTGAATCAGTTGCGGTACAGTCCAAAAAATCAATTTTCGGATGAGAAACGATGACTCCGGACCTGTCGAACGTTCCCAAAATGGTCTATAATGATGAAATTTTAACATTTAATCTTTTGACTCTAAATGACTGTTGGATGTGAATTATGACTTTTTCCAACTAAAATAAGTGTGTTTAAAGTCATTTCTGTGCCTTAAACGGGTCAAAATTAAAGCTTTTGAGTAAGCAAAACTCTGCAAAAATGGCAATTTTGTCACTGTGAGGGTTTAAAAAGTGGTTATTCAACATGAGGCGCGATCCAATTGACATTTTGAATCATTTTTGGTACAGTCAAAAAAATCAATTTTCGGATGAAAAACGATGACTCCGGACCTGTCGAACGTTCCCAAAATGGTCTATAATGATGAAATTTTAACATTTAATCTTTTGACTCTAAATGACTTGTGGGTGTGAATTATGACTTTTTCAACTAAAATAAGTGTGTTTAAAGTCATTTCTGTGCCTGAAACAGGTCAAAATTGAAGCTTTTGAGTAAGCAAAACTGTGTAAAAATGGCAATTTTGGTCACTGTGAGGGTTTAAAAAGTGGGTATTCAACATGAGGCACGATCCAAATGACATTTTGAATAATTTTTGGTACAGTCCAAAATATCAATTTTCGGATGAAAAACAATGACTCCGGACCTAGCAAACGTTCCCAAAATGGTCTATAATGATGAAATTTTAACATTTAATCTTTTGACTCTAAATGACTGTTGGATGTGAATTATGACTTTTTCAACTAAAATAAGTGTGTTTAGGGTCATTTCTGTGCCTGAAACGGGTCAAAATTGAAGCTTTTGAGTAAGCAAAACTCTGCAAAAATGGCAATTTTGGTCACTGTGAGGGTTTAAAAAGTGGTTATTCAACATGAGGTGCGATCCAATTGACATTTTGAATCATTTTTGGTACAGTCCAAAAAATCAGTTTTCGGATGAAAAACAATGACCCCGGACCTGTCGAACGTTCCCAAAATGGTCTATACTGATGAAATTTTAACATTTAATCTCTTGACTCTAAATGACTGTTGGATGTGAATTGTGACTTTTTCAACTAAAATAAGTGTGTTTAAAGTCATTTCTGTGCCTGAAACGGTTCAAAATTGAAGCTTTTGAGTAAGCAAAACTCTGTAAAAATGGCAATTTTGGTCACTGTGAGGGTTTAAAAAGTGGTTATTCAACCTGAGGCATGATCCAATTGACATTTTGAATAATTTTTGGTACAGTCCAAAAAATCAATTTTCGGATGAAAAACGATGACTCCGGACGTGTCGAACGTTCCCAAAATGGTCTATAATGATGACATTTTAACATTTAATCTTTTGACTCTAAATGACTGTTGGATGTGAATTATGACTTTTTCAACTAAAATAAGTGTGTTTAAAGTCATTTCTGTGCCTGAAACGGGTCAAAATTGAAGCTTTTGAGTAAGCAAAACTCTGTAAAAATGGCAATTTTGGTCACTGTGAGGGTTTAAAAAGTGGTTATTCAACCTGAGGCATGATCCAATTGACATTTTGAATAATTTTTGGTACAGTCCAAAAAATCCATTTTCTGATGAAAAACGATGACCCTGGACCAGTCGAACGTTGAAAAAATGGTCAATATTGATGAAATTTTAACATTTAATCTTTTGACTCTAAATGACTGTTGGATGTGAATTATGACTTTTTCAACTAAAATAAGTGTGTTTAAAGTCATTTCTGTGCCTGAAACAGGTCAAAATTGAAGCTTTTGAGTAAGCAAAACTCTGTAAAAATGGCAATTTTGGTCACTGTGAGGGTTTAAAAAGTGGTTGTTCAACATGAGGCACGATCCAAATGACATTTTGAATCATTTTTGGTACAGTCCAAAAAATCAATTTTCGGATGAAAAACGATGACTCTGGACCTGTTGAACGTTCCCAAAATGGTCTATAATGATGACATTTTTAACATTTAATCTTTTGACTCTGAATGACTGTTGGATGTGTAATATGACTTTGTCAACTAAAATAAGTGTGTTTAAAGTCATTTCTGTGCCTGAAACGGGTCAAAATTGAAGCTTTTGAGTAAGCAAAACTGTGTAAAAATGGCAATTTTGGTCACTGTGAGGGTTTAAAAAGTGGTTATTCAACATGAGGCACGATCCAATTCACATTTTGAATCAGTTGCGGTACAGTCCAAAAAATCAATTTTCGGATGAGAAACGATGACTCCGGACCTGTCGAACGTTCCCAAAATGGTCTATAATGATGAAATTTTAACATTTAATCTTTTGACTCTAAATGACTGTTGGATGTGAATTATGACTTTTTCCAACTAAAATAAGTGTGTTTAAAGTCATTTCTGTGCCTTAAACGGGTCAAAATTAAAGCTTTTGAGTAAGCAAAACTCTGCAAAAATGGCAATTTTGTCACTGTGAGGGTTTAAAAAGTGGTTATTCAACATGAGGCGCGATCCAATTGACATTTTGAATCATTTTTGGTACAGTCAAAAAAATCAATTTTCGGATGAAAAACGATGACTCCGGACCTGTCGAACGTTCCCAAAATGGTCTATAATGATGAAATTTTAACATTTAATCTTTTGACTCTAAATGACTTGTGGGTGTGAATTATTACTTTTTCAACTAAAATAAGTGTGTTTAAAGTCATTTCTGTGCCTGAAACTGGTAAAAATTGAAGCTTTTGAGTAAGCAAAACTGTGTAAAAATGGCAATTTTGGTCACTGTGAGGGTTTAAAAAGTGGGTATTCAACATGAGGCACGATCCAAATGACATTTTGAATAATTTTTGGTACAGTCCAAAATATCAATTTTCGGATGAAAAACAATGACTCCGGACCTGTCAAACGTTCCCAAAATGGTCTATAATGATGAAATTTTAACATTTAATCTTTTGACTCTAAATGACTGTTGGATGTGAATTATGACTTTTTCAACTAAAATAAGTGTGTTTAGGGTCATTTCTGTGCCTGAAACGGGTCAAAATTGAAGCTTTTGAGTAAGCAAAACTCTGCAAAAATGGCAATTTTGGTCACTGTGAGGGTTTAAAAAGTGGTTATTCAACATGAGGTGCGATCCAATTGACATTTTGAATCATTTTTGGTACAGTCCAAAAAATCAGTTTTCGGATGAAAAACAATGACCCCGGACCTGTCGAACGTTCCCAAAATGGTCTATACTGATGAAATTTTAACATTTAATCTCTTGACTCTAAATGACTGTTGGATGTGAATTGTGACTTTTTCAACTAAAATAAGTGTGTTTAAAGTCATTTCTGTGCCTGAAACGGTTCAAAATTGAAGCTTTTGAGTAAGCAAAACTCTGTAAAAATGGCAATTTTGGTCACTGTGAGGGTTTAAAAAGTGGTTATTCAACCTGAGGCATGATCCAATTGACATTTTGAATAATTTTTGGTACAGTCCAAAAAATCAATTTTCGGATGAGAAACGATGACTCCAGACCTGTCGAACGTTCCCAAAATGGTCTATAATGATGAAATTTTAACATTTAATCTTTTGACTCTAAATGACTGTTGGATGTGAATTATGACTTTTTCCAACTAAAATAAGTGTGTTTCAAGTCATTTCTGTGCCTGAAACGGTTCAAAATTGAAGCTTTTGAGTGAGCAAAACTCTGTAAAAATGGCAATTTTGGTCACTGTGAGGGTTTAAAAAGTGGTTATTCAACATGAGGCATGATCCAATTGACATTTTGAATAATTTTTGGTACAGTCCAAAAAAAATCAATTTTCGGATGATAAACGATGACTCCGGGCCTGTCGAACGTTACCAAAATGGTCTATAATGATGAAATTTTAACATTTAATCTTTTGACTCTAAATGACTGTTGGATGTGAATTATGACTTTTTCAACTAAAATAAGTGTGTTTAAGGTCATTTCTGTGCCTGAAACAGGTCAAAATTGAAGCTTTTGAGTAAGCAAAACTCTGTAAAAATGGCAATTTTGGTCACTGTGAGGGTTTAAAAAGTGGTTATTCAACATGAGGCACGATCCAAATGACATTTTGAATCATTTTTGGTACAGTCCAAAAAATCAATTTTCGGATGAAAAACGATGACTCTTGACCTGTTGAACGTTCCCAAAATGGTCTATAATGATGACATTTTTAACATTTAATCTTTTGACTCTAAATGACTGTTGGATGTGAATTATGACTTTGTCAACTAAAATAAGTGTGTTTAAAGTCATTTCTGTGCCTGAAACGGGTCAAAATTGAAGCTTTTGAGTAAGCAAAACTGTGTAAAAATGGCAATTTTGGTCACTGTGAGGGTTTAAAAAGTGGTTATTCAACATGAGGCACGATCCAATTCACATTTTGAATCAGTTGCGGTACAGTCCAAAAAATCAATTTTCGGATGAGAAACGATGACTCCAGACCTGTCGAACGTTCCCAAAATGGTCTATAATGATGAAATTTTAACATTTAATCTTTTGACTCTAAATGACTGTTGGATGTGAATTATGACTTTTTCCAACTAAAATAAGTGTGTTTAAAGTCATTTCTGTGCCTTAAACGGGTCAAAATTAAAGCTTTTGAGTAAGCAAAACTCTGCAAAAATGGCAATTTTGTCACTGTGAGGGTTTAAAAAGTGGTTATTCAACATGAGGCGCGATCCAATTGACATTTTGAATCATTTTTGGTACAGTCAAAAAAATCAATTTTCGGATGAAAAACGATGACTCCGGACCTGTCGAACGTTCCCAAAATGGTCTATAATGATGAAATTTTAACATTTAATCTTTTGACTCTAAATGACTTGTGGGTGTGAATTATGACTTTTTCAACTAAAATAAGTGTGTTTAAAGTCATTTCTGTGCCTGAAACGGGTCAAAATTGAAGCTTTTGAGTAAGCAAAACTCTGTAAAAATGGCAATTTTGGTCACTGTGAGGGTTTAAAAAGTGGTTATTCAACATGAGGCACGATTCAATTGACATTTTGAATCATTTTTGGTACAGTCCAAAAAATCAATTTTCGGATGAAAAACGATGACTCCGGACGTGTCGAACGTTCCCAAAATGGTCTATAATGATGAAATTTTAACATTTAATCTTTTGACTCTAAATGACTGTTGGATGTGAAATATGACTTTTTCAACTAAAATAAGTGTGTTTAAAGTCATTTCTGTGACTGAAACTGGTCAAAATTGAAGCTTTTGAGTAAGCAAAACTGTGTAAAAATGGCAATTTTGGTCACTGTGAGGGTTTAAAAAGTGGGTATTCAACATGAGGCACGATCCAAATGACATTTTGAATCATTTTTGGTACAGTCCAAAAAATCAGTTTTCGGATGAAAAACAATGACCCCGGACCTGTTGAACGTTCCCAAAATGGTCTATAATGATGAAATTTGAACATTTAATCTCTTGACTCTAAATGACTGTTGGATGTGAATTGTGACTTTTTCAACTAAAATAAGTGTGTTTAAAGTCATTTCTGTGCCTGAAACGGTTCAAAATTGAAGCTTTTGAGTAAGCAAAACTCTGTAAAAATGGCAATTTTGGTCACTGTGAGGGTTTAAAAAGTGGTTATTCAACATGAGGCACGATCCAAATGACATTTTGAATCATTTTTGGTACAGTCCAAAAAATCAATTTTCGGATGAAAAACGATGACTCTGGACCTGTTGAACGTTCCCAAAATGGTCTATAATGATGAAATTTTTAACATTTAATCTTTTGACTCTGAATGACTGTTGGATGTGTAATATGACTTTGTCAACTAAAATAAGTGTGTTTAAAGTCATTTCTGTGCCTGAAACGGGTCAAAATTGAAGCTTTTGAGTAAGCAAAACTGTGTAAAAATGGCAATTTTGGTCACTGTGAGGGTTTAAAAAGTGGTTATTCAACATGAGGCACGATCCAATTCACATTTTGAATCAGTTGCGGTACAGTCCAAAAAATCAATTTTCGGATGAGAAACGATGACTCCGGACCTGTCGAACGTTCCCAAAATGGTCTATAATGATGAAATTTTAACATTTAATCTTTTGACTCTAAATGACTGTTGGATGTGAATTATGACTTTTTCCAACTAAAATAAGTGTGTTTAAAGTCATTTCTGTGCCTTAAACGGGTCAAAATTAAAGCTTTTGAGTAAGCAAAACTCTGCAAAAATGGCAATTTTGTCACTGTGAGGGTTTAAAAAGTGGTTATTCAACATGAGGCGCGATCCAATTGACATTTTGAATCATTTTTGGTACAGTCAAAAAAATCAATTTTCGGATGAAAAACGATGACTCCGGACCTGTCGAACGTTCCCAAAATGGTCTATAATGATGAAATTTTAACATTTAATCTTTTGACTCTAAATGACTTGTGGGTGTGAATTATTACTTTTTCAACTAAATAAGTGTGTTTAAAGTCATTTCTGTGCCTGAAACTGGTAAAAATTGAAGCTTTTGAGTAAGCAAAACTGTGTAAAAATGGCAATTTTGGTCACTGTGAGGGTTTAAAAAGTGGGTATTCAACATGAGGCACGATCCAAATGACATTTTGAATAATTTTTGGTACAGTCCAAAATATCAATTTTCGGATGAAAAACAATGACTCCGGACCTGTCAAACGTTCCCAAAATGGTCTATAATGATGAAATTTTAACATTTAATCTTTTGACTCTAAATGACTGTTGGATGTGAATTATGACTTTTTCAACTAAAATAAGTGTGTTTAGGGTCATTTCTGTGCCTGAAACGGGTCAAAATTGAAGCTTTTGAGTAAGCAAAACTCTGCAAAAATGGCAATTTTGGTCACTGTGAGGGTTTAAAAAGTGGTTATTCAACATGAGGTGCGATCCAATTGACATTTTGAATCATTTTTGGTACAGTCCAAAAAATCAGTTTTCGGATGAAAAACAATGACCCCGGACCTGTCGAACGTTCCCAAAATGGTCTATACTGATGAAATTTTAACATTTAATCTCTTGACTCTAAATGACTGTTGGATGTGAATTGTGACTTTTTCAACTAAAATAAGTGTGTTTAAAGTCATTTCTGTGCCTGAAACGGTTCAAAATTGAAGCTTTTGAGTAAGCAAAACTCTGTAAAAATGGCAATTTTGGTCACTGTGAGGGTTTAAAAAGTGGTTATTCAACCTGAGGCATGATCCAATTGACATTTTGAATAATTTTTGGTACAGTCCAAAAAATCAATTTTCGGATGAAAAACGATGACTCCGGACGTGTCGAACGTTCCCAAAATGGTCTATAATGATGACATTTTAACATTTAATCTTTTGACTCTAAATGACTGTTGGATGTGAATTATGACTTTTTCAACTAAAATAAGTGTGTTTAAAGTCATTTCTGTGCCTGAAACGGGTCAAAATTGAAGCTTTTGAGTAAGCAAAACTCTGTAAAAATGGCAATTTTGGTCACTGTGAGGGTTTAAAAAGTGGTTATTCAACCTGAGGCATGATCCAATTGACATTTTGAATAATTTTTGGTACAGTCCAAAAAATCCATTTTCTGATGAAAAACGATGACCCCGGACCAGTCGAACGTTGAAAAAATGGTCAATATTGATGAAATTTTAACATTTAATCTTTTGACTCTAAATGACTGTTGGATGTGAATTATGACTTTTTCAACTAAAATAAGTGTGTTTAAAGTCATTTCTGTGCCTGAAACAGGTCAAAATTGAAGCTTTTGAGTAAGCAAAACTCTGTAAAAATGGCAATTTTGGTCACTGTGAGGGTTTAAAAAGTGGTTATTCAACATGAGGCACGATCCAAATGACATTTTGAATCATTTTTGGTACAGTCCAAAAAATCAATTTTCGGATGAAAAACGATGACTCTGGACCTGTTGAACGTTCCCAAAATGGTCTATAATGATGACATTTTTAACATTTAATCTTTTGACTCTGAATGACTGTTGGATGTGTAATATGACTTTGTCAACTAAAATAAGTGTGTTTAAAGTCATTTCTGTGCCTGAAACGGGTCAAAATTGAAGCTTTTGAGTAAGCAAAACTGTGTAAAAATGGCAATTTTGGTCACTGTGAGGGTTTAAAAAGTGGTTATTCAACATGAGGCACGATCCAATTCACATTTTGAATCAGTTGCGGTACAGTCCAAAAAATCAATTTTCGGATGAGAAACGATGACTCCGGACCTGTCGAACGTTCCCAAAATGGTCTATAATGATGAAATTTTAACATTTAATCTTTTGACTCTAAATGACTGTTGGATGTGAATTATGACTTTTTCCAACTAAAATAAGTGTGTTTAAAGTCATTTCTGTGCCTTAAACGGGTCAAAATTAAAGCTTTTGAGTAAGCAAAACTCTGCAAAAATGGCAATTTTGTCACTGTGAGGGTTTAAAAAGTGGTTATTCAACATGAGGCGCGATCCAATTGACATTTTGAATCATTTTTGGTACAGTCAAAAAAATCAATTTTCGGATGAAAAACGATGACTCCGGACCTGTCGAACGTTCCCAAAATGGTCTATAATGATGAAATTTTAACATTTAATCTTTTGACTCTAAATGACTTGTGGGTGTGAATTATTACTTTTTCAACTAAAATAAGTGTGTTTAAAGTCATTTCTGTGCCTGAAACTGGTAAAAATTGAAGCTTTTGAGTAAGCAAAACTGTGTAAAAATGGCAATTTTGGTCACTGTGAGGGTTTAAAAAGTGGGTATTCAACATGAGGCACGATCCAAATGACATTTTGAATAATTTTTGGTACAGTCCAAAATATCAATTTTCGGATGAAAAACAATGACTCCGGACCTGTCAAACGTTCCCAAAATGGTCTATAATGATGAAATTTTAACATTTAATCTTTTGACTCTAAATGACTGTTGGATGTGAATTATGACTTTTTCAACTAAAATAAGTGTGTTTAGGGTCATTTCTGTGCCTGAAACGGGTCAAAATTGAAGCTTTTGAGTAAGCAAAACTCTGCAAAAATGGCAATTTTGGTCACTGTGAGGGTTTAAAAAGTGGTTATTCAACATGAGGTGCGATCCAATTGACATTTTGAATCATTTTTGGTACAGTCCAAAAAATCAGTTTTCGGATGAAAAACAATGACCCCGGACCTGTCGAACGTTCCCAAAATGGTCTATACTGATGAAATTTTAACATTTAATCTCTTGACTCTAAATGACTGTTGGATGTGAATTGTGACTTTTTCAACTAAAATAAGTGTGTTTAAAGTCATTTCTGTGCCTGAAACGGTTCAAAATTGAAGCTTTTGAGTAAGCAAAACTCTGTAAAAATGGCAATTTTGGTCACTGTGAGGGTTTAAAAAGTGGTTATTCAACCTGAGGCATGATCCAATTGACATTTTGAATAATTTTTGGTACAGTCCAAAAAATCAATTTTCGGATGAGAAACGATGACTCCAGACCTGTCGAACGTTCCCAAAATGGTCTATAATGATGAAATTTTAACATTTAATCTTTTGACTCTAAATGACTGTTGGATGTGAATTATGACTTTTTCCAACTAAAATAAGTGTGTTTCAAGTCATTTCTGTGCCTGAAACGGGTCAAAATTGAAGCTTTTGAGTGAGCAAAACTCTGTAAAAATGGCAATTTTGGTCACTGTGAGGGTTTAAAAAGTGGTTATTCAACCTGAGGCATGATCCAATTGACATTTTGAATAATTTTTGGTACAGTCCAAAAAATCAATTTTCGGATGAGAAACGATGACTCCAGACCTGTCGAACGTTCCCAAAATGGTCTATAATGATGAAATTTTAACATTTAATCTTTTGACTCTAAATGACTTGTGGGTGTGAATTATTACTTTTTCAACTAAAATAAGTGTGTTTAAAGTCATTTCTGTGCCTGAAACTGGTAAAAATTGAAGCTTTTGAGTAAGCAAAACTGTGTAAAAATGGCAATTTTGGTCACTGTGAGGGTTTAAAAAGTGGGTATTCAACATGAGGCACGATCCAAATGACATTTTGAATAATTTTTGGTACAGTCCAAAATATCAATTTTCGGATGAAAAACAATGACTCCGGACCTGTCAAACGTTCCCAAAATGGTCTATAATGATGAAATTTTAACATTTAATCTTTTGACTCTAAATGACTGTTGGATGTGAATTATGACTTTTTCAACTAAAATAAGTGTGTTTAGGGTCATTTCTGTGCCTGAAACGGGTCAAAATTGAAGCTTTTGAGTAAGCAAAACTCTGCAAAAATGGCAATTTTGGTCACTGTGAGGGTTTAAAAAGTGGTTATTCAACATGAGGTGCGATCCAATTGACATTTTGAATCATTTTTGGTACAGTCCAAAAAATCAGTTTTCGGATGAAAAACAATGACCCCGGACCTGTCGAACGTTCCCAAAATGGTCTATACTGATGAAATTTTAACATTTAATCTCTTGACTCTAAATGACTGTTGGATGTGAATTGTGACTTTTTCAACTAAAATAAGTGTGTTTAAAGTCATTTCTGTGCCTGAAACGGTTCAAAATTGAAGCTTTTGAGTAAGCAAAACTCTGTAAAAATGGCAATTTTGGTCACTGTGAGGGTTTAAAAAGTGGTTATTCAACCTGAGGCATGATCCAATTGACATTTTGAATAATTTTTGGTACAGTCCAAAAAATCAATTTTCGGATGAGAAACGATGACTCCAGACCTGTCGAACGTTCCCAAAATGGTCTATAATGATGAAATTTTAACATTTAATCTTTTGACTCTAAATGACTGTTGGATGTGAATTATGACTTTTTCCAACTAAAATAAGTGTGTTTCAAGTCATTTCTGTGCCTGAAACGGTTCAAAATTGAAGCTTTTGAGTGAGCAAAACTCTGTAAAAATGGCAATTTTGGTCACTGTGAGGGTTTAAAAAGTGGTTATTCAACATGAGGCATGATCCAATTGACATTTTGAATAATTTTTGGTACAGTCCAAAAAAAATCAATTTTCGGATGATAAACGATGACTCCGGGCCTGTCGAACGTTACCAAAATGGTCTATAATGATGAAATTTTAACATTTAATCTTTTGACTCTAAATGACTGTTGGATGTGAATTATGACTTTTTCAACTAAAATAAGTGTGTTTAAGGTCATTTCTGTGCCTGAAACAGGTCAAAATTGAAGCTTTTGAGTAAGCAAAACTCTGTAAAAATGGCAATTTTGGTCACTGTGAGGGTTTAAAAAGTGGTTATTCAACATGAGGCACGATCCAAATGACATTTTGAATCATTTTTGGTACAGTCCAAAAAATCAATTTTCGGATGAAAAACGATGACTCTTGACCTGTTGAACGTTCCCAAAATGGTCTATAATGATGACATTTTTAACATTTAATCTTTTGACTCTGAATGACTGTTGGATGTGTAATATGACTTTGTCAACTAAAATAAGTGTGTTTAAAGTCATTTCTGTGCCTGAAACGGGTCAAAATTGAAGCTTTTGAGTAAGCAAAACTGTGTAAAAATGGCAATTTTGGTCACTGTGAGGGTTTAAAAAGTGGTTATTCAACATGAGGCACGATCCAATTCACATTTTGAATCAGTTGCGGTACAGTCCAAAAAATCAATTTTCGGATGAGAAACGATGACTCCAGACCTGTCGAACGTTCCCAAAATGGTCTATAATGATGAAATTTTAACATTTAATCTTTTGACTCTAAATGACTGTTGGATGTGAATTATGACTTTTTCCAACTAAAATAAGTGTGTTTAAAGTCATTTCTGTGCCTTAAACGGGTCAAAATTAAAGCTTTTGAGTAAGCAAAACTCTGCAAAAATGGCAATTTTGTCACTGTGAGGGTTTAAAAAGTGGTTATTCAACATGAGGCGCGATCCAATTGACATTTTGAATCATTTTTGGTACAGTCAAAAAAATCAATTTTCGGATGAAAAACGATGACTCCGGACCTGTCGAACGTTCCCAAAATGGTCTATAATGATGAAATTTTAACATTTAATCTTTTGACTCTAAATGACTTGTGGGTGTGAATTATGACTTTTTCAACTAAAATAAGTGTGTTTAAAGTCATTTCTGTGCCTGAAACGGGTCAAAATTGAAGCTTTTGAGTAAGCAAAACTCTGTAAAAATGGCAATTTTGGTCACTGTGAGGGTTTAAAAAGTGGTTATTCAACATGAGGCACGATTCAATTGACATTTTGAATCATTTTTGGTACAGTCCAAAAAATCAATTTTCGGATGAAAAACGATGACTCCGGACGTGTCGAACGTTCCCAAAATGGTCTATAATGATGAAATTTTAACATTTAATCTTTTGACTCTAAATGACTGTTGGATGTGAAATATGACTTTTTCAACTAAAATAAGTGTGTTTAAAGTCATTTCTGTGCCTGAAACTGGTCAAAATTGAAGCTTTTGAGTGAGCAAAACTGTGTAAAAATGGCAATTTTGGTCACTGTGAGGGTTTAAAAAGTGGGTATTCAACATGAGGCACGATCCAAATGACATTTTGAATAATTTTTGGTACAGTCCAAAATATCAATTTTCGGATGAAAAACGATGACTCCGGACCTGTCAAACGTTCCCAAAATGGTCTATAATGATGAAATTTTAACATTTAATCTTTTGACTCTAAATGACTGTTGGATGTGAATTATGACTTTTTCAACTAAAATAAGTGTGTTTAGGGTCATTTCTGTGCCTGAAACGGGTCAAAATTGAAGCTTTTGAGTAAGCAAAACTCTGCAAAAATGGCAATTTTGGTCACTGTGAGGGTTTAAAAAGTGGTTATTCAACATGAGGTGCGATCCAATTGACATTTTGAATCATTTTTGGTACAGTCCAAAAAATCAGTTTTCGGATGAAAAACAATGACCCCGGACCTGTCGAACGTTCCCAAAATGGTCTATAATGATGAAATTTTAACATTTAATCTCTTGACTCTAAATGACTGTTGGATGTGAATTGTGACTTTTTCAACTAAAATAAGTGTGTTTAAAGTCATTTCTGTGCCTGAAACGGTTCAAAATTGAAGCTTTTGAGTAAGCAAAACTCTGTAAAAATGGCAATTTTGGTCACTGTGAGGGTTTAAAAAGTGGTTATTCAACCTGAGGCATGATCCAATTGACATTTTGAATAATTTTTGGTACAGTCCAAAAAATCAATTTTCCGATGAAAAACGATGACTCCGGACGTGTCGAACGTTCCCAAAATGGTCTATAATGATGACATTTTAACATTTAATCTCTTGACTCTAAATGACTGTTGGATGTGAATTATGACTTTTTCAACTAAAATAAGTGTGTTTAAGGTCATTTCTGTGCCTGAAACAGGTCAAAATTGAAGCTTTTGAGTAAGCAAAACTCTGTAAAAATGGCAATTTTGGTCACTGTGAGGGTTTAAAAAGTGGTTATTCAACATGAGGCGCAATCTAATTGACATTTTGAATCATTTTTAGTACAGTCCAAAAAATCTATTTTCGGATGAAAAACGATGACTCCGGACGTGTCGAACGTTCCCAAAATGGTCTATAATGATGACATTTTAACATTTAATCTTTTGACTCTAAATGACTGTTGGATGTGAATTATGACTTTTTCAACTAAAATAAGTGTGTTTAAAGTCATTTCTGTGCCTGAAACAGGTCAAAATTGAAGCTTTTGAGTAAGCAAAACTCTGTAAAAATGGCAATTTTGGTCACTGTGAGGGTTTAAAAAGTGGTTATTCAACATGAGGCACGATCCAAATGACATTTTGAATCATTTTTGGTACAGTCCAAAAAATCAATTTTCGGATGAAAAACGATGACTCTGGACCTGTTGAACGTTCCCAAAATGGTCTATAATGATGACATTTTTAACATTTAATCTTTTGACTCTGAATGACTGTTGGATGTGTAATATGACTTTGTCAACTAAAATAAGTGTGTTTAAAGTCATTTCTGTGCCTGAAACGGGTCAAAATTGAATCTTTTGAGTAAGCAAAACTGTGTAAAAATGGCAATTTTGGTCACTGTGAGGGTTTAAAAAGTGGTTATTCAACATGAGGCACGATCCAATTCACATTTTGAATCAGTTGCGGTACAGTCCAAAAAATCAATTTTCGGATGAGAAACGATGACTCCAGACCTGTCGAACGTTCCCAAAATGGTCTATAATGATGAAATTTTAACATTTAATCTTTTGACTCTAAATGACTGTTGGATGTGAATTATGACTTTTTCCAACTAAAATAAGTGTGTTTAAAGTCATTTCTGTGCCTTAAACGGGTCAAAATTAAAGCTTTTGAGTAAGCAAAACTCTGCAAAAATGGCAATTTTGTCACTGTGAGGGTTTAAAAAGTGGTTATTCAACATGAGGCGTGATCCAATTGACATTTTGAATCATTTTTGGTACAGTCGAAAAAATCAATTTTCGGATGAAAAACGATGACTCCGGACCTGTCGAACGTTCCCAAACTGGTCTATAATGATGAAATTTTAACATTTAATCTTTTGACTCTAAATGACTTGTGGGTGTGAATTATGACTTTTTCAACTAAAATAAGTGTGTTTAAAGTCATTTATGTGCCTGAAACGGGTCAAAATTGAAGCTTTTGAGTAAGCAAAACTCTGTAAAAATGGCAATTTTGGTCACTGTGAGGGTTTAAAAAGTGGTTATTCAACATGAGGCACGATTCAATTGACATTTTGAATCATTTTTGGTACAGTCCAAAAAATCAATTTTCGGATGAAAAACGATGACTCCGGACGTGTCGAACGTTCCCAAAATGGTCTATAATGATGAAATTTTAACATTTAATCTTTTGACTCTAAATGACTGTTGGATGTGAATTATGACTTTTTCAACTAAAATAAGTGTGTTTAGGGTCATTTCTGTGCCTGAAACGGGTCAAAATTAAAGCTTTTGAGTAAGCAAAACTCTGCAAAAATGGCAATTTTGTCACTGTGAGGGTTTAAAAAGTGGTTATTCAACATGAGGCGCGATCCAATTGACATTTTGAATCATTTTTGGTACAGACAAAAAAATCAATTTTCGGATGAAAAACGATTACTCCGGACCTGTCGAACGTTCCCAAAATGGTCTATAATGATGAAATTTTAACATTTAATCTTTTGACTCTAAATGACTTGTGGGTGTGAATTATGACTTTTTCAACTAAAATAAGTGTGTTTAAAGTCATTTCTGTGCCTGAAACAGGTCAAAATTGAAGCTTTTGAGTAAGCAAAACTCTTTAAAAATGGCAATTTTGGTCACTGTGAGGGTATAAAAAGTGGTTATTCAACATGAGGCACGATTCAATTGACATTTTGAATCATTTTTGGTACAGTCCAAAAAATCAATTTTCGGATGAAAAACGATGACTCCGGACGTGTCGAACGTTCCCAAAATGGTCTATAATGATGAAATTTTAACATTTAATCTTTTGACTCTAAATGACTGTTGGATGTGAAATATGACTTTTTCAACTAAAATAAGTGTGTTTAAAGTCATTTCTGTGCCTGAAACTGGTCAAAATTGAAGCTTTTGAGTAAGCAAAACTGTGTAAAAATGGCAATTTTGGTCACTGTGAGGGTTTAAAAAGTGGGTATTCAACATGAGGCACGATCCAAATGACATTTTGAATAATTTTTGGTACAGTCCAAAATATCAATTTTCGGATGAAAAACGATGACTCCGGACCTGTCAAACGTTCCCAAAATGGTCTATAATGATGAAATTTTAACATTTAATCTTTTGACTCTAAATGACTGTTGGATGTGAATTATGACTTTTTCAACTAAAATAAGTGTGTTTAGGGTCATTTCTGTGCCTGAAACGGGTCAAAATTGAAGCTTTTGAGTAAGCAAAACTCTGCAAAAATGGCAATTTTGGTCACTGTGAGGGTTTAAAAAGTGGTTATTCAACATGAGGTGCGATCCAATTGACATTTTGAATCATTTTTGGTACAGTCCAAAAAATCAGTTTTCGGATGAAAAACAATGACCCCGGACCTGTCGAACGTTCCCAAAATGGTCTATAATGATGAAATTTTAACATTTAATCTCTTGACTCTAAATGACTGTTGGATGTGAATTGTGACTTTTTCAACTAAAATAAGTGTGTTTAAAGTCATTTCTTTGCCTGAAACGGTTCAAAATTGAAGCTTTTGAGTAAGCAAAACTCTGTAAAAATGGCAATTTTGGTCACTGTGAGGGTTTAAAAAGTGGTTATTCAACCTGAGGCATGATCCAATTGACATTTTGAATAATTTTTGGTACAGTCCAAAAAATCAATTTTCGGATGAAAAACGATGACTCCGGACCTGTCGAACGTTCCCAAAATGGTCTATAATGATGACATTTTAACATTTAATCTCTTGACTCTAAATGACTGTTGGATGTGAATTGTGACTTTTTCAACTAAAATAAGTGTGTTTAAAGTCATTTCTTTGCCTGAAACGGTTCAAAATTGAAGCTTTTGAGTAAGCAAAACTCTTTAAAAATGGCAATTTTGGTCACTGTGAGGGTTTAAAAAGTGGTTATTCAACATGAGGCACGATTCAATTGACATTTTGAATAATTTTTGGTACAGTCCAAAATATCAATTTACGGATGAAAAACGATGACTCCGGGCCTGTCGAACGTTCCCAAAATGGTCTATAATGATGAAATTTTAACATTTAATCTTTTGACTCTAAATGACTGTTGGATGTGAATTATGACTTTTTCCACTAAAATAAGTGTGTTTAAGGTCATTTCTGTGCCTGAAACAGGTCAAAATTGAAGCTTTTGAGTAAGCAAAACTCTGTAAAAATGGCAATTTTGGTCACTGTGAGGGTTTAAAAAGTGGTTATTCAACATGAGGCACGATCCAAATGACATTTTGAATCAGTTGTGGTACAGTCCAAAAAATCCATTTTCGGATGAGAAACGATGACTCCGGACGTGTCGAACGTTCCCAAAATGGTCTATAATGATGACATTTTAACATTTAATCTTTTGACTCTAAATGACTGTTGGATGTGAATTATGACTTTTTCAACTAAAATAAGTGTGTTTAAAGTCATTTCTGTGCCTGAAACGGGTCAAAATTGAAGCTTTTGAGTAAGCAAAACTCTGTAAAAATGGCAATTTTGGTCACTGTGAGGGTTTAAAAAGTGGTTATTCAACATGAGGCGCGATCTAATTGACATTTTGAATCATTTTTAGTACAGTCCAAAAAATCTATTTTCGGATGAAAAACGATGACTCCGGACGTGTCGAACGTTCCCAAAGTGGTCTATAATGATGACATTTTAACATTTAATCTTTTGACTCTAAATGACTGTTGGATGTGTAATATGACTTTGTCAACTAAAATAAGTGTGTTTAAAGTCATTTCTGTGCCTGAAACGGGTCAAAATTGAATCTTTTGAGTAAGCAAAACTGTGTAAAAATGGCAATTTTGGTCACTGTGAGGGTTTAAAAAGTGGTTATTCAACATGAGGCACGATCCAATTCACATTTTGAATCATTTTTGGTACAGACAAAAAAATCAATTTTCGGATGAAAAACGATTACTCCGGACCTGTCGAACGTTCCCAAAATGGTCTATAATGATGAAATTTTAACATTTAATCTTTTGACTCTAAATGACTTGTGGGTGTGAATTATGACTTTTTCAACTAAAATAAGTGTGTTTAAAGTCATTTCTGTGCCTGAAACAGGTCAAAATTGAAGCTTTTGAGTAAGCAAAACTCTTTAAAAATGGCAATTTTGGTCACTGTGAGGGTATAAAAAGTGGTTATTCAACATGAGGCACGATTCAATTGACATTTTGAATCATTTTTGGTACAGTCCAAAAAATCAATTTTCGGATGAAAAACGATGACTCCGGACGTGTCGAACGTTCCCAAAATGGTCTATAATGATGAAATTTTAACATTTAATCTTTTGACTCTAAATGACTGTTGGATGTGAAATATGACTTTTTCAACTAAAATAAGTGTGTTTAAAGTCATTTCTGTGCCTGAAACTGGTCAAAATTGAAGCTTTTGAGTAAGCAAAACTGTGTAAAAATGGCAATTTTGGTCACTGTGAGGGTTTAAAAAGTGGGTATTCAACATGAGGCACGATCCAAATGACATTTTGAATAATTTTTGGTACAGTCCAAAATATCAATTTTCGGATGAAAAACGATGACTCCGGACCTGTCAAACGTTCCCAAAATGGTCTATAATGATGAAATTTTAACATTTAATCTTTTGACTCTAAATGACTGTTGGATGTGAATTATGACTTTTTCAACTAAAATAAGTGTGTTTAGGGTCATTTCTGTGCCTGAAACGGGTCAAAATTGAAGCTTTTGAGTAAGCAAAACTCTGCAAAAATGGCAATTTTGGTCACTGTGAGGGTTTAAAAAGTGGTTATTCAACATGAGGTGCGATCCAATTGACATTTTGAATCATTTTTGGTACAGTCCAAAAAATCAGTTTTCGGATGAAAAACAATGACCCCGGACCTGTCGAACGTTCCCAAAATGGTCTATAATGATGAAATTTTAACATTTAATCTCTTGACTCTAAATGACTGTTGGATGTGAATTGTGACTTTTTCAACTAAAATAAGTGTGTTTAAAGTCATTTCTTTGCCTGAAACGGTTCAAAATTGAAGCTTTTGAGTAAGCAAAACTCTGTAAAAATGGCAATTTTGGTCACTGTGAGGGTTTAAAAAGTGGTTATTCAACCTGAGGCATGATCCAATTGACATTTTGAATAATTTTTGGTACAGTCCAAAAAATCAATTTTCGGATGAAAAACGATGACTCCGGACCTGTCGAACGTTCCCAAAATGGTCTATAATGATGACATTTTAACATTTAATCTCTTGACTCTAAATGACTGTTGGATGTGAATTGTGACTTTTTCAACTAAAATAAGTGTGTTTAAAGTCATTTCTTTGCCTGAAACGGTTCAAAATTGAAGCTTTTGAGTAAGCAAAACTCTTTAAAAATGGCAATTTTGGTCACTGTGAGGGTTTAAAAAGTGGTTATTCAACATGAGGCACGATTCAATTGACATTTTGAATAATTTTTGGTACAGTCCAAAATATCAATTTACGGATGAAAAACGATGACTCCGGGCCTGTCGAACGTTCCCAAAATGGTCTATAATGATGAAATTTTAACATTTAATCTTTTGACTCTAAATGACTGTTGGATGTGAATTATGACTTTTTCCACTAAAATAAGTGTGTTTAAGGTCATTTCTGTGCCTGAAACAGGTCAAAATTGAAGCTTTTGAGTAAGCAAAACTCTGTAAAAATGGCAATTTTGGTCACTGTGAGGGTTTAAAAAGTGGTTATTCAACATGAGGCACGATCCAAATGACATTTTGAATCAGTTGTGGTACAGTCCAAAAAATCCATTTTCGGATGAGAAACGATGACTCCGGACGTGTCGAACGTTCCCAAAATGGTCTATAATGATGACATTTTAACATTTAATCTTTTGACTCTAAATGACTGTTGGATGTGAATTATGACTTTTTCAACTAAAATAAGTGTGTTTAAAGTCATTTCTGTGCCTGAAACGGGTCAAAATTGAAGCTTTTGAGTAAGCAAAACTCTGTAAAAATGGCAATTTTGGTCACTGTGAGGGTTTAAAAAGTGGTTATTCAACATGAGGCGCGATCTAATTGACATTTTGAATCATTTTTAGTACAGTCCAAAAAATCTATTTTCGGATGAAAAACGATGACTCCGGACGTGTCGAACGTTCCCAAAGTGGTCTATAATGATGACATTTTAACATTTAATCTTTTGACTCTAAATGACTGTTGGATGTGAATTATGACTTTTTCAACTAAAATAAGTGTGTTTAAAGTCATTTCTGTGCCTGAAACGGGTCAAAATTGAAGCTTTTGAGCAAGCAAAACTCTGTAAAAATGGCAATTTTGGTCACTGTGAGGGTTTAAAAAGTGGTTATTCAACATGAGGCACGATCCAAATGACATTTTGAATCATTTTTGGTACAGTCCAAAAAATCAATTTTTGGATGAAAAACGATGACTCTGGACCTGTCGAACGTTCCCAAAATGGTCTATAATGATGAAATTTTTACATTTAATCTTTTGACTCTAAATGACTTGTGGGTGTGAATTATGACTTTTTCAACTAAAATAAGTGTGTTTAAAGTCATTTCTGTGCCTGAAACTGGTCAAAATTGAAGCTTTTGAGTAAGCAAAACTGTGTAAAAATAGCAATTTTGGTCACTCTGAGGGTTTAAAAAGTGGGTATTCAACATGAGGCACGATCCAAATGACATTTTGAATCATTTTTGGTACAGTCCAAAATATCAATTTTCGGATGAAAAACGATGACTCCGGACCTGTCGAACGTTCCCAAAATGGTCTATAATGATGAAATTTTAACATTTAATCTTTTGACTCCTACCGCCTGATTCATGAAGCAAAATTGCACTCGCAAAGGGCAAGATTCTCAGAATCTTGCCTTTTGCGAGTGCAATTTTGGCATTTGGGATTCACAATCCCAAATGCTAAAATCGCTAATGAGGAATTAGCAAATATGCGAGGATTAGCATTTAAGGAATCTCTATTAGAGATTCCTTAAATGCTATTCATGACACTTGCAAAAATTGCGATTTAGCAAAATTGGGCCGCTATTTACCGAGAGGTCAGACCTCTCGGTAAATAGCAAAAACATAGAAAAATGCTTTTAAAAGCATTTTTCTAAGTTGCATGTTGCACACACACATGTCCTTTGGACATGTGTGTGCGCAACACCTGTTCAAATGTGCATTTTAGGGGTGCTACAGGGTGTCCTTTGGACACCCCTGGCACCCTTAAAATAGCTATCTGATTTGCGAGTAGCAAATTGCTACTCGCAAATAAGGGATACTCCCCATTCATTCCTATGGGCCTTTTGGCCCGTAGGAATGAATGGGGAGAAATTCCTTTTTTTGCGAGTAGCAAATTGCTACTCGCAAATAGAGAACATGTAGGAATCGCTATTGATTTAGCATTTCCTACATGAATGCCGTTTTGCGTGTCCTCAATAGCGAGTCGCTATGATTCGCTATTAGGGCCACGCAAAACGGCACGTACATGAATCAGGCTGTAAATGACTGTTGGATGTGAATTATGACTTTTTCAACTAAAATAAGTGTGTTTAAGGTCATTTCTGTGCCTGAAACAGGTCAAAATTGAAGCTTTTGAGTAAGCAAAACTCTGTAAAAATGGCAATTTTGGTCACTGTGAGGGTTTAAAAAGTGGTTATTCAACATGAGGCGCGATCTAATTGACATTTTGAATCATTTTTAGTACAGTCCAAAAAATCTATTTTCGGATGAAAAACGATGACTCCGGACGTGTCGAACGTTCTCAAAATGGTCTATAATGATGACATTGTAACATTTAATCTTTTGACTCTAAATGACTGTTGGATGTGAATTATGACTTTTTCAACTAAAATAAGTGTGTTTAAAGTCATTTCTGTGCCTGAAACGGGTCAAAATTGAAGCTTTTGAGTAAGCAAAACTCTGTAAAAATGGCAATTTTGGTCACTGTGAGTGTTTAAAAAGTGGCTATTCAACATGAGGCACGATCCAAATGACATTTTGAATCATTTTTGGTACAGTCCAAAAAATCTATTTTCGGATGAAAAACGATGACTCTGGACCTGTCGAACGTTCCCAAAATGGTCTATAATGATGAAATTTTTAACATTTAATCTTTTGACTCTGAATGACTGTTGGATGTGAAATATGACTTTGTCAACTAAAATAAGTGTGTTTAAAGTCATTTCTGTGCCTGAAATGGGTCAAAATTGAAGCTTTTGAGTAAGCAAAACTCTGTAAAAATGGCAATTTTGGTCACTGTGAGGGTTTAAAAAGTGGTTATTCAACATGAGGCACGATCCAAATGACATTTTGAATCAGTTGTGGTACAGTCCAAAAAATCAATTTTCGGATGAGAAACGATGACTCCGGACCTGTCGAACGTTCCCAAAATGGTCTATAATGATGAAATTTTAACATTTAATCTTTTCACTCTAAATGACTGTTGGATATGAATTATGACTTTTTCAACTAAATAAGTGTGTTTAAAGTCATTTCAATGCCTGAAACGGGTCAAAATTGAAGCTTTTGAGTAAGCAAAACTCTGTAAAAATGGCAATTTTGGTCACTGTGAGGGTTTAAAAAGTGGTTATTCAACATGAGGCGCAATCTAATTGACATTTTGAATCATTTTTAGTACAGTCCAAAAAATCTATTTTCGGATGAAAAACGATGACTCCGGACGTGTCGAACGTTCCCAAAATGGTCTATAATGATGACATTTTAACATTTAATCTTTTGACTCTAAATGACTGTTGGATGTGAATTATGACTTTTTCAACTAAAATAAGTGTGTTTAAAGTCATTTCTGTGCCTGAAACAGGTCAAAATTGAAGCTTTTGAGTAAGCAAAACTCTGTAAAAATGGCAATTTTGGTCACTGTGAGGGTTTAAAAAGTGGTTATTCAACATGAGGCACGATCCAAATGACATTTTGAATCATTTTTGGTACAGTCCAAAAAATCAATTTTCGGATGAAAAACGATGACTCTGGACCTGTTGAACGTTCCCAAAATGGTCTATAATGATGACATTTTTAACATTTAATCTTTTGACTCTGAATGACTGTTGGATGTGTAATATGACTTTGTCAACTAAAATAAGTGTGTTTAAAGTCATTTCTGTGCCTGAAACGGGTCAAAATTGAATCTTTTGAGTAAGCAAAACTGTGTAAAAATGGCAATTTTGGTCACTGTGAGGGTTTAAAAAGTGGTTATTCAACATGAGGCACGATCCAATTCACATTTTGAATCAGTTGCGGTACAGTCCAAAAAATCAATTTTCGGATGAGAAACGATGACTCCAGACCTGTCGAACGTTCCCAAAATGGTCTATAATGATGAAATTTTAACATTTAATCTTTTGACTCTAAATGACTGTTGGATGTGAATTATGACTTTTTCCAACTAAAATAAGTGTGTTTAAAGTCATTTCTGTGCCTTAAACGGGTCAAAATTAAAGCTTTTGAGTAAGCAAAACTCTGCAAAAATGGCAATTTTGTCACTGTGAGGGTTTAAAAAGTGGTTATTCAACATGAGGCGCGATCCAATTGACATTTTGAATCATTTTTGGTACAGTCGAAAAAATCAATTTTCGGATGAAAAACGATGACTCCGGACCTGTCGAACGTTCCCAAAATGGTCTATAATGATGAAATTTTAACATTTAATCTTTTGACTCTAAATGACTTGTGGGTGTGAATTATGACTTTTTCAACTAAAATAAGTGTGTTTAAAGTCATTTATGTGCCTGAAACGGGTCAAAATTGAAGCTTTTGAGTAAGCAAAACTCTGTAAAAATGGCAATTTTGGTCACTGTGAGGGTTTAAAAAGTGGTTATTCAACATGAGGCACGATTCAATTGACATTTTGAATCATTTTTGGTACAGTCCAAAAAATCAATTTTCGGATGAAAAACGATGACTCCGGACGTGTCGAACGTTCCCAAAATGGTCTATAATGATGAAATTTTAACATTTAATCTTTTGACTCTAAATGACTGTTGGATGTGAAATATGACTTTTTCAACTAAAATAAGTGTGTTTAAAGTCATTTCTGTGCCTGAAACTGGTCAAAATTGAAGCTTTTGAGTAAGCAAAATTGTGTAAAAATGGCAATTTTGGTCACTGTGAGGGTTTAAAAAGTGGGTATTCAACATGAGGCACGATTCAATTGACATTTTGAATAATTTTTGGTACAGTCCAAAATATCAATTTTCTGATGAAAAACGGTGACTCCGGACCTGTCAAACGTTCCCAAAATGGTCTATAATGATGAAATTTTAACATTTAATCTTTTGACTCTAAATGACTTGTGGGTGTGAATTATGACTTTTTCAACTAAAATAAGTGTGTTTAAAGTCATTTCTGTGCCTGAAACAGGTCAAAATTGAAGCTTTTGAGTAAGCAAAACTCTTTAAAAATGGCAATTTTGGTCACTGTGAGGGTATAAAAAGTGGTTATTCAACATGAGGCACGATTCAATTGACATTTTGAATCATTTTTGGTACAGTCCAAAAAATCAATTTTCGGATGAAAAACGATGACTCCGGACGTGTCGAACGTTCCCAAAATGGTCTATAATGATGAAATTTTAACATTTAATCTTTTGACTCTAAATGACTGTTGGATGTGAAATATGACTTTTTCAACTAAAATAAGTGTGTTTAAAGTCATTTCTGTGCCTGAAACTGGTCAAAATTGAAGCTTTTGAGTAAGCAAAACTGTGTAAAAATGGCAATTTTGGTCACTGTGAGGGTTTAAAAAGTGGGTATTCAACATGAGGCACGATCCAAATGACATTTTGAATAATTTTTGGTACAGTCCAAAATATCAATTTTCGGATGAAAAACGATGACTCCGGACCTGTCAAACGTTCCCAAAATGGTCTATAATGATGAAATTTTAACATTTAATCTTTTGACTCTAAATGACTGTTGGATGTGAATTATGACTTTTTCAACTAAAATAAGTGTGTTTAGGGTCATTTCTGTGCCTGAAACGGGTCAAAATTGAAGCTTTTGAGTAAGCAAAACTCTGCAAAAATGGCAATTTTGGTCACTGTGAGGGTTTAAAAAGTGGTTATTCAACATGAGGTGCGATCCAATTGACATTTTGAATCATTTTTGGTACAGTCCAAAAAATCAGTTTTCGGATGAAAAACAATGACCCCGGACCTGTCGAACGTTCCCAAAATGGTCTATAATGATGAAATTTTAACATTTAATCTCTTGACTCTAAATGACTGTTGGATGTGAATTGTGACTTTTTCAACTAAAATAAGTGTGTTTAAAGTCATTTCTTTGCCTGAAACGGTTCAAAATTGAAGCTTTTGAGTAAGCAAAACTCTGTAAAAATGGCAATTTTGGTCACTGTGAGGGTTTAAAAAGTGTTTATTCAACCTGAGGAATGATCCAATTGACATTTTGAATAATTTTTGGTACAGTCCAAAAAATCAATTTTCGGATGAAAAACGATGACTCCGGACCTGTCGAACGTTCCCAAAATGGTCTATAATGATGACATTTTAACATTTAATCTCTTGACTCTAAATGACTGTTGGATGTGAATTGTGACTTTTTCAACTAAAATAAGTGTGTTTAAAGTCATTTCTTTGCCTGAAACGGTTCAAAATTGAAGCTTTTGAGTAAGCAAAACTCTTTAAAAATGGCAATTTTGGTCACTGTGAGGGTTTAAAAAGTGGTTATTCAACATGAGGCACGATTCAATTGACATTTTGAATAATTTTTGGTACAGTCCAAAATATCAATTTACGGATGAAAAACGATGACTCCGGGCCTGTCGAACGTTCCCAAAATGGTCTATAATGATGAAATTTTAACATTTAATCTTTTGACTCTAAATGACTGTTGGATGTGAATTATGACTTTTTCCACTAAAATAAGTGTGTTTAAGGTCATTTCTGTGCCTGAAACAGGTCAAAATTGAAGCTTTTGAGTAAGCAAAACTCTGTAAAAATGGCAATTTTGGTCACTGTGAGGGTTTAAAAAGTGGTTATTCAACATGAGGCACGATCCAAATGACATTTTGAATCAGTTGTGGTACAGTCCAAAAAATCAATTTTCGGATGAGAAACGATGACTCCGGACGTGTCGAACGTTCCCAAAATGGTCTATAATGATGACATTTTAACATTTAATCTTTTGACTCTAAATGACTGTTGGATGTGAATTATGACTTTTTCAACTAAAATAAGTGTGTTTAAAGTCATTTCTGTGCCTGAAACGGGTCAAAATTGAAGCTTTTGAGTAAGCAAAACTCTGTAAAAATGGCAATTTTGGTCACTGTGAGGGTTTAAAAAGTGGTTATTCAACATGAGGCGCGATCTAATTGACATTTTGAATCATTTTTAGTACAGTCCAAAAAATCTATTTTCGGATGAAAAACGATGACTCCGGACGTGTCGAACGTTCCCAAAGTGGTCTATAATGATGACATTTTAACATTTAATCTTTTGACTCTAAATGCCTGTTGGATGTGAATTATGACTTTTTCAACTAAAATAAGTGTGTTTAAAGTCATTTCTGTGCCTGAAACGGGTCAAAATTGAAGCTTTTGAGCAAGCAAAACTCTGTAAAAATGGCAATTTTGGTCACTGTGAGGGTTTAAAAAGTGGTTATTCAACATGAGGCACGATCCAAATGACATTTTGAATCATTTTTGGTACAGTCCAAAAAATCAATTTTTGGATGAAAAACGATGACTCTGGACCTGTCGAACGTTCCCAAAATGGTCTATAATGATGAAATTTTTACATTTAATCTTTTGACTCTAAATGACTTGTGGGTGTGAATTATGACTTTTTCAACTAAAATAAGTGTGTTTAAAGTCATTTCTGTGCCTGAAACTGGTCAAAATTGAAGCTTTTGAGTAAGCAAAACTGTGTAAAAATAGCAATTTTGGTCACTCTGAGGGTTTAAAAAGTGGGTATTCAACATGAGGCACGATCCAAATGACATTTTGAATCATTTTTGGTACAGTCCAAAATATCAATTTTCGGATGAAAAACGATGACTCCGGACCTGTCGAACGTTCCCAAAATGGTCTATAATGATGAAATTTTAACATTTAATCTTTTGACTCCTACCGCCTGATTCATGAAGCAAAATTGCACTCGCAAAGGGCAAGATTCTCAGAATCTTGCCTTTTGCGAGTGCAATTTTGGCATTTGGGATTCACAATCCCAAATGCTAAAATCGCTAATGAGGAATTAGCAAATATGCGAGGATTAGCATTTAAGGAATCTCTATTAGAGATTCCTTAAATGCTATTCATGACACTTGCAAAAATTGCGATTTAGCAAAATTGGGCCGCTATTTACCGAGAGGTCAGACCTCTCGGTAAATAGCAAAAACATAGAAAAATGCTTTTAAAAGCATTTTTCTAAGTTGCATGTTGCACACACACATGTCCTTTGGACATGTGTGTGCGCAACACCTGTTCAAATGTGCATTTTAGGGGTGCTACAGGGTGTCCTTTGGACACCCCTGGCACCCTTAAAATAGCTATCTGATTTGCGAGTAGCAAATTGCTACTCGCAAATAAGGGATACTCCCCATTCATTCCTATGGGCCTTTTGGCCCGTAGGAATGAATGGGGAGAAATTCCTTTTTTTGCGAGTAGCAAATTGCTACTCGCAAATAGAGAACATGTAGGAATCGCTATTGATTTAGCATTTCCTACATGAATGCCGTTTTGCGTGTCCTCAATAGCGAGTCGCTATGATTCGCTATTAGGGCCACGCAAAACGGCACGTACATGAATCAGGCTGTAAATGACTGTTGGATGTGAATTATGACTTTTTCAACTAAAATAAGTGTGTTTAAGGTCATTTCTGTGCCTGAAACAGGTCAAAATTGAAGCTTTTGAGTAAGCAAAACTCTGTAAAAATGGCAATTTTGGTCACTGTGAGGGTTTAAAAAGTGGTTATTCAACATGAGGCACGATCTAATTGACATTTTGAATCATTTTTAGTACAGTCCAAAAAATCTATTTTCGGATGAAAAACGATGACTCCGGACGTGTCGAACGTTCTCAAAATGGTCTATAATGATGACATTGTAACATTTAATCTTTTGACTCTAAATGACTGTTGGATGTGAATTATGACTTTTTCAACTAAAATAAGTGTGTTTAAAGTCATTTCTGTGCCTGAAACGGGTCAAAATTGAAGCTTTTGAGTAAGCAAAACTCTGTAAAAATGGCAATTTTGGTCACTGTGAGTGTTTAAAAAGTGGCTATTCAACATGAGGCACGATCCAAATGACATTTTGAATCATTTTTGGTACAGTCCAAAAAATCAATTTTCGGATGAAAAACGATGACTCTGGACCTGTCGAACGTTCCCAAAATGGTCTATAATGATGAAATTTTTAACATTTAATCTTTTGACTCTGAATGACTGTTGGATGTGAAATATGACTTTGTCAACTAAAATAAGTGTGTTTAAAGTCATTTCTGTGCCTGAAATGGGTCAAAATTGAAGCTTTTGAGTAAGCAAAACTCTGTAAAAATGGCAATTTTGGTCACTGTGAGGGTTTAAAAAGTGGTTATTCAACATGAGGCACGATCCAAATGACATTTTGAATCAGTTGTGGTACAGTCCAAAAAATCAATTTTCGGATGAGAAACGATGACTCCGGACCTGTCGAACGTTCCCAAAATGGTCTATAATGATGACATTTTAACATTTAATCTTTTGACTCTAAATGACTGTTGGATGTGAATTATGACTTTTTCAACTAAAATAAGTGTGTTTAAAGTCATTTCTGTGCCTGAAACGGGTCAAAATTGAAGCTTTTGAGTAAGCAAAACTCTGTAAAAATGGCAATTTTGGTCACTGTGAGGGTTTAAAAAGTGGTTATTCAACATGAGGCGCGATCTAATTGACATTTTGAATCATTTTTAGTACAGTCCAAAAAATCTATTTTCGGATGAAAAACGATGACTCTGGACCTGTCGAACGTTCCCAAAATGGTCTATAATGATGAAATTTTAACATTTAATCTTTTGACTCTAAATGACTTGTGGGTGTGAATTATGACTTTTTCAACTAAAATAAGTGTGTTTAAAGTCATTTCTGTGCCTGAAACTGGTCAAAATTGAAGCTTTTGAGTAAGCAAAACTCTGTAAAAATGGCAATTTTGGTCACTCTGAGGGTTTAAAAAGTGGGTATTCAACATGAGGCATGATCCAAATGACATTTTGAATCATTTTTGGTACAGTCCAAAATATCAATTTTCGGATGAAAAACGATGACTCCGGACCTGTCGAACGTTCCCAAAATGGTCTATAATGATGAAATTTTAACATTTAATCTTTTGACTCTAAATGACTGTTGGATGTGAATTATGACTTTTTCAACTAAAATAAGTGTGTTTAAGGTCATTTCTGTGCCTGAAACAGGTCAAAATTGAAGCTTTTGAGTAAGCAAAACTCTGTAAAAATGGCAATTTTGGTCACTGTGAGGGTTTAAAAAGTGGTTATTCAACATGAGGCGCGATCTAATTGACATTTTGAATCATTTTTAGTACAGTCCAAAAAATCTATTTTCGGATGAACAACGATGACTCCGGACGTGTCGAACGTTCTCAAAATGGTCTATAATGATGACATTGTAACATTTAATCTTTTGACTCTAAATGACTGTTGGATGTGAATTATGACTTTTTCAACTAAAATAAGTGTGTTTAAAGTCATTTCTGTGCCTGAAACGGGTCAAAATTGAAGCTTTTGAGTAAGCAAAACTCTGTAAAAATGGCAATTTTGGTCACTGTGAGTGTTTAAAAAGTGGTTATTCAACATGAGGCACGATCCAAATGACATTTTGAATCATTTTTGGTACAGTCCAAAAACCCAATTTTCGGATGAAAAACGATGACTCTGGACCTGTCGAACGTTCCCAAAATGGTCTATAATGATGAAATTTTTAACAATTAATCTTTTGACTCTGAATGACTGTTGGATGTGAAATATGACTTTGTCAACTAAAATAAGTGTGTTTAAAGTCATTTCTGTGCCTGAAACGGGTCAAAATTGAAGCTTTTGAGTAAGCAAAACTCTGTAAAAATGGCAATTTTGGTCACTGTGAGGGTTTAAAAAGTGGTTCTTCAACATGAGGCACGATCCAATTGACATTTTGAATCAGTTGTGGTACAGTCCAAAAAATCAATTTTCGGATGAGAAACGATGACTCCGGACCTGTCGAACTTTCCCAAAATGGTCTATAATGATGAAATTTTAACATTTAATCTTTTCACTCTAAATGACTGTTGGATATGAATTATGACTTTTTCAACTAAATAAGTGTGTTTAAAGTCATTTCAATGCCTGAAACGGGTCAAAATTGAAGCTTTTGAGTAAGCAAAACTCTGTAAAAATGGCAATTTTGGTCACTGTTAGGGCTTAAAAAGTGGTTATTCAACATTATGCACGATCCAATTGACATTTTGAATCATTTTTGGTACAGTGCCAAAAATCTATTTTCGGATGAAAAACAATGATTCCGAACCTGTCGAACGTTCCCAAAATGGTCTATAATGATGAAATTTTAACATTTAATCTCTTGACTCTAAATGACTGTTGGATGTGAATTATGACTTTTTCCAACTAAAATAAGTGTGTTTAAAGTCATTTCTGTGCCTGAAACGGGTCAAAATTGAAGCTTTTGAGTAAGCAAAACTCTGCAACAATGGCAATTTTGGTCACTGTGAGGGTTTAAAAAGTGGTTATTGAACATGAGGTGCGATCCAATTGACATTTTGAATCATTTTTGGTACAGTCCAAAAAATCAGTTTTCGGATGAAAAACGATGACTCCGGACCTGTCGAACGTTCCCAAAATGGTCTATAATGATGAAATTTTAACATTTAATCTTTTGACTCTATATGACTGTTGGATGTGAATTATGACTTTTTCAACTAAAATAAGTGTGTTTAAAGTCATTTCTGTGCCTGAAACGGGTCAAAATTGAAGCTTTTGAGTAAGCAAAACTCTTTAAAAATGGCAATTTTGGTCACTGTGAGGGTTTAAAAAGTGGTTATTCAACATGAGGCACGATTCAATTGACATTTTGAATAATTTTTGGTACAGTCCAAAATATCAATTTTCGGATGAAAAACGATGACTCCGGACCTGTCGAACGTTCCCAAAATGGTCTATAATGATGAAATTTTAACATTTAATCTTTTGACTCTAAATGACTGTTGGATGTGAATTATGACTTTTTCAACTAAAATAAGTGTGTTTAAGGTCATTTCTGTGCCTGAAACAGGTCAAAATTGAAGCTTTTGAGTAAGCAAAACTCTGTAAAAATGGCAATTTTGGTCACTGTGAGGGTTTAAAAAGTGGTTATTCAACATGAGGCGCGATCTAATTGACATTTTGAATCATTTTTAGTACAGTCCAAAAAATCTATTTTCGGATGGAAAACGATGACTCCGGACGTGTCGAACGTTCCCAAAATGGTCTATAATGATGACATTTTAACATTTAATCTTTTGACTCTAAATGACTGTTGGATGTGAATTATGACTTTTTCAACTAAAATAAGTGTGTTTAAAGTCATTTCTGTGCCTGAAACGGGTCAAAATTGAAGCTTTTGAGTAAGCAAAACTCTGTAAAAATGGCAATTTTGGTCACTGTGAGGGTTTAAAAAGTGGTTATTCAACATGAGGCACGATCCAAATGACATTTTGAATCAGTTTTGGTACAGTCCAAAAAATCAATTTTCGGATGAGAAACGATGACGTTCCCAAAATGGTCTATAATGATGAAATTTTAACATTTAATCTTTTCACTCTAAATGACTGTTGGATATGAATTATGACTTTTTCAACTAAATAAGTGTGTTTAAAATCATTTCAATGCCTGAAACGGGTCAAAATTGAAGCTTTTGAGTAAGCAAAACTCTGTAAAAATGGCAATTTTGGTCACTGTGAGGGTTTAAAAAGTGGTTATTCAACATGAGGCACGATTCAATTGACATTTTGAATAATTTTTGGTAGTCCAAAATAATCAATTTTCGGATGAAAAACGATGACTCCGGACCTGTCGAACGTTACCAAAACGGTCTATAATGACGAAATTTTAACATTTAATCTCTTGACTCTAAATGACTGTCGTATGTGAATTATGACTTTTTCAACTAAAATAAGTGTGTTTAAAGTCATTTCTGTGCCTGAAACTTTTCAAAATTGAAGCTTTTGAGTAATCAAAACTGTAAAAATGGCAATTTTGGTCACTGTGAGGGTTTAAAAAGTGGTTATTCAACATGAGGCACGATCCAAATGACATTTTGAATCATTTTTGGTACAGTCCAAAAAATCAATTTTTGGATGAAAAACGATGACTCTGGACCTGTCGAACGTTCCCAAAATGGTCTATAATGATGAAATTTTTACATTTAATCTTTTGACTCTAAATGACTTGTGGGTGTGAATTATGACTTTTTCAACTAAAATAAGTGTGTTTAAAGTCATTTCTGTGCCTGAAACGGGTCAAAATTGAAGCTTTTGAGTAAGCAAAACTCTGTAAAAATGGCAATTTTGGTCACTGTGAGGGTTTAAAAAGTGGTTATTCAACATGAGGCGCGATCTAATTGACATTTTGAATCATTTTTAGTACAGTCCAAAAAATCTATTTTCGGATGAAAAACGATGACTCCGGACGTGTCGAACGTTCCCAAAGTGGTCTATAATGATGACATTTTAACATTTAATCTTTTGACTCTAAATGACTGTTGGATGTGAATTATGACTTTTTCAACTAAAATAAGTGTGTTTAAAGTCATTTCTGTGCCTGAAACGGGTCAAAATTGAAGCTTTTGAGCAAGCAAAACTCTGTAAAAATGGCAATTTTGGTCACTGTGAGGGTTTAAAAAGTGGTTATTCAACATGAGGCACGATCCAAATGACATTTTGAATCATTTTTGGTACAGTCCAAAAAATCAATTTTTGGATGAAAAACGATGACTCTGGACCTGTCGAACGTTCCCAAAATGGTCTATAATGATGAAATTTTTACATTTAATCTTTTGACTCTAAATGACTTGTGGGTGTGAATTATGACTTTTTCAACTAAAATAAGTGTGTTTAAAGTCATTTCTGTGCCTGAAACTGGTCAAAATTGAAGCTTTTGAGTAAGCAAAACTGTGTAAAAATAGCAATTTTGGTCACTCTGAGGGTTTAAAAAGTGGGTATTCAACATGAGGCACGATCCAAATGACATTTTGAATCATTTTTGGTACAGTCCACAATATCAATTTTCGGATGAAAAACGATGACTCCGGACCTGTCGAACGTTCCCAAAATGGTCTATAATGATGAAATTTTAACATTTAATCTTTTGACTCTAAATGACTGTTGGATGTGAATTATGACTTTTTCAACTAAAATAAGTGTGTTTAAGGTCATTTCTGTGCCTGAAACAGGTCAAAATTGAAGCTTTTGAGTAAGCAAAACTCTGTAAAAATGGCAATTTTGGTCACTGTGAGGGTTTAAAAAGTGGTTATTCAACATGAGGCGCGATCTAATTGACATTTTAAATCATTTTTAGTACAGTCCAAAAAATCTATTTTCGGATGAAAAACGATGACTCCGGACGTGTCGAACGTTCTCAAAATGGTCTATAATGATGACATTGTAACATTTAATCTTTTGACTCTAAATGACTGTTGGATGTGAATTATAACTTTTTCAACTAAAATAAGGGTGTTTAAAGTCATTTCTGTGCCTGAAACGGGTCAAAATTGAAGCTTTTGAGTAAGCAAAACTCTGTAAAAATGGCAATTTTGGTCACTGTGAGTGTTTAAAAAGTGGCTATTCAACATGAGGCACGATCCAAATGACATTTTGAATCATTTTTGGTACAGTCCAAAAAATCAATTTTCGGATGAAAAACGATGACTCTGGACCTGTCGAACGTTCCCAAAATGGTCTATAATGATGAAATTTTTAACATTTAATCTTTTGACTCTGAATGACTGTTGGATGTGAAATATGACTTTGTCAACTAAAATAAGTGTGTTTAAAGTCATTTCTGTGCCTGAAACGGGTCAAAATGGAAGCTTTTGAGTAAGCAAAACTCTGTAAAAATGGCACTTTGGTCACTGTGAGGGTTTAAAAAGTGGTTATTCAACATGAGGCACGATCCAAATGACATTTTGAATCAGTTGTGGTACAGTCCAAAAAATCAATTTTCGGATGAGAAACGATGACTCCGGACCTGTCGAACGTTCCCAAAATGGTCTATAATGATGAAATTTTAACATTTAATCTTTTCACTCTAAATGACTGTTGGATGTGAATTATGACTTTTTCAACTAAATAAGTGTGTTTAAAGTCATTTCAATGCCTGAAACGGGTCAAAATTGAAGCTTTTGAGTAAGCAAAACTCTGTAAAAATGGCAATTTTGGTCACTGTGAGGGTTTAAAAAGTGGTTATTCAACATGAGGCGCGATCTAATTGACATTTTGAATCATTTTTAGTACAGTCCAAAAAATCTATTTTCGGATGAAAAACGATGACTCTGGACCTGTCGAACGTTCCCAAAATGGTCTATAATGATGAAATTTTAACATTTAATCTTTTGACTCTAAATGACTTGTGGGTGTGAATTATGACTTTTTCAACTAAAATAAGTGTGTTTAAAGTCATTTCTGTGCCTGAAACGGGTCAAAATTGAAGCTTTTGAGTAAGCAAAACTCTGTAAAAATGGCAATTTTGGTCACTGTGAGGGTTTAAAAAGTGGTTATTCAACATGAGGCGCGATCTAATTGACATTTTGAATCATTTTTAGTACAGTCCAAAAAATCTATTTTCGGATGAAAAACGATGACTCCGGACGTGTCGAACGTTCCCAAAGTGGTCTATAATGATGACATTTTAACATTTAATCTTTTGACTCTAAATGACTGTTGGATGTGAATTATGACTTTTTCAACTAAAATAAGTGTGTTTAAAGTCATTTCTGTGCCTGAAACGGGTCAAAATTGAAGCTTTTGAGCAAGCAAAACTCTGTAAAAATGGCAATTTTGGTCACTGTGAGGGTTTAAAAAGTGGTTATTCAACATGAGGCACGATCCAAATGACATTTTGAATCATTTTTGGTACAGTCCAAAAAATCAATTTTTGGATGAAAAACGATGACTCTGGACCTGTCGAACGTTCCCAAAATGGTCTATAATGATGAAATTTTAACATTTAATCTTTTCACTCTAAATGACTGTTGGATATGAATTATGACTTTTTCAACTAAATAAGTGTGTTTAAAGTCATTTCAATGCCTGAAACGGGTCAAAATTGAAGCTTTTGAGTAAGCAAAACTCTGTAAAAATGGCAATTTTGGTCACTGTGAGGGTTTAAAAAGTGGTTATTCAACATGAGGCCCGATCTAATTGACATTTTGAATCATTTTTAGTACAGTCCAAAAAATCTATTTTCGGATGAAAAACGATGACTCCGGACGTGTCGAACGTTCCCAAAATGGTCTATAATGATGACATTTTAACATTTAATCTTTTGACTCTAAATGACTGTTGGATGTGAATTATGACTTTTTCAACTAAAATAAGTGTGTTTAAAGTCATTTCTGTGCCTGAAACGGGTCAAAATTGAAGCTTTTGAGTAAGCAAAACTCTGTAAAAATGGCAATTTTGGTCACTGTGAGGGTTTAAAAAGTGGTTATTCAACATGAGGCGCGATCTAATTGACATTTTGAATCATTTTTAGTACAGTCCAAAAAATCTATTTTCGGATGAAAAACGATGACTCCGGACGTGTCGAACATTCCCAAAGTGGTCTATAATGATGACATTTTAACATTTAATCTTTTGACTCTAAATGACTGTTGGATGTGAATTATGACTTTTTCAACTAAAATAAGTGTGTTTAAAGTCATTTCTGTGCCTGAAATGGGTCAAAATTGAAGCTTTTGAGCAAGCAAAACTCTGTAAAAATGGCAATTTTGGTCACTGTGAGGGTTTAAAAAGTGGTTATTCAACATGAGGCACGATCCAAATGACATTTTGAATCATTTTTGGTACAGTCCAAAAAATCAATTTTTGGATAAAAAACGATGACTCTGGACCTGTCGAACGTTCCCAAAATGGTCTATAATGATGAAATTTTAACATTTAATCTTTTGACTCTAAATGACTGTTGGATGTGAATTGTGACTTTTTCAACTAAAATAAGTGTGTTTAAGGTCATTTCTGTGCCTGAAACAGGTCAAAATTGAAGCTTTTGAGTAAGCAAAACTCTGTAAAAATGGCAATTTTGGTCACTGTGAGGGTTTAAAAAGTGGTTATTCAACATGAGGCGCGATCTAATTGACATTTTGAATCATTTTTAGTACAGTCCAAAAAATCTATTTTCGGATGAACAACGATGACTCCGGACGTGTCGAACGTTCTCAAAATGGTCTATAATGATGACATTGTAACATTTAATCTTTTGACTCTAAATGACTGTTGGATGTGAATTATGACTTTTTCAACTAAAATAAGTGTGTTTAAGGTCATTTCCGTGCCTGAAACAGGTCAAAATTGAAGCTTTTGAGTAAGCAAAACTCTGTAAAAATGGCAATTTTGGTCACTGTGAGTGTTTAAAAAGTGGTTATTCAACATGAGGCACGATCCAAATGACATTTTGAATCATTTTTGGTACAGTCCAAAAAATCAATTTTCGGATGAAAAACGATGACTCTGGACCTGTCGAACGTTCCCAAAATGGTCTATAATGATGAAATTTTTAACATTTAATCTTTTGACTCTGAATGACTGTTGGATGTGAAATATGACTTTGTCAACTAAAATAAGTGTGTTTAAAGTCATTTCTGTGCCTGAAACGGGTCAAAATTGAAGCTTTTGAGTAAGCAAAACTCTGTAGAAATGGCAATGTTGGTCACTGTGAGGGTTTAAAAAGTGGTTCTTCAACATGAGGCACGATCCAATTGACATTTTGAATCAGTTGTGGTACAGTCCAAAAAATCAATTTTCGGATGAGAAACGATGACTCCGGACCTGTCGAACGTTCCCAAAATGGTCTATAATGATGAAATTTTAACATTTAATCTTTTCACTCTAAATGACTGTTGGATATGAATTATGACTTTTTCAACTAAATAAGTGTGTTTAAAGTCATTTCAATGCCTGAAACGGGTCAAAATTGAAGCTTTTGAGTAAGCAAAACTCTGTAAAAATGGCAATTTTGGTCACTGTTAGGGCTTAAAAAGTGGTTATTCAACATTATGCACGATCCAATTGACATTTTGAATCATTTTTGGTACAGTGCCAAAAATCTATTTTCGGATGAAAAACAATGACTCCGAACCTGTCGAACGTTCCCAAAATGGTCTATAATGATGAAATTTTAACATTTAATCTCTTGACTCTAAATGACTGTTGGATGTGAATTATGACTTTTTCCAACTAAAATAAGTGTGTTTAAAGTCATTTCTGTGCCTGAAACGGGTCAAAATTGAAGCTTTTGAGTAAGCAAAACTCTGCAACAATGGCAATTTTGGTCACTGTGAGGGTTTAAAAAGTGGTTATTCAACATGAGGCGCGATCTAATTGACATTTTGAATCATTTTTAGTACAGTCCAAAAAATCTATTTTCGGATGAAAAACGATGACTCCGGACGTGTCGAACGTTCCCAAAGTGGTCTATAATGATGACATTTTAACATTTAATCTTTTGACTCTAAATGACTGTTGGATGTGAATTATGACTTTTTCAACTAAAATAAGTGTGTTTAAAGTCATTTCTGTGCCTGAAACGGGTCAAAATTGAAGCTTTTGAGCAAGCAAAACTCTGTAAAAATGGCAATTTTGGTCACTGTGAGGGTTTAAAAAGTGGTTATTCAACATGAGGCACGATCCAAATGACATTTTGAATCATTTTTGGTACAGTCCAAAAAATCAATTTTTGGATGAAAAACGATGACTCTGGACCTGTCGAACGTTCCCAAAATGGTCTATAATGATGAAATTTTAACATTTAATCTTTTCACTCTAAATGACTGTTGGATATGAATTATGACTTTTTCAACTAAATAAGTGTGTTTAAAGTCATTTCAATGCCTGAAACGGGTCAAAATTGAAGCTTTTGAGTAAGCAAAACTCTGTAAAAATGGCAATTTTGGTCACTGTGAGGGTTTAAAAAGTGGTTATTCAACATGAGGCGCGATCTAATTGACATTTTGAATCATTTTTAGTACAGTCCAAAAAATCTATTTTCGGATGAAAAACGATGACTCCGGACGTGTCGAACGTTCCCAAAATGGTCTATAATGATGACATTTTAACATTTAATCTTTTGACTCTAAATGACTGTTGGATGTGAATTATGACTTTTTCAACTAAAATAAGTGTGTTTAAAGTCATTTCTGTGCCTGAAACGGGTCAAAATTGAAGCTTTTGAGCAAGCAAAACTCTGTAAAAATGGCAATTTTGGTCACTGTGAGGGTTTAAAAAGTGGTTATTCAACATGAGGCACGATCCAAATGACATTTTGAATCATTTTTGGTACAGTCCAAAAAATCTATTTTCGGATGAAAAACGATGACTCCGGACGTGTCGAACATTCCCAAAGTGGTCTATAATGATGACATTTTAACATTTAATCTTTTGACTCTAAATGACTGTTGGATGTGAATTATGACTTTTTCAACTAAAATAAGTGTGTTTAAAGTCATTTCTGTGCCTGAAACGGGTCAAAATTGAAGCTTTTGAGCAAGCAAAACTCTGTAAAAATGGCAATTTTGGTCACTGTGAGGGTTTAAAAAGTGGTTATTCAACATGAGGCACGATCCAAATGACATTTTGAATCATTTTTGGTACAGTCCAAAAAATCAATTTTTGGATAAAAAACGATGACTCTGGACCTGTCGAACGTTCCCAAAATGGTCTATAATGATGAAATTTTAACATTTAATCTTTTGACTCTAAATGACTTTTGGATGTGAATTGTGACTTTTTCAACTAAAATAAGTGTGTTTAAGGTCATTTCTGTGCCTGAAACAGGTCAAAATTGAAGCTTTTGAGTAAGCAAAACTCTGTAAAAATGGCAATTTTGGTCACTGTGAGGGTTTAAAAAGTGGTTATTCAACATGAGGCGCGATCTAATTGACATTTTGAATCATTTTTAGTACAGTCCAAAAAATCTATTTTCGGATGAACAACGATGACTCCGGACGTGTCGAACGTTCTCAAAATGGTCTATAATGATGACATTGTAACATTTAATCTTTTGACTCTAAATGACTGTTGGATGTGAATTATGACTTTTTCAACTAAAATAAGTGTGTTTAAGGTCATTTCCGTGCCTGAAACAGGTCAAAATTGAAGCTTTTGAGTAAGCAAAACTCTGTAAAAATGGCAATTTTGGTCACTGTGAGTGTTTAAAAAGTGGTTATTCAACATGAGGCACGATCCAAATGACATTTTGAATCATTTTTGGTACAGTCCAAAAAATCAATTTTCGGATGAAAAACGATGACTCTGGACCTGTCGAACGTTCCCAAAATGGTCTATAATGATGACATTTTTAACATTTAATCTTTTGACTCTGAATGACTGTTGGATGTGAAATATGACTTTGTCAACTAAAATAAGTGTGTTTAAAGTCATTTCTGTGCCTGAAACGGGTCAAAATTGAAGCTTTTGAGTAAGCAAAACTCTGTAGAAATGGCAATTTTGGTCACTGTGAGGGTTTAAAAAGTGGTTCTTCAACATGAGGCACGATCCAATTGACATTTTGAATCAGTTGTGGTACAGTCCAAAAAATCAATTTTCGGATGAGAAACGATGACTCCGGACCTGTCGAACGTTCCCAAAATGGTCTATAATGATGAAATTTTAACATTTAATCTTTTCACTCTAAATGACTGTTGGATATGAATTATGACTTTTTCAACTAAATAAGTGTGTTTAAAGTCATTTCAATGCCTGAAACGGGTCAAAATTGAAGCTTTTGAGTAAGCAAAACTCTGTAAAAATGGCAATTTTGGTCACTGTTAGGGCTTAAAAAGTGGTTATTCAACATTATGCACGATCCAATTGACATTTTGAATCATTTTTGGTACAGTGCCAAAAATCTATTTTCGGATGAAAAACAATGACTCCGAACCTGTCGAACGTTCCCAAAATGGTCTATAATGATGAAATTTTAACATTTAATCTCTTGACTCTAAATGACTGTTGGATGTGAATTATGACTTTTTCCAACTAAAATAAGTGTGTTTAAAGTCATTTCTGTGCCTGAAACGGGTCAAAATTGAAGCTTTTGAGTAAGCAAAACTCTGCAACAATGGCAATTTTGGTCACTGTGAGGGTTTAAAAAGTGGTTATTGAACATGAGGTGCGATCCAATTGACATTTTGAATCATTTTTGGTACAGTCCAAAAAATCAGTTTTCGGATGAAAAACGATGACTCCGGACCTGTCGAACGTTCCCAAAATGGTCTATAATGATGAAATTTTAACATTTAATCTTTTGACTCTATATGACTGTTGGATGTGAATTATGACTTTTTCAACTAAAATAAGTGTGTTTAAAGTCATTTCTGTGCCTGAAACGGGTCAAAATTGAAGCTTTTGAGTAAGCAAAACTCTTTAAAAATGGCAATTTTGGTCACTGTGAGGGTTTAAAAAGTGGTTATTCAACATGAGGCACGATTCAATTGACATTTTGAATAATTTTTGGTACAGTCCAAAATATCAATTTTCAGATGAAAAACGATGACTCCGGACCTGTCGAACGTTCCCAAAATGGTCTATAATGATGAAATTTTAACATTTAATCTTTTGACTCTAAATGACTGTTGGATGTGAATTATGACTTTTTCAACTAAAATAAGTGTGTTTAAGGTCATTTCTGTGCCTGAAACAGGTCAAAATTGAAGCTTTTGAGTAAGCAAAACTCTGTAAAAATGGCAATTTTGGTCACTGTGAGGGTTTAATAAGTGGTTATTCAACATGAGGCGCGATCTAATTGACATTTTGAATCATTTTTAGTACAGTCCAAAAAATCTATTTTCGGATGGAAAACGATGACTCCGGACGTGTCGAACGTTCCCAAAATGGTCTATAATGATGACATTTTAACATTTAATCTTTTGACTCTAAATGACTGTTGGATGTGAATTATGACTTTTTCAACTAAAATAAGTGTGTTTAAAGTCATTTCTGTGCCTGAAACGGGTCAAAATTGAAGCTTTTGAGTAAGCAAAACTCTGTAAAAATGGCAATTTTGGTCACTGTGAGGGTTTAAAAAGTGGTTATTCAACATGAGGCACGATCCAAATGACATTTTGAATCAGTTTTGGTACAGTCCAAAAAATCAATTTTCGGATGAGAAACGATGACGTTCCCAAAATGGTCTATAATGATGAAATTTTAACATTTAATCTTTTGACTCTAAATGACTGTTGGATGTGAATTATGACTTTTTCAACTAAAATAAGTGTGTTTAAGGTCATTTCTGTGCCTGAAACAGGTCAAAATTGAAGCTTTTGAGTAAGCAAAACTCTGTAAAAATGGCAATTTTGGTCACTGTGAGGGTTTAAAAAGTGGTTATTCAACATGAGGCACGATTCAATTGACATTTTGAATAATTTTTGGTAGTCCAAAATAATCAATTTTCGGATAAAAAACGATGACTCCGGACCTGTCGAACGTTACCAAAACGGTCTATAATGACGAAATTTTAACATTTAATCTCTTGACTCTAAATGACTGTCGGATGTGAATTATGACTTTTTCAACTAAAATAAGTGTGTTTAAAGTCATTTCTGTGCCTGAAACTTTTCAAAATTGAAGCTTTTGAGTAATCAAAACTCTGTAAAAATGGCAATTTTGGTCACTGTGAGGGTTTAAAAAGTGGTTATTCAACATGAGGCACGATCCAAATGACATTTTGAATCATTTTTGGTACAGTCCAAAAAATCAATTTTTGGATGAAAAACGATGACTCTGGACCTGTCGAACGTTCCCAAAATGGTCTATAATGATGAAATTTTTACATTTAATCTTTTGACTCTAAATGACTTGTGGGTGTGAATTATGACTTTTTCAACTAAAATAAGTGTGTTTAAAGTTATTTCTGTGCCTGAAACGGGTCAAAATTGAAGCTTTTGAGTAAGCAAAACTCTGTAAAAATGGCAATTTTGGTCACTGTGAGGGTTTAAAAAGTGGGTATTCAACATGAGGCGCGATCTAATTGACATTTTGAATCATTTTTAGTACAGTCCAAAAAATCTATTTTCGGATGAAAAACGATGACTCCGGACGTGTCGAACGTTCTCAAAATGGTCTATAATGATGACATTGTAACATTTAATCTTTTGACTCTAAATGACTGTTGGATGTGAATTATGACTTTTTCAACTAAAATAAGTGTGTTTAAAGTCATTTCTGTGCCTGAAACGGGTCAAAATTGACGCTTTTGAGTAAGCAAAACTCTGTAAAAATGGCAATTTTTGGTCACTGTGAGTGTTTAAAAAGTGGTTATTCAACATGAGGCACGATCCAAATGACATTTTGAATCATTTTTGGTACAGTCCAAAAAATCAATTTTCGGATGAAAAACGATGACTCTGGACCTGTCGAACGTTCCCAAAATGGTCTATAATGATGAAATTTTTAACATTTAATCTTTTGACTCTGAATGACTGTTGGATGTGAAATATGACTTTGTCAACTAAAATAAGTGTGTTTAAAGTCATTTCTGTGCCTGAAACGGGTCAAAATTGAAGCTTTTGAGTAAGCAAAACTCTGTAGAAATGGCAATGTTGGTCACTGTGAGGGTTTAAAAAGTGGTTCTTCAACATGAGGCACGATCCAATTGACATTTTGAATCAGTTGTGGTACAGTCCAAAAAATCAATTTTCGGATGAGAAACGATGACTCCCGACCTGTCGAACGTTCCCAAAATGGTCTATAATGATGAAATTTTAACATTTAATCTTTTCACTCTAAATGACTGTTGGATATGAATTATGACTTTTTCAACTAAATAAGTGTGTTTAAAGTCATTTCAATGCCTGAAACGGGTCAAAATTGAAGCTTTTGAGTAAGCAAAACTCTGTAAAAATGGCAATTTTGGTCACTGTTAGGGCTTAAAAAGTGGTTATTCAACATTATGCACGATCCAATTGACATTTTGAATCATTTTTGGTACAGTGCCAAAAATCTATTTTCGGATGAAAAACAATGACTCCGAACCTGTCGAACGTTCCCAAAATGGTCTATAATGATGAAATTTTAACATTTAATCTCTTGACTCTAAATGACTGTTGGATGTGAATTATGACTTTTTCCAACTAAAATAAGTGTGTTTAAAGTCATTTCTGTGCCTGAAACGGGTCAAAATTGAAGCTTTTGAGTAAGCAAAACTCTGCAACAATGGCAATTTTGGTCACTGTGAGGGTTTAAAAAGTGGTTATTCAACATGAGGCGCGATCTAATTGACATTTTGAATCATTTTTAGTACAGTCCAAAAAATCTATTTTCGGATGAAAAACGATGACTCCGGACGTGTCGAACGTTCCCAAAGTGGTCTATAATGATGACATTTTAACATTTAATCTTTTGACTCTAAATGACTGTTGGATGTGAATTATGACTTTTTCAACTAAAATAAGTGTGTTTAAAGTCATTTCTGTGCCTGAAACGGGTCAAATTTGAAGCTTTTGAGCAAGCAAAACTCTGTAAAAATGGCAATTTTGGTCACTGTGAGGGTTTAAAAAGTGGTTATTCAACATGAGGCACGATCCAAATGACATTTTGAATCATTTTTGGTACAGTCCAAAAAATCAATTTTTGGATGAAAAACGATGACTCTGGACCTGTCGAACGTTCCCAAAATGGTCTATAATGATGAAATTTTAACATTTAATCTTTTCACTCTAAATGACTGTTGGATATGAATTATGACTTTTTCAACTAAATAAGTGTGTTTAAAGTCATTTCAATGCCTGAAACGGGTCAAAATTGAAGCTTTTGAGTAAGCAAAACTCTGTAAAAATGGCAATTTTGGTCACTGTGAGGGTTTAAAAAGTGGTTATTCAACATGAGGCGCGATCTAATTGACATTTTGAATCATTTTTAGTACAGTCCAAAAAATCTATTTTCGGATGAAAAACGATGACTCCGGACGTGTCGAACGTTCCCAAAATGGTCTATAATGATGACATTTTAACATTTAATCTTTTGACTCTAAATGACTGTTGGATGTGAATTATGACTTTTTCAACTAAAATAAGTGTGTTTAAAGTCATTTCTGTGCCTGAAACGGGTCAAAATTGAAGCTTTTGAGCAAGCAAAACTCTGTAAAAATGGCAATTTTGGTCACTGTGAGGGTTTAAAAAGTGGTTATTCAACATGAGGCACGATCCAAATGACATTTTGAATCATTTTTGGTACAGTCCAAAAAATCTATTTTCGGATGAAAAACGATGACTCCGGACGTGTCGAACATTCCCAAAGTGGTCTATAATGATGACATTTTAACATTTAATCTTTTGACTCTAAATGACTGTTGGATGTGAATTATGACTTTTTCAACTAAAATAAGTGTGTTTAAAGTCATTTCTGTGCCTGAAACGGGTCAAAATTGAAGCTTTTGAGCAAGCAAAACTCTGTAAAAATGGCAATTTTGGTCACTGTGAGGGTTTAAAAAGTGGTTATTCAACATGAGGCACGATCCAAATGACATTTTGAATCATTTTTGGTACAGTCCAAAAAATCAATTTTTGGATAAAAAACGATGACTCTGGACCTGTCGAACGTTCCCAAAATGGTCTATAATGATGAAATTTTAACATTTAATCTTTTGACTCTAAATGACTGTTGGATGTGAATTGTGACTTTTTCAACTAAAATAAGTGTGTTTAAGGTCATTTCTGTGCCTGAAACAGGTCAAAATTGAAGCTTTTGAGTAAGCAAAACTCTGTAAAAATGGCAATTTTGGTCACTGTGAGGGTTTAAAAAGTGGTTATTCAACATGAGGCGCGATCTAATTGACATTTTGAATCATTTTTAGTACAGTCCAAAAAATCTATTTTCGGATGAACAACGATGACTCCGGACGTGTCGAACGTTCTCAAAATGGTCTATAATGATGACATTGTAACATTTAATCTTTTGACTCTAAATGACTGTTGGATGTGAATTATGACTTTTTCAACTAAAATAAGTGTGTTTAAGGTCATTTCCGTGCCTGAAACAGGTCAAAATTGAAGCTTTTGAGTAAGCAAAACTCTGTAAAAATGGCAATTTTGGTCACTGTGAGTGTTTAAAAAGTGGTTATTCAACATGAGGCACGATCCAAATGACATTTTGAATCATTTTTGGTACAGTCCAAAAAATCAATTTTCGGATGAAAAACGATGACTCTGGACCTGTCGAACGTTCCCAAAATGGTCTATAATGATGACATTTTTAACATTTAATCTTTTGACTCTGAATGACTGTTGGATGTGAAATATGACTTTGTCAACTAAAATAAGTGTGTTTAAAGTCATTTCTGTGCCTGAAACGGGTCAAAATTGAAGCTTTTGAGTAAGCAAAACTCTGTAGAAATGGCAATTTTGGTCACTGTGAGGGTTTAAAAAGTGGTTCTTCAACATGAGGCACGATCCAATTGACATTTTGAATCAGTTGTGGTACAGTCCAAAAAATCAATTTTCGGATGAGAAACGATGACTCCGGACCTGTCGAACGTTCCCAAAATGGTCTATAATGATGAAATTTTAACATTTAATCTTTTCACTCTAAATGACTGTTGGATATGAATTATGACTTTTTCAACTAAATAAGTGTGTTTAAAGTCATTTCAATGCCTGAAACGGGTCAAAATTGAAGCTTTTGAGTAAGCAAAACTCTGTAAAAATGGCAATTTTGGTCACTGTTAGGGCTTAAAAAGTGGTTATTCAACATTATGCACGATCCAATTGACATTTTGAATCATTTTTGGTACAGTGCCAAAAATCTATTTTCGGATGAAAAACAATGACTCCGAACCTGTCGAACGTTCCCAAAATGGTCTATAATGATGACATTTTAACATTTAATCTCTTGACTCTAAATGACTGTTGGATGTGAATTATGACTTTTTCCAACTAAAATAAGTGTGTTTAAAGTCATTTCTGTGCCTGAAACGGGTCAAAATTGAAGCTTTTGAGTAAGCAAAACTCTGCAACAATGGCAATTTTGGTCACTGTGAGGGTTTAAAAAGTGGTTATTGAACATGAGGTGCGATCCAATTGACATTTTGAATCATTTTTGGTACAGTCCAAAAAATCAGTTTTCGGATGAAAAACGATGACTCCGGACCTGTCGAACGTTCCCAAAATGGTCTATAATGATGAAATTTTAACATTTAATCTTTTGACTCTATATGACTGTTGGATGTGAATTATGACTTTTTCAACTAAAATAAGTGTGTTTAAAGTCATTTCTGTGCCTGAAACGGGTCAAAATTGAAGCTTTTGAGTAAGCAAAACTCTTTAAAAATGGCAATTTTGGTCACTGTGAGGGATTAAAAAGTGGTTATTCAACATGAGGCACGATTCAATTGACATTTTGAATAATTTTTGGTACAGTCCAAAATATCAATTTTCGGATGAAAAACGATGACTCCGGACCTGTCGAACGTTCCCAAAATGGTCTATAATGATGAAATTTTAACATTTAATCTTTTGACTCTAAATGACTGTTGGATGTGAATTATGACTTTTTCAACTAAAATAAGTGTGTTTAAGGTCATTTCTGTGCCTGAAACAGGTCAAAATTGAAGCTTTTGAGTAAGCAAAACTCTGTAAAAATGGCAATTTTGGTCACTGTGAGGGTTTAATAAGTGGTTATTCAACATGAGGCGCGATCTAATTGACATTTTGAATCATTTTTAGTACAGTCCAAAAAATCTATTTTCGGATGGAAAACGATGACTCCGGACGTGTCGAACGTTCCCAAAATGGTCTATAATGATGACATTTTAACATTTAATCTTTTGACTCTAAATGACTGTTGGATGTGAATTATGACTTTTTCAACTAAAATAAGTGTGTTTAAAGTCATTTCTGTGCCTGAAACGGGTCAAAATTGAAGCTTTTGAGTAAGCAAAACTCTGTAAAAATGGCAATTTTGGTCACTGTGAGGGTTTAAAAAGTGGTTATTCAACATGAGGCACGATCCAAATGACATTTTGAATCAGTTTTGGTACAGTCCAAAAAATCAATTTTCGGATGAGAAACGATGACGTTCCCAAAATGGTCTATAATGATGAAATTTTAACATTTAATCTTTTCACTCTAAATGACTGTTGGATATGAATTATGACTTTTTCAACTAAATAAGTGTGTTTAAAATCATTTCAATGCCTGAAACGGGTCAAAATTGAAGCTTTTGAGTAAGCAAAACTCTGTAAAAATGGCAATTTTGGTCACTGTGAGGGTTTAAAAAGTGGTTATTCAACATGAGGCACGATTCAATTGACATTCTGAATAATTTTTGGTAGTCCAAAATAATCAATTTTCGGATAAAAAACGATGACTCCGGACCTGTCGAACGTTACCAAAACGGTCTATAATGACGAAATTTTAACATTTAATCTCTTGACTCTAAATGACTGTCGGATGTGAATTATGACTTTTTCAACTAAAATAAGTGTGTTTAAAGTCATTTCTGTGCCTGAAACTTTTCAAAATTGAAGCTTTTGAGTAATCAAAACTCTGTAAAAATGGCAATTTTGGTCACTGTGAGGGTTTAAAAAGTGGTTATTCAACATGAGGCACGATCCAAATGACATTTTGAATCATTTTTGGTACAGTCCAAAAAATCAATTTTTGGATGAAAAACGATGACTCTGGACCTGTCGAACGTTCCCAAAATGGTCTATAATGATGAAATTTTTACATTTAATCTTTTGACTCTAAATGACTTGTGGGTGTGAATTATGACTTTTTCAACTAAAATAAGTGTGTTTAAAGTCATTTCTGTGCCTGAAACGGGTCAAAATTGAAGCTTTTGAGTAAGCAAAACTCTGTAAAAATGGCAATTTTGGTCACCGTGAGGGTTTAAAAAGTGGGTATTCAACATGAGGCGCGATCTAATTGACATTTTGAATCATTTTTAGTACAGTCCAAAAAATCTATTTTCGGATGAAAAACGATGACTCCGGACGTGTCGAACGTTCTCAAAATGGTCTATAATGATGACATTGTAACATTTAATCTTTTGACTCTAAATGACTGTTGGATGTGAATTATGACTTTTTCAACTAAAATAAGTGTGTTTAAAGTCATTTCTGTGCCTGAAACGGGTCAAAATTGAAGCTTTTGAGTAAGCAAAACTCTGTAAAAATGGCAATTTTTGGTCACTGTGAGTGTTTAAAAAGTGGTTATTCAACATGAGGCACGATCCAAATGACATTTTGAATCATTTTTGGTACAGTCCAAAAAATCAATTTTCGGATGAAAAACGATGACTCTGGACCTGTCGAACGTTCCCAAAATGGTCTATAATGATGAAATTTTTAACATTTAATCTTTTGACTCTGAATGACTGTTGGATGTGAAATATGACTTTGTCAACTAAAATAAGTGTGTTTAAAGTCATTTCTGTGCCTGAAACGGGTCAAAATTGAAGCTTTTGAGTAAGCAAAACTCTGTAAAAATGGCAATTTTGGTCACTGTGAGGGTTTAAAAAGTGGTTCTTCAACATGAGGCACGATCCAATTGACATTTTGAATCAGTTGTGGTACAGTCCAAAAAATCAATTTTCGGATGAGAAACGATGACTCCGGACCTGTCGAACGTTCCCAAAATGGTCTATAATGATGAAATTTTAACATTTAATCTTTTCACTCTAAATGACTGTTGGATATGAATTATGACTTTTTCAACTAAATAAGTGTGTTTAAAGTCATTTCAATGCCTGAAACGGGTCAAAATTGAAGCTTTTGAGTAAGCAAAACTCTGTAAAAATGGCAATTTTGGACACTGTTAGGGCTTAAAAAGTGGTTATTCAACATTATGCACGATCCAATTGACATTTTGAATCATTTTTGGTACAGTGCCAAAAATCTATTTTCGGATGAAAAACAATGACTCCGAACCTGTCGAACGTTCCCAAAATGGTCTATAATGATGAAATTTTAACATTTAATCTCTTGACTCTAAATGACTGTTGGATGTGAATTATGACTTTTTCCAACTAAAATAAGTGTGTTTAAAGTCATTTCTGTGCCTGAAACGGGTCAAAATTGAAGCTTTTGAGTAAGCAAAACTCTGCAACAATGGCAATTTTGGTCACTGTGAGGGTTTAAAAAGTGGTTATTGAACATGCGGTGCGATCCAATTGACATTTTGAATCATTTTTGGTACAGTCCAAAAAATCAGTTTTCGGATGAAAAACGATGACTCCGGACCTGTCGAACGTTCCCAAAATGGTCTATAATGATGAAATTTTAACATTTAATCTTTTGACTCTATATGACTGTTGGATGTGAATTATGACTTTTTCAACTAAAATAAGTGTGTTTAAAGTCATTTCTGTGCCTGAAACGGGTCAAAATTGAAGCTTTTGAGTAAGCAAAACTCTGTAAAAATGGCAATTTTGGACACTGTTAGGGCTTAAAAAGTGGTTATTCAACATTATGCACGATCCAATTGACATTTTGAATCATTTTTGGTACAGTGCCAAAAATCTATTTTCGGATGAAAAACAATGACTCCGAACCTGTCGAACGTTCCCAAAATGGTCTATAATGATGAAATTTTAACATTTAATCTCTTGACTCTAAATGACTGTTGGATGTGAATTATGACTTTTTCCAACTAAAATAAGTGTGTTTAAAGTCATTTCTGTGCCTGAAACGGGTCAAAATTGAAGCTTTTGAGTAAGCAAAACTCTGCAACAATGGCAATTTTGGTCACTGTGAGGGTTTAAAAAGTGGTTATTGAACATGCGGTGCGATCCAATTGACATTTTGAATCATTTTTGGTACAGTCCAAAAAATCAGTTTTCGGATGAAAAACGATGACTCCGGACCTGTCGAACGTTCCCAAAATGGTCTATAATGATGAAATTTTAACATTTAATCTTTTGACTCTAAATGACTGTTGGATGTGAATTATGACTTTTTCAACTAAAATAAGTGTGTTTAAGGTCATTTCTGTGCCTGAAACAGGTCAAAATTGAAGCTTTTGAGTAAGCAAAACTCTGTAAAAATGGCAATTTTGGTCACTGTGAGGGTTTAAAAAGTGGTTATTCAACATGAGGCGCGATCTAATTGACATTTTGAATCATTTTTAGTACAGTCCAAAAAATCTATTTTCGGATGGAAAACGATGACTCCGGACGTGTCGAACGTTCCCAAAATGGTCTATAATGATGACATTTTAACATTTAATCTTTTGACTCTAAATGACTGTTGGATGTGAATTATGACTTTTTCAACTAAAATAAGTGTGTTTAAAGTCATTTCTGAGCCTGAAACGGGTCAAAATTGAAGCTTTTGAGTAAGCAAAACTCTGTAAAAATGGCAATTTTGGTCACTGTGAGGGTTTAAAAAGTGGTTATTCAACATGAGGCACGATCCAAATGACATTTTGAATCAGTTTTGGTACAGTCCAAAAAATCAATTTTCGGATGAGAAACGATGACGTTCCCAAAATGGTCTATAATGATGAAATTTTAACATTTAATCTTTTCACTCTAAATGACTGTTGGATATGAATTATGACTTTTTCAACTAAATAAGTGTGTTTAAAATCATTTCAATGCCTGAAACGGGTCAAAATTGAAGCTTTTGAGTAAGCAAAACTCTGTAAAAATGGCAATTTTGGTCACTGTGAGGGTTTAAAAAGTGGTTATTCAACATGAGGCACGATTCAATTGACATTTTGAATAATTTTTGGTAGTCCAAAATAATCAATTTTCGGATGAAAAACGATGACTCCGGACCTGTCGAACGTTACCAAAACGGTCTATAATGACGAAATTTTAACATTTAATCTCTTGACTCTAAATGACTGTCGGATGTGAATTATGACTTTTTCAACTAAAATAAGTGTGTTTAAAGTCATTTCTGTGCCTGAAACTTTTCAAAATTGAAGCTTTTGAGTAATCAAAACTCTGTAAAAATGGCAATTTTGGTCACTGTGAGGGTTTAAAAAGTGGTTATTCAACATGAGGCACGATCCAAATGACATTTTGAATCATTTTTGGTACAGTCCAAAAAATCAATTTTTGGATGAAAAACGATGACTCTGGACCTGTCCAACGTTCCCAAAATGGTCTATAATGATGAAATTTTTACATTTAATCTTTTGACTCTAAATGACTTGTGGGTGTGAATTATGACTTTTTCAACTAAAATAGGTGTGTTTAAAGTCATTTCTGTGCCTGAAACGGGTCAAAATTGAAGCTTTTGAGTAAGCAAAACTCTGTAAAAATGGCAATTTTGGTCACTGTGAGGGTTTAAAAAGTGGTTATTCAACATGAGGCGCGATCTAATTGACATTTTGAATCATTTTTAGTACAGTCCAAAAAATCTATTTTCGGATGAAAAACGATGACTCCGGACGTGTCGAACGTTCCCAAAGTGGTCTATAATGATGACATTTTAACATTTAATCTTTTGACTCTAAATGACTGTTGGATGTGAATTATGACTTTTTCAACTAAAATAAGTGTGTTTAAAGTCATTTCTGTGCCTGAAACGGGTCAAAATTGAAGCTTTTGAGCAAGCAAAACTCTGTAAAAATGGCAATTTTGGTCACTGTGAGGGTTTAAAAAGTGGTTATTCAACATGAGGCACGATCCAAATGACATTTTGAATCATTTTTGGTACAGTCCAAAAAATCAATTTTTGGATGAAAAACGATGACTCTGGACCTGTCGAACGTTCCCAAAATGGTCTATAATGATGAAATTTTTACATTTAATCTTTTGACTCTAAATGACTTGTGGGTGTGAATTATGACTTTTTCAACTAAAATAAGTGTGTTTAAAGTCATTTCTGTGCCTGAAACTGGTCAAAATTGAAGCTTTTGAGTAAGCAAAACTGTGTAAAAATAGCAATTTTGGTCACTCTGAGGGTTTAAAAAGTGGGTATTCAACATGAGGCACGATCCAAATGACATTTTGAATCATTTTTGGTACAGTCCACAATATCAATTTTCGGATGAAAAACGATGACTCCGGACCTGTCGAACGTTCCCAAAATGGTCTATAATGATGAAATTTTAACATTTAATCTTTTGACTCTAAATGACTGTTGGATGTGAATTATGACTTTTTCAACTAAAATAAGTGTGTTTAAGGTCATTTCTGTGCCTGAAACAGGTCAAAATTGAAGCTTTTGAGTAAGCAAAACTCTGTAAAAATGGCAATTTTGGTCACTGTGAGGGTTTAAAAAGTGGTTATTCAACATGAGGCGTGATCTAATTGACATTTTGAATCATTTTTAGTACAGTCCAAAAAATCTATTTTCGGATGAAAAACGATGACTCCGGACGTGTCGAACGTTCTCAAAATGGTCTATAATGATGACATTGTAACATTTAATCTTTTGACTCTAAATGACTGTTGGATGTGAATTATGACTTTTTCAACTAAAATAGGTGTGTTTAAAGTCATTTCTGTGCCTGAAACGGGTCAAAATTGAAGCTTTTGAGTAAGCAAAGCTCTGTAAAAATGGCAATTTTGGTCACTGTGAGTGTTTAAAAAGTGGCTATTCAACATGAGGCACGATCCAAATGACATTTTGAATCATTTTTGGTACAGTCCAAAAAATCAATTTTCGGATGAAAAACGATGACTCTGGACCTGTCGAACGTTCCCAAAATGGTCTATAATGATGAAATTTTTAACATTTAATCTTTTGACTCTGAATGACTGTTGGATGTGAAATATGACTTTGTCAACTAAAATAAGTGTGTTTAAAGTCATTTCTGTGCCTGAAACGGGTCAAAATTGAAGCTTTTGAGTAAGCAAAACTCTGTAAAAATGGCAATTTTGGTCACTGTGAGGGTTTAAAAAGTGGTTATTCAACATGAGGCACGATCCAAATGACATTTTGAATCAGTTGTGGTACAGTCCAAAAAATCAATTTTCGGATGAGAAACGATGACTCCGGACTTGTCGAACGTTCCCAAAATGGTCTATAATGATGAAATTTTAACATTTAATCTTTTCACTCTAAATGACTGTTGGATATGAATTATGACTTTTTCAACTAAATAAGTGTGTTTAAAGTCATTTCAATGCCTGAAACGGGTCAAAATTGAAGCTTTTGAGTAAGCAAAACTCTGTAAAAATGGCAATTTTGGTCACTGTGAGGGTTTAAAAAGTGGTTATTCAACATGAGGCGCGATCTAATTGACATTTTGAATCATTTTTAGTACAGTCCAAAAAATCTATTTTCGGATGAAAAACGATGACTCCGGACGTGTCGAACGTTCCCAAAATGGTCTATAATGATGACATTTTAACATTTAATCTTTTGACTCTAAATGACTGTTGGATGTGAATTATGACTTTTTCAACTAAAATAAGTGTGTTTAAAGTCATTTCTGTGCCTGAAACGGGTCAAAATTGAAGCTTTTGAGTAAGCAAAACTCTGTAAAAATGGCAATTTTGGTCACTGTGAGGGTTTAAAAAGTGGTTATTCAACATGAGGCGCGATCTAATTGACATTTTGAATCATTTTTAGTACAGTCCAAAAAATCTATTTTCGGATGAAAAACGATGACTCCGGACGTGTCGAACATTCCCAAAGTGGTCTATAATGATGACATTTTAACATTTAATCTTTTGACTCTAAATGACTGTTGGATGTGAATTATGACTTTTTCAACTAAAATAAGTGTGTTTAAAGTCATTTCTGTGCCTGAAACGGGTCAAAATTGAAGCTTTTGAGCAAGCAAAACTCTGTAAAAATGGCAATTTTGGTCACTGTGAGGGTTTAAAAAGTGGTTATTCAACATGAGGCATGATCCAAATGACATTTTGAATCATTTTTGGTACAGTCCAAAAAATCAATTTTTGGATAAAAAACGATGACTCTGGACCTGTCGAACGTTCCCAAAATGGTCTATAATGATGAAATTTTAACATTTAATCTTTTGACTCTAAATGACTGTTGGATGTGAATTATGACTTTTTCAACTAAAATAAGTGTGTTTAAGGTCATTTCTGTGCCTGAAACAGGTCAAAATTGAAGCTTTTGAGTAAGCAAAACTCTGTAAAAATGGCAATTTTGGTCACTGTGAGGGTTTAAAAAGTGGTTATTCAACATGAGGCGCGATCTAATTGACATTTTGAATCATTTTTAGTACAGTCCAAAAAATCTATTTTCGGATGAACAACGATGACTCCGGACGTGTCGAACGTTCTCAAAATGGTCTATAATGATGACATTGTAACATTTAATCTTTTGACTCTAAATGACTGTTGGATGTGAATTATGACTTTTTCAACTAAAATAAGTGTGTTTAAGGTCATTTCCGTGCCTGAAACAGGTCAAAATTGAAGCTTTTGAGTAAGCAAAACTCTGTAAAAATGGCAATTTTGGTCACTGTGAGTGTTTAAAAAGTGGTTATTCAACATGAGGCACGATCCAAATGACATTTTGAATCATTTTTGGTACAGTCCAAAAAATCAATTTTCGGATGAAAAACGATGACTCTGGACCTGTCGAACGTTCCCAAAATGGTCTATAATGATGAAATTTTTAACATTTAATCTTTTGACTCTGAATGACTGTTGGATGTGAAATATGACTTTGTCAACTAAAATAAGTGTGTTTAAAGTCATTTCTGTGCCTGAAACGGGTCAAAATTGAAGCTTTTGAGTAAGCAAAACTCTGTAAAAATGGCAATTTTGGTCACTGTGAGGGTTTAAAAAGTGGTTCTTCAACATGAGGCACGATCCAATTGACATTTTGAATCAGTTGTGGTACAGTCCAAAAAATCAATTTTCGGATGAGAAACGATGACTCCGGACCTGTCGAACGTTCCCAAAATGGTCTATAATGATGACATTTTAACATTTAATCTTTTCACTCTAAATGACTGTTGGATATGAATTATGACTTTTTCAACTAAATAAGTGTGTTTAAAGTCATTTCAATGCCTGAAACGGGTCAAAATTGAAGCTTTTGAGTAAGCAAAACTCTGTAAAAATGGCAATTTTGGTCACTGTTAGGGCTTAAAAAGTGGTTATTCAACATTATGCACGATCCAATTGACATTTTGAATCATTTTTGGTACAGTGCCAAAAATCTATTTGCGGATGAAAAACAATGACTCTGAACCTGTCGAACGTTCCCAAAATGGTCTATAATGATGAAATTTTAACATTTAATCTCTTGACTCTAAATGACTGTTGGATGTGAATTATGACTTTTTCCAACTAAAATAAGTGTGTTTAAAGTCATTTCTGTGCCTGAAACGGGTCAAAATTGAAGCTTTTGAGTAAGCAAAACTCTGCAACAATGGCAATTTTGGTCACTGTGAGGGTTTAAAAAGTGGTTATTGAACATGAGGTGCGATCCAATTGACATTTTGAATCATTTTTGGTACAGTCCAAAAAATCAGTTTTCGGATGAAAAACGATGACTCCGGACCTGTCGAACGTTCCCAAAATGGTCTATAATGATGAAATTTTAACATTTAATCTTTTGACTCTATATGACTGTTGGATGTGAATTATGACTTTTTCAACTAAAATAAGTGTGTTTAAAGTCATTTCTGTGCCTGAAATGGGTCAAAATTGAAGCTTTTGAGTAAGCAAAACTCTGTAAAAATGGCAATTTTGGTCACTGTGAGGGTTTAAAAAGTGGTTATTCAACATGAGGCACGATCCAAATGACATTTTGAATCAGTTTTGGTACAGTCCAAAAAATCAATTTTCGGATGAGAAACGATGAAGTTCCCAAAATGGTCTATAATGATGAAATTTTTAACATTTAATCTTTTGACTCTGAATGACTGTTGGATGTGAAATATGACTTTGTCAACTAAAATAAGTGTGTTTAAAGTCATTTCTGTGCCTGAAACGGGTCAAAATTGAAGCTTTTGAGTAAGCAAAACTCTGTAAAAATGGCAATTTTGGTCACTGTGAGGGTTTAAAAAGTGGTTCTTCAACATGAGGCACGATCCAATTGACATTTTGAATCAGTTGTGGTACAGTCCAAAAAATCAATTTTCGGATGAGAAACAATGACTCCGGACCTGTCGAACGTTCCCAAAATGGTCTATAATGATGAAATTTTAACATTTAATCTTTTCACTCTAAATGACTGTTGGATATGAATTATGACTTTTTCAACTAAATAAGTGTGTTTAAAGTCATTTCAATGCCTGAAACGGGTCAAAATTGAAGCTTTTGAGTAAGCAAAACTCTGTAAAAATGGCAATTTTGGTCACTGTGAGGGTTTAAAAAGTGGTTATTCAACATGAGGCGCGATCTAATTGACATTTTGAATCATTTTTAGTACAGTCCAAAAAATCTATTTTCGGATGAAAAACGATGACTCCGGACGTGTCGAACGTTCCCAAAATGGTCTATAATGATGACATTTTAACATTTAATCTTTTGACTCTAAATGACTGTTGGATGTGAATTATGACTTTTTCAACTAAAATAAGTGTGTTTAAAGTCATTTCTGTGCCTGAAACGGGTCAAAATTGAAGCTTTTGAGTAAGCAAAACTCTGTAAAAATGGCAATTTTGGTCACTGTGAGGGTTTAAAAAGTGGTTATTCAACATGAGGCGCGATCTAAATGACATTTTGAATCATATTTAGTACAGTCCAAAAAATCTATTTTCGGATGAAAAACGATGACTCCGGACGTGTCGAACATTCCCAAAGTGGTCTATAATGATGACATTTTAACATTTAATCTTTTGACTCTAAATGACTGTTGGATGTGAATTATGACTTTTTCAACTAAAATAAGTGTGTTTAAAGTCATTTCTGTGCCTGAAACGGGTCAAAATTGAAGCTTTTGAGCAAGCAAAACTCTGTAAAAATGGCAATTTTGGTCACTGTGAGGGTTTAAAAAGTGGTTATTCAACATGAGGCACGATCCAAATGACATTTTGAATCATTTTTGGTACAGTCCAAAATATCAATTTTCGGATGAAAAACGATGACTCCGGACCTGTCGAACGTTCCCAAAATGGTCTATAATGATGAAATTTTAACATTTAATCTTTTGACTCTAAATGACTGTTGGATGTGAATTATGACTTTTTCAACTAAAATAAGTGTGTTTAAGGTCATTTCTGTGCCTGAAACAGGTCAAAATTGAAGCTTTTGAGTAAGCAAAACTCTGTAAAAATGGCAATTTTGGTCACTGTGAGGGTTTAAAAAGTGGTTATTCAACATGAGGCGCGATCTAATTGACATTTTGAATCATTTTTAGTACAGTCCAAAAAATCTATTTTCGGATGAACAACGATGACTCCGGACGTGTCGAACGTTCTCAAAATGGTCTATAATGATGACATTGTAACATTTAATCTTTTGACTCTAAATGACTGTTGGATGTGAATTATGACTTTTTCAACTAAAATAAGTGTGTTTAAAGTCATTTCTGTGCCTGAAACGGGTCAAAATTGAAGCTTTTGAGTAAGAAAAACTCTGTAAAAATGGCAATTTTGGTCACTGTGAGGGTTTAAAAAGTGGTTATTCAACCTGAGGCATGATCCAATTGACATTTTGAATAATTTTTGGTACAGTCCAAAATATCAATTTTCGGATGAAAAACGATGACTCCGGACCTGTCGAACGTTCCCAAAATGGTCTATAATGATGAAATTTTAACATTTAATCTTTTGACTCTAAATGACTGTTGGATGTGAATTATGACTTTTTCAACTAAAATAAGTGTGTTTAAAGTCATTTCTGTGCCTGAAACGGGTCAAAATTGAAGCTTTTGAGCAAACAAAACTCTGTAAAAATGGCAATTTTGGTCACTGTGAGGGTTTAAAAAGTGGTTATTCAACATGAGGCACGATCCAAATGACATTTTGAATCATTTTTGGTACAGTCCAAAATATCAATTTTCGGATGAAAAACGATGACTCCGGACCTGTCGAACGTTCCCAAAATGGTCTATAATGATGAAATTTTAACATTTAATCTTTTGACTCTAAATGACTGTTGGATGTGAATTATGACTTTTTCAACTAAAATAAGTGTGTTTAAAGTCATTTCTGTGCCTGAAACGGGTCAAAATTGAAGCTTTTGAGTAAGCAAAACTCTGTAAAAATGGCAATTTTGGTCACTGTGAGGGTTTAAAAAGTGGTTATTCAACATGAGGCACGATCCAAATGACATTTTGAATCAGTTTTGGTACAGTCCAAAAAATCAATTTTCGGATGAGAAACGATGACGTTCCCAAAATGGTCTATAATGATGAAATTTTAACATTTAATCTTTTCACTCTAAATGACTGTTGGATATGAATTATGACTTTTTCAACTAAATAAGTGTGTTTAAAATCATTTCAATGCCTGAAACGGGTCAAAATTGAAGCTTTTGAGTAAGCAAAACTCTGTAAAAATGGCAATTTTGGTCACTGTGAGGGTTTAAAAAGTGGTTATTCAACATGAGGCACGATTCAATTGACATTTTGAATAATTTTTGGTAGTCCAAAATAATCAATTTTCGGATGAAAAACGATGACTCCGGACCTGTCGAACGTTACCAAAACGGTCTATAATGACGAAATTTTAACATTTAATCTCTTGACTCTAAATGACTGTCGGATGTGAATTATGACTTTTTCAACTAAAATAAGTGTGTTTAAAGTCATTTCTGTGCCTGAAACTTTTCAAAATTGAAGCTTTTGAGTAATCAAAACTCTGTAAAAATGGCAATTTTGGTCACTGTGAGGGTTTAAAAAGTGGTTATTCAACATGAGGCACGATCCAAATGACATTTTGAATCAGTTTTGGTACAGTCCAAAAAATCAATTTTCGGATGAGAAACGATGACGTTCCCAAAATGGTCTATAATGATGAAATTTTAACATTTAATCTTTTCACTCTAAATGACTGTTGGATATGAATTATGACTTTTTCAACTAAATAAGTGTGTTTAAAATCATTTCAATGCCTGAAACGGGTCAAAATTGAAGCTTTTGAGTAAGCAAAACTCTGTAAAAATGGCAATTTTGGTCACTGTGAGGGTTTAAAAAGTGGTTATTCAACATGAGGCACGATTCAATTGACATTTTGAATAATTTTTGGTAGTCCAAAATAATCAATTTTCGGATGAAAAACGATGACTCTGGACCTGTCGAACGTTCCCAAAATGGTCTATAATGATGAAATTTTTACATTTAATCTTTTGACTCTAAATGACTTGTGGGTGTGAATTATGACTTTTTCAACTAAAATAAGTGTGTTTAAAGTCATTTCTGTGCCTGAAACGGGTCCAAATTGAAGCTTTTGAGTAAGCAAAACTCTGTAAAAATGGCAATTTTGGTCACTGTGAGGGTTTAAAAAGTGGTTATTCAACATGAGGCGCGATCTAATTGACATTTTGAATCATTTTTAGTACAGTCCAAAAAATCTATTTTCGGATGAAAAACGATGACTCCGGACGTGTCGAACGTTCTCAAAATGGTCTATAATGATGACATTGTAACATTTAATCTTTTGACTCTAATTGACTGTTGGATGTGAATTATGACTTTTTCAACTAAAATAAGTGTGTTTAAAGTCATTTCTGTGCCTGAAACGGGTCAAAATTGAAGCTTTTGAGTAAGCAAAACTCTGTAAAAATGGCAATTTTGGTCACTGTGAGTGTTTAAAAAGTGGTTATTCAACATGAGGCACGATCCAAATGACATTTTGAATCATTTTTGGTACAGTCCAAAAAATCAATTTTCGGATGAAAAACGATGACTCTGGACCTGTCGAATGTTCCCAAAATGGTCTATAATGATGAAATTTTTAACATTTAATCTTTTGACTCTGAATGACTGTTGGATGTGAAATATGACTTTGTCAACTAAAATAAGTGTGTTTAAAGTCATTTCTGTGCCTGAAACGGGTCAAAATTGAAGCTTTTGAGTAAGCAAAACTCTGTAAAAATGGCAATTTTGGACACTGTTAGGGCTTAAAAAGTGGTTATTCAACATTATGCACGATCCAATTGACATTTTGAATCATTTTTGGTACAGTGCCAAAAATCTATTTTCGGATGAAAAACAATGACTCCGAACCTGTCGAACGTTCCCAAAATGGTCTATAATGATGAAATTTTAACATTTAATCTCTTGACTCTAAATGACTGTTGGATGTGAATTATGACTTTTTCCAACTAAAATAAGTGTGTTTAAAGTCATTTCTGTGCCTGAAACGGGTCAAAATTGAAGCTTTTGAGTAAGCAAAACTCTGCAACAATGGCAATTTTGGTCACTGTGAGGGTTTAAAAAGTGGTTATTGAACATGCGGTGCGATCCAATTGACATTTTGAATCATTTTTGGTACAGTCCAAAAAATCAGTTTTCGGATGAAAAACGATGACTCCGGACCTGTCGAACGTTCCCAAAATGGTCTATAATGATGAAATTTTAACATTTAATCTTTTGACTCTATATGACTGTTGGATGTGAATTATGACTTTTTCAACTAAAATAAGTGTGTTTAAAGTCATTTCTGTGCCTGAAACGGGTCAAAATTGAAGCTTTTGAGTAAGCAAAACTCTTTAAAAATGGCAATTTTGGTCACTGTGAGGGTTTAAAAAGTGGTTATTCAACATGAGGCACGATTCAATTGACATTTTGAATAATTTTTGGTACAGTCCAAAATATCAATTTTCGGATGAAAAACAATGACTCCAGACCTGTCGAACGTTCCCAAAATGGTCTATAATGATGAAATTTTAACATTTAATCTTTTGACTCTAAATGACTGTTGGATGTGAATTATGACTTTTTCAACTAAAATAAGTGTGTTTAAGGTCATTTCTGTGCCTGAAACAGGTCAAAATTGAAGCTTTTGAGTAAGCAAAACTCTGTAAAAATGGCAATTTTGGTCACTGTGAGGGTTTAAAAAGTGGTTATTCAACATGAGGCTCGATCTAATTGACATTTTGAATCATTTTTAGTACAGTCCAAAAAATCTATTTTCGGATGGAAAACGATGACTCCGGACGTGTCGAACGTTCCCAAAATGGTCTATAATGATGACATTTTAACATTTAATCTTTTGACTCTAAATGACTGTTGGATGTGAATTATGACTTTTTCAACTAAAATAAGTGTGTTTAAAGTCATTTCTGAGCCTGAAACGGGTCAAAATTGAAGCTTTTGAGTAAGCAAAACTCTGTAAAAATGGCAATTTTGGTCACTGTGAGGGTTTAAAAAGTGGTTATTCAACATGAGGCACGATCCAAATGACATTTTGAATCAGTTTTGGTACAGTCCAAAAAATCAATTTTCGGATGAGAAACGATGACGTTCCCAAAATGGTCTATAATGATGAAATTTTAACATTTAATCTTTTCACTCTAAATGACTGTTGGATATGAATTATGACTTTTTCAACTAAATAAGTGTGTTTAAAATCATTTCAATGCCTGAAACGGGTCAAAATTGAAGCTTTTGAGTAAGCAAAACTCTGTAAAAATGGCAATTTTGGTCACTGTGAGGGTTTAAAAAGTGGTTATTCAACATGAGGCATGATTCAATTGACATTTTGAATAATTTTTGGTAGTCCAAAATAATCAATTTTCGGATGAAAAACGATGACTCCGGACCTGTCGAACGTTACCAAAACGGTCTATAATGACGAAATTTTAACATTTAATCTCTTGACTCTAAATGACTGTCGGATGTGAATTATGACTTTTTCAACTAAAATAAGTGTGTTTAAAGTCATTTCTGTGCCTGAAACTTTTCAAAATTGAAGCTTTTGAGTAATCAAAACTCTGTAAAAATGGCAATTTTGGTCACTGTGAGGGTTTAAAAAGTGGTTATTCAACATGAGGCAAGATCCAAATGACATTTTGAATCATTTTTGGTACAGTCCAAAAAATCAATTTTTGGATGAAAAACGATGACTCTGGACCTGTCGAACGTTCCCAAAATGGTCTATAATGATGAAATTTTTACATTTAATCTTTTGACTCTAAATGACTTGTGGGTGTGAATTATGACTTTTTCAACTAAAATAGGTGTGTTTAAAGTCATTTCTGTGCCTGAAACGGGTCAAAATTGAAGCTTTTGAGTAAGCAAAACTCTGTAAAAATGGCAATTTTGGTCACTGTGAGTGTTTAAAAAGTGGTTATTCAACATGAGGCACGATCCAAATGACATTTTGAATCATTTTTGGTACAGTCCAAAAAATCAATTTTCGGATGAAAAACGATGACTCTGGACCTGTCGAACGTTCCCAAAATGGTCTATAATGATGAAATTTTTAACATTTAATCTTTTGACTCTGAATGACTGTTGGATGTGAAATATGACTTTGTCAACTAAAATAAGTGTGTTTAAAGTCATTTCTGTGCCTGAAACGGGTCAAAATTGAAGCTTTTGAGTAAGCAAAACTCTGTAAAAATGGCAATTTTGGTCACTGTGAGTGTTTAAAAAGTGGTTATTCAACATGAGGCACGATCCAAATGACATTTTGAATCATTTTTGGTACAGTCCAAAAAATCAATTTTCGGATGAAAAACGATGACTCTGGACCTGTCGAACGTTCCCAAAATGGTCTATAATGATGAAATTTTTAACATTTAATCTTTTGACTCTGAATGACTGTTGGATGTGAAATATGACTTTGTCAACTAAAATAAGTGTGTTTAAAGTCATTTCTGTGCCTGAAACGGGTCAAAATTGAAGCTTTTGAGTAAGCAAAACTCTGTAAAAATGGCAATTTTGGTCACTGTGAGGGTTTAAAAAGTGGTTCTTCAACATGAGGCACGATCCAATTGACATTTTGAATCAGTTGTGGTACAGTCCAAAAAATCAATTTTCGGATGAGAAACGATGACTCCGGACCTGTCGAACGTTCCCAAAATGGTCTATAATGATGACATTTTAACATTTAATCTTTTCACTCTAAATGACTGTTGGATATGAATTATGACTTTTTCAACTAAATAAGTGTGTTTAAAGTCATTTCAATGCCTGAAACGGGTCAAAATTGAAGCTTTTGAGTAAGCAAAACTCTGTAAAAATGGCAATTTTGGTCACTGTTAGGGCTTAAAAAGTGGTTATTCAACATTATGCACGATCCAATTGACATTTTGAATCATTTTTGGTACAGTGCCAAAAATCTATTTGCGGATGAAAAACAATGACTCTGAACCTGTCGAACGTTCCCAAAATGGTCTATAATGATGAAATTTTAACATTTAATCTCTTGACTCTAAATGACTGTTGGATGTGAATTATGACTTTTTCCAACTAAAATAAGTGTGTTTAAAGTCATTTCTGTGCCTGAAACGGGTCAAAATTGAAGCTTTTGAGTAAGCAAAACTCTGCAACAATGGCAATTTTGGTCACTGTGAGGGTTTAAAAAGTGGTTATTGAACATGAGGTGCGATCCAATTGACATTTTGAATCATTTTTGGTACAGTCCAAAAAATCAGTTTTCGGATGAAAAACGATGACTCCGGACCTGTCGAACGTTCCCAAAATGGTCTATAATGATGAAATTTTAACATTTAATCTTTTGACTCTATATGACTGTTGGATGTGAATTATGACTTTTTCAACTAAAATAAGTGTGTTTAAAGTCATTTCTGTGCCTGAAACGGGTCAAAATTGAAGCTTTTGAGTAAGCAAAACTCTGTAAAAATGGCAATTTTGGTCACTGTGAGGGTTTAAAAAGTGGTTATTCAACATGAGGCACGATCCAAATGACATTTTGAATCAGTTTTGGTACAGTCCAAAAAATCAATTTTCGGATGAGAAACGATGACGTTCCCAAAATGGTCTATAATGATGAAATTTTTAACATTTAATCTTTTGACTCTGAATGACTGTTGGATGTGAAATATGACTTTGTCAACTAAAATAAGTGTGTTTAAAGTCATTTCTGTGCCTGAAACGGGTCAAAATTGAAGCTTTTGAGTAAGCAAAACTCTGTAAAAATGGCAATTTTGGTCACTGTGAGGGTTTAAAAAGTGGTTCTTCAACATGAGGCACGATCCAATTGACATTTTGAATCAGTTGTGGTACAGTCCAAAAAATCAATTTTCGGATGAGAAACAATGACTCCGGACCTGTCGAACGTTCCCAAAATGGTCTATAATGATGAAATTTTAACATTTAATCTTTTCACTCTAAATGACTGTTGGATATGAATTATGACTTTTTCAACTAAATAAGTGTGTTTAAAGTCATTTCAATGCCTGAAACGGGTCAAAATTGAAGCTTTTGAGTAAGCAAAACTCTGTAAAAATGGCAATTTTGGTCACTGTGAGGGTTTAAAAAGTGGTTATTCAACATGAGGCGCGATCTAATTGACATTTTGAATCATTTTTAGTACAGTCCAAAAAATCTATTTTCGGATGAAAAACGATGACTCCGGACGTGTCGAACGTTCCCAAAATGGTCTATAATGATGACATTTTAACATTTAATCTTTTGACTCTAAATGACTGTTGGATGTGAATTATGACTTTTTCAACTAAAATAAGTGTGTTTAAAGTCATTTCTGTGCCTGAAACGGGTCAAAATTGAAGCTTTTGAGTAAGCAAAACTCTGTAAAAATGGCAATTTTGGTCACTGTGAGGGTTTAAAAAGTGGTTATTCAACATGAGGCACGATTCAATTGACATTTTGAATAATTTTTGGTAGTCCAAAATAATCAATTTTCGGATGAAAAACGATGACTCCGGACCTGTCGAACGTTACCAAAACGGTCTATAATGACGAAATTTTAACATTTAATCTCTTGACTCTAAATGACTGTCGGATGTGAATTATGACTTTTTCAACTAAAATAAGTGTGTTTAAAGTCATTTCTGTGCCTGAAACTTTTCAAAATTGAAGCTTTTGAGTAATCAAAACTCTGTAAAAATGGCAATTTTGGTCACTGTGAGGGTTTAAAAAGTGGTTATTCAACATGAGGCACGATCCAAATGACATTTTGAATCAGTTTTGGTACAGTCCAAAAAATCAATTTTCGGATGAGAAACGATGACGTTCCCAAAATGGTCTATAATGATGAAATTTTAACATTTAATCTTTTCACTCTAAATGACTGTTGGATATGAATTATGACTTTTTCAACTAAATAAGTGTGTTTAAAATCATTTCAATGCCTGAAACGGGTCAAAATTGAAGCTTTTGAGTAAGCAAAACTCTGTAAAAATGGCAATTTTGGTCACTGTGAGGGTTTAAAAAGTGGTTATTCAACATGAGGCACGATTCAATTGACATTTTGAATAATTTTTGGTAGTCCAAAATAATCAATTTTCGGATGAAAAACGATGACTCTGGACCTGTCGAACGTTCCCAAAATGGTCTATAATGATGAAATTTTTACATTTAATCTTTTGACTCTAAATGACTTGTGGGTGTGAATTATGACTTTTTCAACTAAAATAAGTGTGTTTAAAGTCATTTCTGTGCCTGAAACGGGTCCAAATTGAAGCTTTTGAGTAAGCAAAACTCTGTAAAAATGGCAATTTTGGTCACTGTGAGGGTTTAAAAAGTGGTTATTCAACATGAGGCGCGATCTAATTGACATTTTGAATCATTTTTAGTACAGTCCAAAAAATCTATTTTCGGATGAAAAACGATGACTCCGGACGTGTCGAACGTTCTCAAAATGGTCTATAATGATGACATTGTAACATTTAATCTTTTGACTCTAATTGACTGTTGGATGTGAATTATGACTTTTTCAACTAAAATAAGTGTGTTTAAAGTCATTTCTGTGCCTGAAACGGGTCAAAATTGAAGCTTTTGAGTAAGCAAAACTCTGTAAAAATGGCAATTTTGGTCACTGTGAGTGTTTAAAAAGTGGTTATTCAACATGAGGCACGATCCAAATGACATTTTGAATCATTTTTGGTACAGTCCAAAAAATCAATTTTCGGATGAAAAACGATGACTCTGGACCTGTCGAATGTTCCCAAAATGGTCTATAATGATGAAATTTTTAACATTTAATCTTTTGACTCTGAATGACTGTTGGATGTGAAATATGACTTTGTCAACTAAAATAAGTGTGTTTAAAGTCATTTCTGTGCCTGAAACGGGTCAAAATTGAAGCTTTTGAGTAAGCAAAACTCTGTAAAAATGGCAATTTTGGACACTGTTAGGGCTTAAAAAGTGGTTATTCAACATTATGCACGATCCAATTGACATTTTGAATCATTTTTGGTACAGTGCCAAAAATCTATTTTCGGATGAAAAACAATGACTCCGAACCTGTCGAACGTTCCCAAAATGGTCTATAATGATGAAATTTTAACATTTAATCTCTTGACTCTAAATGACTGTTGGATGTGAATTATGACTTTTTCCAACTAAAATAAGTGTGTTTAAAGTCATTTCTGTGCCTGAAACGGGTCAAAATTGAAGCTTTTGAGTAAGCAAAACTCTGCAACAATGGCAATTTTGGTCACTGTGAGGGTTTAAAAAGTGGTTATTGAACATGCGGTGCGATCCAATTGACATTTTGAATCATTTTTGGTACAGTCCAAAAAATCAGTTTTCGGATGAAAAACGATGACTCCGGACCTGTCGAACGTTCCCAAAATGGTCTATAATGATGAAATTTTAACATTTAATCTTTTGACTCTATATGACTGTTGGATGTGAATTATGACTTTTTCAACTAAAATAAGTGTGTTTAAAGTCATTTCTGTGCCTGAAACGGGTCAAAATTGAAGCTTTTGAGTAAGCAAAACTCTTTAAAAATGGCAATTTTGGTCACTGTGAGGGTTTAAAAAGTGGTTATTCAACATGAGGCACGATTCAATTGACATTTTGAATAATTTTTGGTACAGTCCAAAATATCAATTTTCGGATGAAAAACAATGACTCCGGACCTGTCGAACGTTCCCAAAATGGTCTATAATGATGAAATTTTAACATTTAATCTTTTGACTCTAAATGACTGTTGGATGTGAATTATGACTTTTTCAACTAAAATAAGTGTGTTTAAGGTCATTTCTGTGCCTGAAACAGGTCAAAATTGAAGCTTTTGAGTAAGCAAAACTCTGTAAAAATGGCAATTTTGGTCACTGTGAGGGTTTAAAAAGTGGTTATTCAACATGAGGCTCGATCTAATTGACATTTTGAATCATTTTTAGTACAGTCCAAAAAATCTATTTTCGGATGGAAAACGATGACTCCGGACGTGTCGAACGTTCCCAAAATGGTCTATAATGATGACATTTTAACATTTAATCTTTTGACTCTAAATGACTGTTGGATGTGAATTATGACTTTTTCAACTAAAATAAGTGTGTTTAAAGTCATTTCTGAGCCTGAAACGGGTCAAAATTGAAGCTTTTGAGTAAGCAAAACTCTGTAAAAATGGCAATTTTGGTCACTGTGAGGGTTTAAAAAGTGGTTATTCAACATGAGGCACGATCCAAATGACATTTTGAATCAGTTTTGGTACAGTCCAAAAAATCAATTTTCGGATGAGAAACGATGACGTTCCCAAAATGGTCTATAATGATGAAATTTTAACATTTAATCTTTTCACTCTAAATGACTGTTGGATATGAATTATGACTTTTTCAACTAAATAAGTGTGTTTAAAATCATTTCAATGCCTGAAACGGGTCAAAATTGAAGCTTTTGAGTAAGCAAAACTCTGTAAAAATGGCAATTTTGGTCACTGTGAGGGTTTAAAAAGTGGTTATTCAACATGAGGCATGATTCAATTGACATTTTGAATAATTTTTGGTAGTCCAAAATAATCAATTTTCGGATGAAAAACGATGACTCCGGACCTGTCGAACGTTACCAAAACGGTCTATAATGACGAAATTTTAACATTTAATCTCTTGACTCTAAATGACTGTCGGATGTGAATTATGACTTTTTCAACTAAAATAAGTGTGTTTAAAGTCATTTCTGTGCCTGAAACTTTTCAAAATTGAAGCTTTTGAGTAATCAAAACTCTGTAAAAATGGCAATTTTGGTCACTGTGAGGGTTTAAAAAGTGGTTATTCAACATGAGGCACGATCCAAATGACATTTTGAATCATTTTTGGTACAGTCCAAAAAATCAATTTTTGGATGAAAAACGATGACTCTGGACCTGTCGAACGTTCCCAAAATGGTCTATAATGATGAAATTTTTACATTTAATCTTTTGACTCTAAATGACTTGTGGGTGTGAATTATGACTTTTTCAACTAAAATAGGTGTGTTTAAAGTCATTTCTGTGCCTGAAACGGGTCAAAATTGAAGCTTTTGAGTAAGCAAAACTCTGTAAAAATGGCAATTTTGGTCACTGTGAGTGTTTAAAAAGTGGTTATTCAACATGAGGCACGATCCAAATGACATTTTGAATCATTTTTGGTACAGTCCAAAAAATCAATTTTCGGATGAAAAACGATGACTCTGGACCTGTCGAACGTTCCCAAAATGGTCTATAATGATGAAATTTTTAACATTTAATCTTTTGACTCTGAATGACTGTTGGATGTGAAATATGACTTTGTCAACTAAAATAAGTGTGTTTAAAGTCATTTCTGTGCCTGAAACGGGTCAAAATTGAAGCTTTTGAGTAAGCAAAACTCTGTAAAAATGGCAATTTTGGTCACTGTGAGTGTTTAAAAAGTGGTTATTCAACATGAGGCACGATCCAAATGACATTTTGAATCATTTTTGGTACAGTCCAAAAAATCAATTTTCGGATGAAAAACGATGACTCTGGACCTGTCGAACGTTCCCAAAATGGTCTATAATGATGAAATTTTTAACATTTAATCTTTTGACTCTGAATGACTGTTGGATGTGAAATATGACTTTGTCAACTAAAATAAGTGTGTTTAAAGTCATTTCTGTGCCTGAAACGGGTCAAAATTGAAGCTTTTGAGTAAGCAAAACTCTGTAAAAATGGCAATTTTGGTCACTGTGAGGGTTTAAAAAGTGGTTCTTCAACATGAGGCACGATCCAATTGACATTTTGAATCAGTTGTGGTACAGTCCAAAAAATCAATTTTCGGATGAGAAACGATGACTCCGGACCTGTCGAACGTTCCCAAAATGGTCTATAATGATGACATTTTAACATTTAATCTTTTCACTCTAAATGACTGTTGGATATGAATTATGACTTTTTCAACTAAATAAGTGTGTTTAAAGTCATTTCAATGCCTGAAACGGGTCAAAATTGAAGCTTTTGAGTAAGCAAAACTCTGTAAAAATGGCAATTTTGGTCACTGTTAGGGCTTAAAAAGTGGTTATTCAACATTATGCACGATCCAATTGACATTTTGAATCATTTTTGGTACAGTGCCAAAAATCTATTTGCGGATGAAAAACAATGACTCTGAACCTGTCGAACGTTCCCAAAATGGTCTATAATGATGAAATTTTAACATTTAATCTCTTGACTCTAAATGACTGTTGGATGTGAATTATGACTTTTTCCAACTAAAATAAGTGTGTTTAAAGTCATTTCTGTGCCTGAAACGGGTCAAAATTGAAGCTTTTGAGTAAGCAAAACTCTGCAACAATGGCAATTTTGGTCACTGTGAGGGTTTAAAAAGTGGTTATTGAACATGAGGTGCGATCCAATTGACATTTTGAATCATTTTTGGTACAGTCCAAAAAATCAGTTTTCGGATGAAAAACGATGACTCCGGACCTGTCGAACGTTCCCAAAATGGTCTATAATGATGAAATTTTAACATTTAATCTTTTGACTCTATATGACTGTTGGATGTGAATTATGACTTTTTCAACTAAAATAAGTGTGTTTAAAGTCATTTCTGTGCCTGAAACGGGTCAAAATTGAAGCTTTTGAGTAAGCAAAACTCTGTAAAAATGGCAATTTTGGTCACTGTGAGGGTTTAAAAAGTGGTTATTCAACATGAGGCACGATCCAAATGACATTTTGAATCAGTTTTGGTACAGTCCAAAAAATCAATTTTCGGATGAGAAACGATGACGTTCCCAAAATGGTCTATAATGATGAAATTTTTAACATTTAATCTTTTGACTCTGAATGACTGTTGGATGTGAAATATGACTTTGTCAACTAAAATAAGTGTGTTTAAAGTCATTTCTGTGCCTGAAACGGGTCAAAATTGAAGCTTTTGAGTAAGCAAAACTCTGTAAAAATGGCAATTTTGGTCACTGTGAGGGTTTAAAAAGTGGTTCTTCAACATGAGGCACGATCCAATTGACATTTTGAATCAGTTGTGGTACAGTCCAAAAAATCAATTTTCGGATGAGAAACAATGACTCCGGACCTGTCGAACGTTCCCAAAATGGTCTATAATGATGAAATTTTAACATTTAATCTTTTCACTCTAAATGACTGTTGGATATGAATTATGACTTTTTCAACTAAATAAGTGTGTTTAAAGTCATTTCAATGCCTGAAACGGGTCAAAATTGAAGCTTTTGAGTAAGCAAAACTCTGTAAAAATGGCAATTTTGGTCACTGTGAGGGTTTAAAAAGTGGTTATTCAACATGAGGCGCGATCTAATTGACATTTTGAATCATTTTTAGTACAGTCCAAAAAATCTATTTTCGGATGAAAAACGATGACTCCGGACGTGTCGAACGTTCCCAAAATGGTCTATAATGATGACATTTTAACATTTAATCTTTTGACTCTAAATGACTGTTGGATGTGAATTATGACTTTTTCAACTAAAATAAGTGTGTTTAAAGTCATTTCTGTGCCTGAAACGGGTCAAAATTGAAGCTTTTGAGTAAGCAAAACTCTGTAAAAATGGCAATTTTGGTCACTGTGAGGGTTTAAAAAGTGGTTATTCAACATGAGGCACGATTCAATTGACATTTTGAATAATTTTTGGTAGTCCAAAATAATCAATTTTCGGATGAAAAACGATGACTCCGGACCTGTCGAACGTTACCAAAACGGTCTATAATGACGAAATTTTAACATTTAATCTCTTGACTCTAAATGACTGTTGGATGTGAATTATGACTTTTTCAACTAAAATAAGTGTGTTTAAGGTCATTTCTGTGCCTGAAACAGGTCAAAATTGAAGCTTTTGAGTAAGCAAAACTCTGTAAAAATGGCAATTTTGGTCACTGTGAGGGTTTAAAAAGTGGTTATTCAACATGAGGCTCGATCTAATTGACATTTTGAATCATTTTTAGTACAGTCCAAAAAATCTATTTTCGGATGGAAAACGATGACTCCGGACGTGTCGAACGTTCCCAAAATGGTCTATAATGATGACATTTTAACATTTAATCTTTTGACTCTAAATGACTGTTGGATGTGAATTATGACTTTTTCAACTAAAATAAGTGTGTTTAAAGTCATTTCTGAGCCTGAAACGGGTCAAAATTGAAGCTTTTGAGTAAGCAAAACTCTGTAAAAATGGCAATTTTGGTCACTGTGAGGGTTTAAAAAGTGGTTATTCAACATGAGGCACGATCCAAATGACATTTTGAATCAGTTTTGGTACAGTCCAAAAAATCAATTTTCGGATGAGAAACGATGACGTTCCCAAAATGGTCTATAATGATGAAATTTTAACATTTAATCTTTTCACTCTAAATGACTGTTGGATATGAATTATGACTTTTTCAACTAAATAAGTGTGTTTAAAATCATTTCAATGCCTGAAACGGGTCAAAATTGAAGCTTTTGAGTAAGCAAAACTCTGTAAAAATGGCAATTTTGGTCACTGTGAGGGTTTAAAAAGTGGTTATTCAACATGAGGCATGATTCAATTGACATTTTGAATAATTTTTGGTAGTCCAAAATAATCAATTTTCGGATGAAAAACGATGACTCCGGACCTGTCGAACGTTACCAAAACGGTCTATAATGACGAAATTTTAACATTTAATCTCTTGACTCTAAATGACTGTCGGATGTGAATTATGACTTTTTCAACTAAAATAAGTGTGTTTAAAGTCATTTCTGTGCCTGAAACTTTTCAAAATTGAAGCTTTTGAGTAATCAAAACTCTGTAAAAATGGCAATTTTGGTCACTGTGAGGGTTTAAAAAGTGGTTATTCAACATGAGGCACGATCCAAATGACATTTTGAATCATTTTTGGTACAGTCCAAAAAATCAATTTTTGGATGAAAAACGATGACTCTGGACCTGTCGAACGTTCCCAAAATGGTCTATAATGATGAAATTTTTACATTTAATCTTTTGACTCTAAATGACTTGTGGGTGTGAATTATGACTTTTTCAACTAAAATAGGTGTGTTTAAAGTCATTTCTGTGCCTGAAACGGGTCAAAATTGAAGCTTTTGAGTAAGCAAAACTCTGTAAAAATGGCAATTTTGGTCACTGTGAGTGTTTAAAAAGTGGTTATTCAACATGAGGCACGATCCAAATGACATTTTGAATCATTTTTGGTACAGTCCAAAAAATCAATTTTCGGATGAAAAACGATGACTCTGGACCTGTCGAACGTTCCCAAAATGGTCTATAATGATGAAATTTTTAACATTTAATCTTTTGACTCTGAATGACTGTTGGATGTGAAATATGACTTTGTCAACTAAAATAAGTGTGTTTAAAGTCATTTCTGTGCCTGAAACGGGTCAAAATTGAAGCTTTTGAGTAAGCAAAACTCTGTAAAAATGGCAATTTTGGTCACTGTGAGTGTTTAAAAAGTGGTTATTCAACATGAGGCACGATCCAAATGACATTTTGAATCATTTTTGGTACAGTCCAAAAAATCAATTTTCGGATGAAAAACGATGACTCTGGACCTGTCGAACGTTCCCAAAATGGTCTATAATGATGAAATTTTTAACATTTAATCTTTTGACTCTGAATGACTGTTGGATGTGAAATATGACTTTGTCAACTAAAATAAGTGTGTTTAAAGTCATTTCTGTGCCTGAAACGGGTCAAAATTGAAGCTTTTGAGTAAGCAAAACTCTGTAAAAATGGCAATTTTGGTCACTGTGAGGGTTTAAAAAGTGGTTCTTCAACATGAGGCACGATCCAATTGACATTTTGAATCAGTTGTGGTACAGTCCAAAAAATCAATTTTCGGATGAGAAACGATGACTCCGGACCTGTCGAACGTTCCCAAAATGGTCTATAATGATGACATTTTAACATTTAATCTTTTCACTCTAAATGACTGTTGGATATGAATTATGACTTTTTCAACTAAATAAGTGTGTTTAAAGTCATTTCAATGCCTGAAACGGGTCAAAATTGAAGCTTTTGAGTAAGCAAAACTCTGTAAAAATGGCAATTTTGGTCACTGTGAGGGTTTAAAAAGTGGTTATTCAACATGAGGCACGATCCAAATGACATTTTGAATCATTTTTGGTACAGTCCAAAAAATCAATTTTTGGATGAAAAACGATGACTCTGGACCTGTCGAACGTTCCCAAAATGGTCTATAATGATGAAATTTTTACATTTAATCTTTTGACTCTAAATGACTTGTGGGTGTGAATTATGACTTTTTCAACTAAAATAGGTGTGTTTAAAGTCATTTCTGTGCCTGAAACGGGTCAAAATTGAAGCTTTTGAGTAAGCAAAACTCTGTAAAAATGGCAATTTTGGTCACTGTGAGTGTTTAAAAAGTGGTTATTCAACATGAGGCACGATCCAAATGACATTTTGAATCATTTTTGGTACAGTCCAAAAAATCAATTTTCGGATGAAAAACGATGACTCTGGACCTGTCGAACGTTCCCAAAATGGTCTATAATGATGAAATTTTTAACATTTAATCTTTTGACTCTGAATGACTGTTGGATGTGAAATATGACTTTGTCAACTAAAATAAGTGTGTTTAAAGTCATTTCTGTGCCTGAAACGGGTCAAAATTGAAGCTTTTGAGTAAGCAAAACTCTGTAAAAATGGCAATTTTGGTCACTGTGAGGGTTTAAAAAGTGGTTATTCAACATGAGGCTCGATCTAATTGACATTTTGAATCATTTTTAGTACAGTCCAAAAAATCTATTTTCGGATGGAAAACGATGACTCCGGACGTGTCGAACGTTCCCAAAATGGTCTATAATGATGACATTTTAACATTTAATCTTTTGACTCTAAATGACTGTTGGATGTGAATTATGACTTTTTCAACTAAAATAAGTGTGTTTAAAGTCATTTCTGAGCCTGAAACGGGTCAAAATTGAAGCTTTTGAGTAAGCAAAACTCTGTAAAAATGGCAATTTTGGTCACTGTGAGGGTTTAAAAAGTGGTTATTCAACATGAGGCACGATCCAAATGACATTTTGAATCAGTTTTGGTACAGTCCAAAAAATCAATTTTCGGATGAGAAACGATGACGTTCCCAAAATGGTCTATAATGATGAAATTTTAACATTTAATCTTTTCACTCTAAATGACTGTTGGATATGAATTATGACTTTTTCAACTAAATAAGTGTGTTTAAAATCATTTCAATGCCTGAAACGGGTCAAAATTGAAGCTTTTGAGTAAGCAAAACTCTGTAAAAATGGCAATTTTGGTCACTGTGAGGGTTTAAAAAGTGGTTATTCAACATGAGGCATGATTCAATTGACATTTTGAATAATTTTTGGTAGTCCAAAATAATCAATTTTCGGATGAAAAACGATGACTCCGGACCTGTCGAACGTTACCAAAACGGTCTATAATGACGAAATTTTAACATTTAATCTCTTGACTCTAAATGACTGTCGGATGTGAATTATGACTTTTTCAACTAAAATAAGTGTGTTTAAAGTCATTTCTGTGCCTGAAACTTTTCAAAATTGAAGCTTTTGAGTAATCAAAACTCTGTAAAAATGGCAATTTTGGTCACTGTGAGGGTTTAAAAAGTGGTTATTCAACATGAGGCACGATCCAAATGACATTTTGAATCATTTTTGGTACAGTCCAAAAAATCAATTTTTGGATGAAAAACGATGACTCTGGACCTGTCGAACGTTCCCAAAATGGTCTATAATGATGAAATTTTTACATTTAATCTTTTGACTCTAAATGACTTGTGGGTGTGAATTATGACTTTTTCAACTAAAATAGGTGTGTTTAAAGTCATTTCTGTGCCTGAAACGGGTCAAAATTGAAGCTTTTGAGTAAGCAAAACTCTGTAAAAATGGCAATTTTGGTCACTGTGAGTGTTTAAAAAGTGGTTATTCAACATGAGGCACGATCCAAATGACATTTTGAATCATTTTTGGTACAGTCCAAAAAATCAATTTTCGGATGAAAAACGATGACTCTGGACCTGTCGAACGTTCCCAAAATGGTCTATAATGATGAAATTTTTAACATTTAATCTTTTGACTCTGAATGACTGTTGGATGTGAAATATGACTTTGTCAACTAAAATAAGTGTGTTTAAAGTCATTTCTGTGCCTGAAACGGGTCAAAATTGAAGCTTTTGAGTAAGCAAAACTCTGTAAAAATGGCAATTTTGGTCACTGTGAGTGTTTAAAAAGTGGTTATTCAACATGAGGCACGATCCAAATGACATTTTGAATCATTTTTGGTACAGTCCAAAAAATCAATTTTCGGATGAAAAACGATGACTCTGGACCTGTCGAACGTTCCCAAAATGGTCTATAATGATGAAATTTTTAACATTTAATCTTTTGACTCTGAATGACTGTTGGATGTGAAATATGACTTTGTCAACTAAAATAAGTGTGTTTAAAGTCATTTCTGTGCCTGAAACGGGTCAAAATTGAAGCTTTTGAGTAAGCAAAACTCTGTAAAAATGGCAATTTTGGTCACTGTGAGGGTTTAAAAAGTGGTTCTTCAACATGAGGCACGATCCAATTGACATTTTGAATCAGTTGTGGTACAGTCCAAAAAATCAATTTTCGGATGAGAAACGATGACTCCGGACCTGTCGAACGTTCCCAAAATGGTCTATAATGATGACATTTTAACATTTAATCTTTTCACTCTAAATGACTGTTGGATATGAATTATGACTTTTTCAACTAAATAAGTGTGTTTAAAGTCATTTCAATGCCTGAAACGGGTCAAAATTGAAGCTTTTGAGTAAGCAAAACTCTGTAAAAATGGCAATTTTGGTCACTGTTAGGGCTTAAAAAGTGGTTATTCAACATTATGCACGATCCAATTGACATTTTGAATCATTTTTGGTACAGTGCCAAAAATCTATTTGCGGATGAAAAACAATGACTCTGAACCTGTCGAACGTTCCCAAAATGGTCTATAATGATGAAATTTTAACATTTAATCTCTTGACTCTAAATGACTGTTGGATGTGAATTATGACTTTTTCCAACTAAAATAAGTGTGTTTAAAGTCATTTCTGTGCCTGAAACGGGTCAAAATTGAAGCTTTTGAGTAAGCAAAACTCTGCAACAATGGCAATTTTGGTCACTGTGAGGGTTTAAAAAGTGGTTATTGAACATGAGGTGCGATCCAATTGACATTTTGAATCATTTTTGGTACAGTCCAAAAAATCAGTTTTCGGATGAAAAACGATGACTCCGGACCTGTCGAACGTTCCCAAAATGGTCTATAATGATGAAATTTTAACATTTAATCTTTTGACTCTATATGACTGTTGGATGTGAATTATGACTTTTTCAACTAAAATAAGTGTGTTTAAAGTCATTTCTGTGCCTGAAACGGGTCAAAATTGAAGCTTTTGAGTAAGCAAAACTCTGTAAAAATGGCAATTTTGGTCACTGTGAGGGTTTAAAAAGTGGTTATTCAACATGAGGCACGATCCAAATGACATTTTGAATCAGTTTTGGTACAGTCCAAAAAATCAATTTTCGGATGAGAAACGATGACGTTCCCAAAATGGTCTATAATGATGAAATTTTTAACATTTAATCTTTTGACTCTGAATGACTGTTGGATGTGAAATATGACTTTGTCAACTAAAATAAGTGTGTTTAAAGTCATTTCTGTGCCTGAAACGGGTCAAAATTGAAGCTTTTGAGTAAGCAAAACTCTGTAAAAATGGCAATTTTGGTCACTGTGAGGGTTTAAAAAGTGGTTCTTCAACATGAGGCACGATCCAATTGACATTTTGAATCAGTTGTGGTACAGTCCAAAAAATCAATTTTCGGATGAGAAACAATGACTCCGGACCTGTCGAACGTTCCCAAAATGGTCTATAATGATGAAATTTTAACATTTAATCTTTTCACTCTAAATGACTGTTGGATATGAATTATGACTTTTTCAACTAAATAAGTGTGTTTAAAGTCATTTCAATGCCTGAAACGGGTCAAAATTGAAGCTTTTGAGTAAGCAAAACTCTGTAAAAATGGCAATTTTGATCACTGTGAGGGTTTAAAAAGTGGTTATTCAACATGAGGCGCGATCTAATTGACATTTTGAATCATTTTTAGTACAGTCCAAAAAATCTATTTTCGGATGAAAAACGATGACTCCGGACGTGTCGAACGTTCCCAAAATGGTCTATAATGATGACATTTTAACATTTAATCTTTTGACTCTAAATGACTGTTGGATGTGAATTATGACTTTTTCAACTAAAATAAGTGTGTTTAAAGTCATTTCTGTGCCTGAAACGGGTCAAAATTGAAGCTTTTGAGTAAGCAAAACTCTGTAAAAATGGCAATTTTGGTCACTGTGAGGGTTTAAAAAGTGGTTATTCAACATGAGGCACGATTCAATTGACATTTTGAATAATTTTTGGTAGTCCAAAATAATCAATTTTCGGATGAAAAACGATGACTCCGGACCTGTCGAACGTTACCAAAACGGTCTATAATGACGAAATTTTAACATTTAATCTCTTGACTCTAAATGACTGTCGGATGTGAATTATGACTTTTTCAACTAAAATAAGTGTGTTTAAAGTCATTTCTGTGCCTGAAACTTTTCAAAATTGAAGCTTTTGAGTAATCAAAACTCTGTAAAAATGGCAATTTTGGTCACTGTGAGGGTTTAAAAAGTGGTTATTCAACATGAGGCACGATCCAAATGACATTTTGAATCAGTTTTGGTACAGTCCAAAAAATCAATTTTCGGATGAGAAACGATGACGTTCCCAAAATGGTCTATAATGATGAAATTTTAACATTTAATCTTTTCACTCTAAATGACTGTTGGATATGAATTATGACTTTTTCAACTAAATAAGTGTGTTTAAAATCATTTCAATGCCTGAAACGGGTCAAAATTGAAGCTTTTGAGTAAGCAAAACTCTGTAAAAATGGCAATTTTGGTCACTGTGAGGGTTTAAAAAGTGGTTATTCAACATGAGGCACGATTCAATTGACATTTTGAATAATTTTTGGTAGTCCAAAATAATCAATTTTCGGATGAAAAACGATGACTCTGGACCTGTCGAACGTTCCCAAAATGGTCTATAATGATGAAATTTTTACATTTAATCTTTTGACTCTAAATGACTTGTGGGTGTGAATTATGACTTTTTCAACTAAAATAAGTGTGTTTAAAGTCATTTCTGTGCCTGAAACGGGTCCAAATTGAAGCTTTTGAGTAAGCAAAACTCTGTAAAAATGGCAATTTTGGTCACTGTTAGGGCTTAAAAAGTGGTTATTCAACATTATGCACGATCCAATTGACATTTTGAATCATTTTTGGTACAGTGCCAAAAATCTATTTGCGGATGAAAAACAATGACTCTGAACCTGTCGAACGTTCCCAAAATGGTCTATAATGATGAAATTTTAACATTTAATCTCTTGACTCTAAATGACTGTTGGATGTGAATTATGACTTTTTCCAACTAAAATAAGTGTGTTTAAAGTCATTTCTGTGCCTGAAACGGGTCAAAATTGAAGCTTTTGAGTAAGCAAAACTCTGCAACAATGGCAATTTTGGTCACTGTGAGGGTTTAAAAAGTGGTTATTGAACATGAGGTGCGATCCAATTGACATTTTGAATCATTTTTGGTACAGTCCAAAAAATCAGTTTTCGGATGAAAAACGATGACTCCGGACCTGTCGAACGTTCCCAAAATGGTCTATAATGATGAAATTTTAACATTTAATCTTTTGACTCTATATGACTGTTGGATGTGAATTATGACTTTTTCAACTAAAATAAGTGTGTTTAAAGTCATTTCTGTGCCTGAAACGGGTCAAAATTGAAGCTTTTGAGTAAGCAAAACTCTGTAAAAATGGCAATTTTGGTCACTGTGAGGGTTTAAAAAGTGGTTATTCAACATGAGGCACGATCCAAATGACATTTTGAATCAGTTTTGGTACAGTCCAAAAAATCAATTTTCGGATGAGAAACGATGACGTTCCCAAAATGGTCTATAATGATGAAATTTTTAACATTTAATCTTTTGACTCTGAATGACTGTTGGATGTGAAATATGACTTTGTCAACTAAAATAAGTGTGTTTAAAGTCATTTCTGTGCCTGAAACGGGTCAAAATTGAAGCTTTTGAGTAAGCAAAACTCTGTAAAAATGGCAATTTTGGTCACTGTGAGGGTTTAAAAAGTGGTTCTTCAACATGAGGCACGATCCAATTGACATTTTGAATCAGTTGTGGTACAGTCCAAAAAATCAATTTTCGGATGAGAAACAATGACTCCGGACCTGTCGAACGTTCCCAAAATGGTCTATAATGATGAAATTTTAACATTTAATCTTTTCACTCTAAATGACTGTTGGATATGAATTATGACTTTTTCAACTAAATAAGTGTGTTTAAAGTCATTTCAATGCCTGAAACGGGTCAAAATTGAAGCTTTTGAGTAAGCAAAACTCTGTAAAAATGGCAATTTTGGTCACTGTGAGGGTTTAAAAAGTGGTTATTCAACATGAGGCGCGATCTAATTGACATTTTGAATCATTTTTAGTACAGTCCAAAAAATCTATTTTCGGATGAAAAACGATGACTCCGGACGTGTCGAACATTCCCAAAATGGTCTATAATGATGACATTTTAACATTTAATCTTTTGACTCTAAATGACTGTTGGATGTGAATTATGACTTTTTCAACTAAAATAAGTGTGTTTAAAGTCATTTCTGTGCCTGAAACGGGTCAAAATTGAAGCTTTTGAGTAAGCAAAACTCTGTAAAAATGGCAATTTTGGTCACTGTGAGGGTTTAAAAAGTGGTTATTCAACATGAGGCGCGATCTAAATGACATTTTGAATCATATTTAGTACAGTCCAAAAAATCTATTTTCGGATGAAAAACGATGACTCCGGACGTGTCGAACATTCCCAAAGTGGTCTATAATGATGACATTTTAACATTTAATCTTTTGACTCTAAATGACTGTTGGATGTGAATTATGACTTTTTCAACTAAAATAAGTGTGTTTAAAGTCATTTCTGTGCCTGAAACGGGTCAAAATTGAAGCTTTTGAGCAAGCAAAACTCTGTAAAAATGGCAATTTTGGTCACTGTGAGGGTTTAAAAAGTGGTTATTCAACATGAGGCACGATCCAAATGACATTTTGAATCATTTTTGGTACAGTCCAAAATATCAATTTTCGGATGAAAAACGATGACTCCGGACCTGTCGAACGTTCCCAAAATGGTCTATAATGATGAAATTTTAACATTTAATCTTTTGACTCTAAATGACTGTTGGATGTGAATTATGGCTTTTTCAACTAAAATAAGTGTGTTTAAGGTCATTTCTGTGCCTGAAACAGGTCAAAATTGAAGCTTTTGAGTAAGCAAAACTCTGTAAAAATGGCAATTTTGGTCACTGTGAGGGTTTAAAAAGTGGTTATTCAACATGAGGCGCGATCTAATTGACATTTTGAATCATTTTTAGTACAGTCCAAAAAATCTATTTTCGGATGAACAACGATGACTCCGGACGTGTCGAACGTTCTCAAAATGGTCTATAATGATGACATTGTAACATTTAATCTTTTGACTCTAAATGACTGTTGGATGTGAATTATGACTTTTTCAACTAAAATAAGTGTGTTTAAAGTCATTTCTGTGCCTGAAACGGGTCAAAATTGAAGCTTTTGAGTAAGAAAAACTCTGTAAAAATGGCAATTTTGGTCACTGTGAGGGTTTAAAAAGTGGTTATTCAACCTGAGGCATGATCCAATTGACATTTTGAATAATTTTTGGTACAGTCCAAAATATCAATTTTCGGATGAAAAACGATGACTCCGGACCTGTCGAACGTTCCCAAAATGGTCTATAATGATGAAATTTTAACATTTAATCTTTTGACTCTAAATGACTGTTGGATGTGAATTATGACTTTTTCAACTAAAATAAGTGTGTTTAAAGTCATTTCTGTGCCTGAAACTGGTCAAAATTGAAGCTTTTGAGTAAGCAAAACTCTGTAAAAATGGCAATTTTGGTCACTGTGAGGGTTTAAAAAGTGGTTATTCAACATGAGGCGCGATCTAATTGACATTTTGAATCATTTTTAGTACAGTCCAAAAAATCTATTTTCGGATGAAAAACGATGACTCCGGACGTGTCGAACATTCCCAAAGTGGTCTATAATGATGACATTTTAACATTTAATCTTTTGACTCTAAATGACTGTTGGATGTGAATTATGACTTTTTCAACTAAAATAAGTGTGTTTAAAGTCATTTCTGTGCCTGAAACGGGTCAAAATTGAAGCTTTTGAGCAAACAAAACTCTGTAAAAATGGCAATTTTGGTCACTGTGAGGGTTTAAAAAGTGGTTATTCAACATGAGGCACGATCCAAATGACATTTTGAATCATTTTTGGTACAGTCCAAAATATCAATTTTCGGATGAAAAACGATGACTCCGGACCTGTCGAACGTTCCCAAAATGGTCTATAATGATGAAATTTTAACATTTAATCTTTTGACTCTAAATGACTGTTGGATGTGAATTATGACTTTTTCAACTAAAATAAGTGTGTTTAAAGTCATTTCTGTGCCTGAAACGGGTCAAAATTGAAGCTTTTGAGTAAGCAAAACTCTGTAAAAATGGCAATTTTGGTCACTGTGAGGGTTTAAAAAGTGGTTATTCAACATGAGGCACGATCCAAATGACATTTTGAATCAGTTTTGGTACAGTCCAAAAAATCAATTTTCGGATGAGAAACGATGACGTTCCCAAAATGGTCTATAATGATGAAATTTTAACATTTAATCTTTTCACTCTAAATGACTGTTGGATATGAATTATGACTTTTTCAACTAAATAAGTGTGTTTAAAATCATTTCAATGCCTGAAACGGGTCAAAATTGAAGCTTTTGAGTAAGCAAAACTCTGTAAAAATGGCAATTTTGGTCACTGTGAGGGTTTAAAAAGTGGTTATTCAACATGAGGCACGATTCAATTGACATTTTGAATAATTTTTGGTAGTCCAAAATAATCAATTTTCGGATGAAAAACGATGACTCTGGACCTGTCGAACGTTCCCAAAATGGTCTATAATGATGAAATTTTTACATTTAATCTTTTGACTCTAAATGACTTGTGGGTGTGAATTATGACTTTTTCAACTAAAATAAGTGTGTTTAAAGTCATTTCTGTGCCTGAAACGGGTCCAAATTGAAGCTTTTGAGTAAGCAAAACTCTGTAAAAATGGCAATTTTGGTCACTGTGAGGGTTTAAAAAGTGGTTATTCAACATGAGGCGCGATCTAATTGACATTTTGAATCATTTTTAGTACAGTCCAAAAAATCTATTTTCGGATGAAAAACGATGACTCCGGACGTGTCGAACGTTCTCAAAATGGTCTATAATGATGACATTGTAACATTTAATCTTTTGACTCTAATTGACTGTTGGATGTGAATTATGACTTTTTCAACTAAAATAAGTGTGTTTAAAGTCATTTCTGTGCCTGAAACGGGTCAAAATTGAAGCTTTTGAGTAAGCAAAACTCTGTAAAAATGGCAATTTTGGTCACTGTGAGTGTTTAAAAAGTGGTTATTCAACATGAGGCACGATCCAAATGACATTTTGAATCATTTTTGGTACAGTCCAAAAAATCAATTTTCGGATGAAAAACGATGACTCTGGACCTGTCGAATGTTCCCAAAATGGTCTATAATGATGAAATTTTTAACATTTAATCTTTTGACTCTGAATGACTGTTGGATGTGAAATATGACTTTGTCAACTAAAATAAGTGTGTTTAAAGTCATTTCTGTGCCTGAAACGGGTCAAAATTGAAGCTTTTGAGTAAGCAAAACTCTGTAAAAATGGCAATTTTGGACACTGTTAGGGCTTAAAAAGTGGTTATTCAACATTATGCACGATCCAATTGACATTTTGAATCATTTTTGGTACAGTGCCAAAAATCTATTTTCGGATGAAAAACAATGACTCCGAACCTGTCGAACGTTCCCAAAATGGTCTATAATGATGAAATTTTAACATTTAATCTCTTGACTCTAAATGACTGTTGGATGTGAATTATGACTTTTTCCAACTAAAATAAGTGTGTTTAAAGTCATTTCTGTGCCTGAAACGGGTCAAAATTGAAGCTTTTGAGTAAGCAAAACTCTGCAACAATGGCAATTTTGGTCACTGTGAGGGTTTAAAAAGTGGTTATTGAACATGCGGTGCGATCCAATTGACATTTTGAATCATTTTTGGTACAGTCCAAAAAATCAGTTTTCGGATGAAAAACGATGACTCCGGACCTGTCGAACGTTCCCAAAATGGTCTATAATGATGAAATTTTAACATTTAATCTTTTGACTCTATATGACTGTTGGATGTGAATTATGACTTTTTCAACTAAAATAAGTGTGTTTAAAGTCATTTCTGTGCCTGAAACGGGTCAAAATTGAAGCTTTTGAGTAAGCAAAACTCTTTAAAAATGGCAATTTTGGTCACTGTGAGGGTTTAAAAAGTGGTTATTCAACATGAGGCACGATTCAATTGACATTTTGAATAATTTTTGGTACAGTCCAAAATATCAATTTTCGGATGAAAAACAATGACTCCGGACCTGTCGAACGTTCCCAAAATGGTCTATAATGATGAAATTTTAACATTTAATCTTTTGACTCTAAATGACTGTTGGATGTGAATTATGACTTTTTCAACTAAAATAAGTGTGTTTAAGGTCATTTCTGTGCCTGAAACAGGTCAAAATTGAAGCTTTTGAGTAAGCAAAACTCTGTAAAAATGGCAATTTTGGTCACTGTGAGGGTTTAAAAAGTGGTTATTCAACATGAGGCTCGATCTAATTGACATTTTGAATCATTTTTAGTACAGTCCAAAAAATCTATTTTCGGATGGAAAACGATGACTCCGGACGTGTCGAACGTTCCCAAAATGGTCTATAATGATGACATTTTAACATTTAATCTTTTGACTCTAAATGACTGTTGGATGTGAATTATGACTTTTTCAACTAAAATAAGTGTGTTTAAAGTCATTTCTGAGCCTGAAACGGGTCAAAATTGAAGCTTTTGAGTAAGCAAAACTCTGTAAAAATGGCAATTTTGGTCACTGTGAGGGTTTAAAAAGTGGTTATTCAACATGAGGCACGATCCAAATGACATTTTGAATCAGTTTTGGTACAGTCCAAAAAATCAATTTTCGGATGAGAAACGATGACGTTCCCAAAATGGTCTATAATGATGAAATTTTAACATTTAATCTTTTCACTCTAAATGACTGTTGGATATGAATTATGACTTTTTCAACTAAATAAGTGTGTTTAAAATCATTTCAATGCCTGAAACGGGTCAAAATTGAAGCTTTTGAGTAAGCAAAACTCTGTAAAAATGGCAATTTTGGTCACTGTGAGGGTTTAAAAAGTGGTTATTCAACATGAGGCATGATTCAATTGACATTTTGAATAATTTTTGGTAGTCCAAAATAATCAATTTTCGGATGAAAAACGATGACTCCGGACCTGTCGAACGTTACCAAAACGGTCTATAATGACGAAATTTTAACATTTAATCTCTTGACTCTAAATGACTGTCGGATGTGAATTATGACTTTTTCAACTAAAATAAGTGTGTTTAAAGTCATTTCTGTGCCTGAAACTTTTCAAAATTGAAGCTTTTGAGTAATCAAAACTCTGTAAAAATGGCAATTTTGGTCACTGTGAGGGTTTAAAAAGTGGTTATTCAACATGAGGCACGATCCAAATGACATTTTGAATCATTTTTGGTACAGTCCAAAAAATCAATTTTTGGATGAAAAACGATGACTCTGGACCTGTCGAACGTTCCCAAAATGGTCTATAATGATGAAATTTTTACATTTAATCTTTTGACTCTAAATGACTTGTGGGTGTGAATTATGACTTTTTCAACTAAAATAGGTGTGTTTAAAGTCATTTCTGTGCCTGAAACGGGTCAAAATTGAAGCTTTTGAGTAAGCAAAACTCTGTAAAAATGGCAATTTTGGTCACTGTGAGGGTTTAAAAAGTGGTTATTCAACATGAGGCGCGATCTAATTGACATTTTGAATCATTTTTAGTACAGTCCAAAAAATCTATTTTCGGATGAAAAACGATGACTCCGGACGTGTCGAACGTTCCCAAAGTGGTCTATAATGATGACATTTTAACATTTAATCTTTTGACTCTAAATGACTGTTGGATGTGAATTATGACTTTTTCAACTAAAATAAGTGTGTTTAAAGTCATTTCTGTGCCTGAAACGGGTCAAAATTGAAGCTTTTGAGCAAGCAAAACTCTGTAAAAATGGCAATTTTGGTCACTGTGAGGGTTTAAAAAGTGGTTATTCAACATGAGGCACGATCCAAATGACATTTTGAATCATTTTTGGTACAGTCCAAAAAATCAATTTTTGGATGAAAAACGATGACTCTGGACCTGTCGAACGTTCCCAAAATGGTCTATAATGATGAAATTTTTACATTTAATCTTTTGACTCTAAATGACTTGTGGGTGTGAATTATGACTTTTTCAACTAAAATAAGTGTGTTTAAAGTCATTTCTGTGCCTGAAACTGGTCAAAATTGAAGCTTTTGAGTAAGCAAAACTGTGTAAAAATAGCAATTTTGGTCACTCTGAGGGTTTAAAAAGTGGGTATTCAACATGAGGCACGATCCAAATGACATTTTGAATCATTTTTGGTACAGTCCACAATATCAATTTTCGGATGAAAAACGATGACTCCGGACCTGTCGAACGTTCCCAAAATGGTCTATAATGATGAAATTTTAACATTTAATCTTTTGACTCTAAATGACTGTTGGATGTGAATTATGACTTTTTCAACTAAAATAAGTGTGTTTAAGGTCATTTCTGTGCCTGAAACAGGTCAAAATTGAAGCTTTTGAGTAAGCAAAACTCTGTAAAAATGGCAATTTTGGTCACTGTGAGGGTTTAAAAAGTGGTTATTCAACATGAGGCGCGATCTAATTGACATTTTGAATCATTTTTAGTACAGTCCAAAAAATCTATTTTCGGATGAAAAACGATGACTCCGGACGTGTCGAACGTTCTCAAAATGGTCTATAATGATGACATTGTAACATTTAATCTTTTGACTCTAAATGACTGTTGGATGTGAATTATGACTTTTTCAACTAAAATAAGTGTGTTTAAAGTCATTTCTGTGCCTGAAACGGGTCAAAATTGAAGCTTTTGAGTAAGCAAAACTCTGTAAAAATGGCAATTTTGGTCACTGTGAGTGTTTAAAAAGTGGCTATTCAACATGAGGCACGATCCAAATGACATTTTGAATCATTTTTGGTACAGTCCAAAAAATCAATTCTCGGATGAAAAACGATGACTCTGGACCTGTCGAACGTTCCCAAAATGGTCTATAATGATGAAATTTTTAACATTTAATCTTTTGACTCTGAATGACTGTTGGATGTGAAATATGACTTTGTCAACTAAAATAAGTGTGTTTAAAGTCATTTCTGTGCCTGAAACGGGTCAAAATTGAAGCTTTTGAGTAAGCAAAACTCTGTAAAAATGGCAATTTTGGTCACTGTGAGGGTTTAAAAAGTGGTTATTCAACATGAGGCACGATCCAAATGACATTTTGAATCAGTTGTGGTACAGTCCAAAAAATCAATTTTCGGATGAGAAACGATGACTCCGGACTTGTCGAACGTTCCCAAAATGGTCTATAATGATGAAATTTTAACATTTAATCTTTTCACTCTAAATGACTGTTGGATATGAATTATGACTTTTTCAACTAAATAAGTGTGTTTAAAGTCATTTCAATGCCTGAAACGGGTCAAAATTGAAGCTTTTGAGTAAGCAAAACTCTGTAAAAATGGCAATTTTGGTCACTGTGAGGGTTTAAAAAGTGGTTATTCAACATGAGGCGCGATCTAATTGACATTTTGAATCATTTTTAGTACAGTCCAAAAAATCTATTTTCGGATGAAAAACGATGACTCCGGACGTGTCGAACGTTCCCAAAATGGTCTATAATGATGACATTTTAACATTTAATCTTTTGACTCTAAATGACTGTTGGATGTGAATTATGACTTTTTCAACTAAAATAAGTGTGTTTAAAGTCATTTCTGTGCCTGAAACGGGTCAAAATTGAAGCTTTTGAGTAAGCAAAACTCTGTAAAAATGGCAATTTTGGTCACTGTGAGGGTTTAAAAAGTGGTTATTCAACATGAGGCGCGATCTAATTGACATTTTGAATCATTTTTAGTACAGTCCAAAAAATCTATTTTCGGATGAAAAACGATGACTCCGGACGTGTCGAACATTCCCAAAGTGGTCTATAATGATGACATTTTAACATTTAATCTTTTGACTCTAAATGACTGTTGGATGTGAATTATGACTTTTTCAACTAAAATAAGTGTGTTTAAAGTCATTTCTGTGCCTGAAACGGGTCAAAATTGAAGCTTTTGAGCAAGCAAAACTCTGTAAAAATGGCAATTTTGGTCACTGTGAGGGTTTAAAAAGTGGTTATTCAACATGAGGCACGATCCAAATGACATTTTGAATCATTTTTGGTACAGTCCAAAAAATCAATTTTTGGATAAAAAACGATGACTCTGGACCTGTCGAACGTTCCCAAAATGGTCTATAATGATGAAATTTTAACATTTAATCTTTTGACTCTAAATGACTGTTGGATGTGAATTATGACTTTTTCAACTAAAATAAGTGTGTTTAAGGTCATTTCTGTGCCTGAAACAGGTCAAAATTGAAGCTTTTGAGTAAGCAAAACTCTGTAAAAATGGCAATTTTGGTCACTGTGAGGGTTTAAAAAGTGGTTATTCAACATGAGGCGCGATCTAATTGACATTTTGAATCATTTTTAGTACAGTCCAAAAAATCAATTCTCGGATGAAAAACGATGACTCTGGACCTGTCGAACGTTCCCAAAATGGTCTATAATGATGAAATTTTTAACATTTAATCTTTTGACTCTGAATGACTGTTGGATGTGAAATATGACTTTGTCAACTAAAATAAGTGTGTTTAAAGTCATTTCTGTGCCTGAAACGGGTCAAAATTGAAGCTTTTGAGTAAGCAAAACTCTGTAAAAATGGCAATTTTGGTCACTGTGAGGGTTTAAAAAGTGGTTATTCAACATGAGGCACGATCCAAATGACATTTTGAATCAGTTGTGGTACAGTCCAAAAAATCAATTTTCGGATGAGAAACGATGACTCCGGACTTGTCGAACGTTCCCAAAATGGTCTATAATGATGAAATTTTAACATTTAATCTTTTCACTCTAAATGACTGTTGGATATGAATTATGACTTTTTCAACTAAATAAGTGTGTTTAAAGTCATTTCAATGCCTGAAACGGGTCAAAATTGAAGCTTTTGAGTAAGCAAAACTCTGTAAAAATGGCAATTTTGGTCACTGTGAGGGTTTAAAAAGTGGTTATTCAACATGAGGCACGATCCAAATGACATTTTGAATCAGTTTTGGTACAGTCCAAAAAATCAATTTTCGGATGAGAAACGATGACGTTCCCAAAATGGTCTATAATGATGAAATTTTAACATTTAATCTTTTCACTCTAAATGACTGTTGGATATGAATTATGACTTTTTCAACTAAATAAGTGTGTTTAAAATCATTTCAATGCCTGAAACGGGTCAAAATTGAAGCTTTTGAGTAAGCAAAACTCTGTAAAAATGGCAATTTTGGTCACTGTGAGGGTTTAAAAAGTGGTTATTCAACATGAGGCACGATTCAATTGACATTTTGAATAATTTTTGGTAGTCCAAAATAATCAATTTTCGGATGAAAAACGATGACTCTGGACCTGTCGAACGTTCCCAAAATGGTCTATAATGATGAAATTTTTACATTTAATCTTTTGACTCTAAATGACTTGTGGGTGTGAATTATGACTTTTTCAACTAAAATAAGTGTGTTTAAAGTCATTTCTGTGCCTGAAACGGGTCCAAATTGAAGCTTTTGAGTAAGCAAAACTCTGTAAAAATGGCAATTTTGGTCACTGTGAGGGTTTAAAAAGTGGTTATTCAACATGAGGCGCGATCTAATTGACATTTTGAATCATTTTTAGTACAGTCCAAAAAATCTATTTTCGGATGAAAAACGATGACTCCGGACGTGTCGAACGTTCTCAAAATGGTCTATAATGATGACATTGTAACATTTAATCTTTTGACTCTAATTGACTGTTGGATGTGAATTATGACTTTTTCAACTAAAATAAGTGTGTTTAAAGTCATTTCTGTGCCTGAAACGGGTCAAAATTGAAGCTTTTGAGTAAGCAAAACTCTGTAAAAATGGCAATTTTGGTCACTGTGAGTGTTTAAAAAGTGGTTATTCAACATGAGGCACGATCCAAATGACATTTTGAATCATTTTTGGTACAGTCCAAAAAATCAATTTTCGGATGAAAAACGATGACTCTGGACCTGTCGAATGTTCCCAAAATGGTCTATAATGATGAAATTTTTAACATTTAATCTTTTGACTCTGAATGACTGTTGGATGTGAAATATGACTTTGTCAACTAAAATAAGTGTGTTTAAAGTCATTTCTGTGCCTGAAACGGGTCAAAATTGAAGCTTTTGAGTAAGCAAAACTCTGTAAAAATGGCAATTTTGGACACTGTTAGGGCTTAAAAAGTGGTTATTCAACATTATGCACGATCCAATTGACATTTTGAATCATTTTTGGTACAGTGCCAAAAATCTATTTTCGGATGAAAAACAATGACTCCGAACCTGTCGAACGTTCCCAAAATGGTCTATAATGATGAAATTTTAACATTTAATCTCTTGACTCTAAATGACTGTTGGATGTGAATTATGACTTTTTCCAACTAAAATAAGTGTGTTTAAAGTCATTTCTGTGCCTGAAACGGGTCAAAATTGAAGCTTTTGAGTAAGCAAAACTCTGCAACAATGGCAATTTTGGTCACTGTGAGGGTTTAAAAAGTGGTTATTGAACATGCGGTGCGATCCAATTGACATTTTGAATCATTTTTGGTACAGTCCAAAAAATCAGTTTTCGGATGAAAAACGATGACTCCGGACCTGTCGAACGTTCCCAAAATGGTCTATAATGATGAAATTTTAACATTTAATCTTTTGACTCTATATGACTGTTGGATGTGAATTATGACTTTTTCAACTAAAATAAGTGTGTTTAAAGTCATTTCTGTGCCTGAAACGGGTCAAAATTGAAGCTTTTGAGTAAGCAAAACTCTTTAAAAATGGCAATTTTGGTCACTGTGAGGGTTTAAAAAGTGGTTATTCAACATGAGGCACGATTCAATTGACATTTTGAATAATTTTTGGTACAGTCCAAAATATCAATTTTCGGATGAAAAACAATGACTCCGGACCTGTCGAACGTTCCCAAAATGGTCTATAATGATGAAATTTTAACATTTAATCTTTTGACTCTAAATGACTGTTGGATGTGAATTATGACTTTTTCAACTAAAATAAGTGTGTTTAAGGTCATTTCTGTGCCTGAAACAGGTCAAAATTGAAGCTTTTGAGTAAGCAAAACTCTGTAAAAATGGCAATTTTGGTCACTGTGAGGGTTTAAAAAGTGGTTATTCAACATGAGGCTCGATCTAATTGACATTTTGAATCATTTTTAGTACAGTCCAAAAAATCTATTTTCGGATGGAAAACGATGACTCCGGACGTGTCGAACGTTCCCAAAATGGTCTATAATGATGACATTTTAACATTTAATCTTTTGACTCTAAATGACTGTTGGATGTGAATTATGACTTTTTCAACTAAAATAAGTGTGTTTAAAGTCATTTCTGAGCCTGAAACGGGTCAAAATTGAAGCTTTTGAGTAAGCAAAACTCTGTAAAAATGGCAATTTTGGTCACTGTGAGGGTTTAAAAAGTGGTTATTCAACATGAGGCACGATCCAAATGACATTTTGAATCAGTTTTGGTACAGTCCAAAAAATCAATTTTCGGATGAGAAACGATGACGTTCCCAAAATGGTCTATAATGATGAAATTTTAACATTTAATCTTTTCACTCTAAATGACTGTTGGATATGAATTATGACTTTTTCAACTAAATAAGTGTGTTTAAAATCATTTCAATGCCTGAAACGGGTCAAAATTGAAGCTTTTGAGTAAGCAAAACTCTGTAAAAATGGCAATTTTGGTCACTGTGAGGGTTTAAAAAGTGGTTATTCAACATGAGGCATGATTCAATTGACATTTTGAATAATTTTTGGTAGTCCAAAATAATCAATTTTCGGATGAAAAACGATGACTCCGGACCTGTCGAACGTTACCAAAACGGTCTATAATGACGAAATTTTAACATTTAATCTCTTGACTCTAAATGACTGTCGGATGTGAATTATGACTTTTTCAACTAAAATAAGTGTGTTTAAAGTCATTTCTGTGCCTGAAACTTTTCAAAATTGAAGCTTTTGAGTAATCAAAACTCTGTAAAAATGGCAATTTTGGTCACTGTGAGGGTTTAAAAAGTGGTTATTCAACATGAGGCACGATCCAAATGACATTTTGAATCATTTTTGGTACAGTCCAAAAAATCAATTTTTGGATGAAAAACGATGACTCTGGACCTGTCGAACGTTCCCAAAATGGTCTATAATGATGAAATTTTTACATTTAATCTTTTGACTCTAAATGACTTGTGGGTGTGAATTATGACTTTTTCAACTAAAATAGGTGTGTTTAAAGTCATTTCTGTGCCTGAAACGGGTCAAAATTGAAGCTTTTGAGTAAGCAAAACTCTGTAAAAATGGCAATTTTGGTCACTGTGAGGGTTTAAAAAGTGGTTATTCAACATGAGGCGCGATCTAATTGACATTTTGAATCATTTTTAGTACAGTCCAAAAAATCTATTTTCGGATGAAAAACGATGACTCCGGACGTGTCGAACGTTCCCAAAGTGGTCTATAATGATGACATTTTAACATTTAATCTTTTGACTCTAAATGACTGTTGGATGTGAATTATGACTTTTTCAACTAAAATAAGTGTGTTTAAAGTCATTTCTGTGCCTGAAACGGGTCAAAATTGAAGCTTTTGAGCAAGCAAAACTCTGTAAAAATGGCAATTTTGGTCACTGTGAGGGTTTAAAAAGTGGTTATTCAACATGAGGCACGATCCAAATGACATTTTGAATCATTTTTGGTACAGTCCAAAAAATCAATTTTTGGATGAAAAACGATGACTCTGGACCTGTCGAACGTTCCCAAAATGGTCTATAATGATGAAATTTTTACATTTAATCTTTTGACTCTAAATGACTTGTGGGTGTGAATTATGACTTTTTCAACTAAAATAAGTGTGTTTAAAGTCATTTCTGTGCCTGAAACTGGTCAAAATTGAAGCTTTTGAGTAAGCAAAACTGTGTAAAAATAGCAATTTTGGTCACTCTGAGGGTTTAAAAAGTGGGTATTCAACATGAGGCACGATCCAAATGACATTTTGAATCATTTTTGGTACAGTCCACAATATCAATTTTCGGATGAAAAACGATGACTCCGGACCTGTCGAACGTTCCCAAAATGGTCTATAATGATGAAATTTTAACATTTAATCTTTTGACTCTAAATGACTGTTGGATGTGAATTATGACTTTTTCAACTAAAATAAGTGTGTTTAAGGTCATTTCTGTGCCTGAAACAGGTCAAAATTGAAGCTTTTGAGTAAGCAAAACTCTGTAAAAATGGCAATTTTGGTCACTGTGAGGGTTTAAAAAGTGGTTATTCAACATGAGGCGCGATCTAATTGACATTTTGAATCATTTTTAGTACAGTCCAAAAAATCTATTTTCGGATGAAAAACGATGACTCCGGACGTGTCGAACGTTCTCAAAATGGTCTATAATGATGACATTGTAACATTTAATCTTTTGACTCTAAATGACTGTTGGATGTGAATTATGACTTTTTCAACTAAAATAAGTGTGTTTAAAGTCATTTCTGTGCCTGAAACGGGTCAAAATTGAAGCTTTTGAGTAAGCAAAACTCTGTAAAAATGGCAATTTTGGTCACTGTGAGTGTTTAAAAAGTGGCTATTCAACATGAGGCACGATCCAAATGACATTTTGAATCATTTTTGGTACAGTCCAAAAAATCAATTCTCGGATGAAAAACGATGACTCTGGACCTGTCGAACGTTCCCAAAATGGTCTATAATGATGAAATTTTTAACATTTAATCTTTTGACTCTGAATGACTGTTGGATGTGAAATATGACTTTGTCAACTAAAATAAGTGTGTTTAAAGTCATTTCTGTGCCTGAAACGGGTCAAAATTGAAGCTTTTGAGTAAGCAAAACTCTGTAAAAATGGCAATTTTGGTCACTGTGAGGGTTTAAAAAGTGGTTATTCAACATGAGGCACGATCCAAATGACATTTTGAATCAGTTGTGGTACAGTCCAAAAAATCAATTTTCGGATGAGAAACGATGACTCCGGACTTGTCGAACGTTCCCAAAATGGTCTATAATGATGAAATTTTAACATTTAATCTTTTCACTCTAAATGACTGTTGGATATGAATTATGACTTTTTCAACTAAATAAGTGTGTTTAAAGTCATTTCAATGCCTGAAACGGGTCAAAATTGAAGCTTTTGAGTAAGCAAAACTCTGTAAAAATGGCAATTTTGGTCACTGTGAGGGTTTAAAAAGTGGTTATTCAACATGAGGCGCGATCTAATTGACATTTTGAATCATTTTTAGTACAGTCCAAAAAATCTATTTTCGGATGAAAAACGATGACTCCGGACGTGTCGAACGTTCCCAAAATGGTCTATAATGATGACATTTTAACATTTAATCTTTTGACTCTAAATGACTGTTGGATGTGAATTATGACTTTTTCAACTAAAATAAGTGTGTTTAAAGTCATTTCTGTGCCTGAAACGGGTCAAAATTGAAGCTTTTGAGTAAGCAAAACTCTGTAAAAATGGCAATTTTGGTCACTGTGAGGGTTTAAAAAGTGGTTATTCAACATGAGGCGCGATCTAATTGACATTTTGAATCATTTTTAGTACAGTCCAAAAAATCTATTTTCGGATGAAAAACGATGACTCCGGACGTGTCGAACATTCCCAAAGTGGTCTATAATGATGACATTTTAACATTTAATCTTTTGACTCTAAATGACTGTTGGATGTGAATTATGACTTTTTCAACTAAAATAAGTGTGTTTAAAGTCATTTCTGTGCCTGAAACGGGTCAAAATTGAAGCTTTTGAGCAAGCAAAACTCTGTAAAAATGGCAATTTTGGTCACTGTGAGGGTTTAAAAAGTGGTTATTCAACATGAGGCACGATCCAAATGACATTTTGAATCATTTTTGGTACAGTCCAAAAAATCAATTTTTGGATAAAAAACGATGACTCTGGACCTGTCGAACGTTCCCAAAATGGTCTATAATGATGAAATTTTAACATTTAATCTTTTGACTCTAAATGACTGTTGGATGTGAATTATGACTTTTTCAACTAAAATAAGTGTGTTTAAGGTCATTTCTGTGCCTGAAACAGGTCAAAATTGAAGCTTTTGAGTAAGCAAAACTCTGTAAAAATGGCAATTTTGGTCACTGTGAAGGTTTAAAAAGTGGTTATTCAACATGAGGCGCGATCTAATTGACATTTTGAATCATTTTTAGTACAGTCCAAAAAATCAATTCTCGGATGAAAAACGATGACTCTGGACCTGTCGAACGTTCCCAAAATGGTCTATAATGATGAAATTTTTAACATTTAATCTTTTGACTCTGAATGACTGTTGGATGTGAAATATGACTTTGTCAACTAAAATAAGTGTGTTTAAAGTCATTTCTGTGCCTGAAACGGGTCAAAATTGAAGCTTTTGAGTAAGCAAAACTCTGTAAAAATGGCAATTTTGGTCACTGTGAGGGTTTAAAAAGTGGTTATTCAACATGAGGCACGATCCAAATGACATTTTGAATCAGTTGTGGTACAGTCCAAAAAATCAATTTTCGGATGAGAAACGATGACTCCGGACTTGTCGAACGTTCCCAAAATGGTCTATAATGATGAAATTTTAACATTTAATCTTTTCACTCTAAATGACTGTTGGATATGAATTATGACTTTTTCAACTAAATAAGTGTGTTTAAAGTCATTTCAATGCCTGAAACGGGTCAAAATTGAAGCTTTTGAGTAAGCAAAACTCTGTAAAAATGGCAATTTTGGTCACTGTGAGGGTTTAAAAAGTGGTTATTCAACATGAGGCGCGATCTAATTGACATTTTGAATCATTTTTAGTACAGTCCAAAAAATCTATTTTCGGATGAAAAACGATGACTCCGGACGTGTCGAACGTTCCCAAAATGGTCTATAATGATGACATTTTAACATTTAATCTTTTGACTCTAAATGACTGTTGGATGTGAATTATGACTTTTTCAACTAAAATAAGTGTGTTTAAAGTCATTTCTGTGCCTGAAACGGGTCAAAATTGAAGCTTTTGAGTAAGCAAAACTCTGTAAAAATGGCAATTTTGGTCACTGTGAGGGTTTAAAAAGTGGTTATTCAACATGAGGCGCGATCTAATTGACATTTTGAATCATTTTTAGTACAGTCCAAAAAATCTATTTTCGGATGAAAAACGATGACTCCGGACGTGTCGAACATTCCCAAAGTGGTCTATAATGATGACATTTTAACATTTAATCTTTTGACTCTAAATGACTGTTGGATGTGAATTATGACTTTTTCAACTAAAATAAGTGTGTTTAAAGTCATTTCTGTGCCTGAAACGGGTCAAAATTGAAGCTTTTGAGCAAGCAAAACTCTGTAAAAATGGCAATTTTGGTCACTGTGAGGGTTTAAAAAGTGGTTATTCAACATGAGGCACGATCCAAATGACATTTTGAATCATTTTTGGTACAGTCCAAAAAATCAATTTTTGGATAAAAAACGATGACTCTGGACCTGTCGAACGTTCCCAAAATGGTCTATAATGATGAAATTTTAACATTTAATCTTTTGACTCTAAATGACTGTTGGATGTGAATTATGACTTTTTCAACTAAAATAAGTGTGTTTAAGGTCATTTCTGTGCCTGAAACAGGTCAAAATTGAAGCTTTTGAGTAAGCAAAACTCTGTAAAAATGGCAATTTTGGTCACTGTGAGGGTTTAAAAAGTGGTTATTCAACATGAGGCGCGATCTAATTGACATTTTGAATCATTTTTAGTACAGTCCAAAAAATCTATTTTCGGATGAACAACGATGACTCCGGACGTGTCGAACGTTCGCAAAATGGTCTATAATGATGACATTGTAACATTTAATCTTTTCACTCTAAATGACTGTTGGATATGAATTATGACTTTTTCAACTAAATAAGTGTGTTTAAAATCATTTCAATGCCTGAAACGGGTCAAAATTGAAGCTTTTGAGTAAGCAAAACTCTGTAAAAATGGCAATTTTGGTCACTGTGAGGGTTTAAAAAGTGGTTATTCAACATGAGGCACGATTCAATTGACATTTTGAATAATTTTTGGTAGTCCAAAATAATCAATTTTCGGATGAAAAACGATGACTCCGGACCTGTCGAACGTTACCAAAACGGTCTATAATGACGAAATTTTAACATTTAATCTCTTGACTCTAAATGACTGTCGGATGTGAATTATGACTTTTTCAACTAAAATAAGTGTGTTTAAAGTCATTTCTGTGCCTGAAACTTTTCAAAATTGAAGCTTTTGAGTAATCAAAACTCTGTAAAAATGGCAATTTTGGTCACTGTGAGGGTTTAAAAAGTGGTTATTCAACATGAGGCACGATCCAAATGACATTTTGAATCATTTTTGGTACAGTCCAAAAAATCAATTTTTGGATGAAAAACGATGACTCTGGACCTGTCCAACGTTCCCAAAATGGTCTATAATGATGACATTTTTACATTTAATCTTTTGACTCTAAATGACTTGTGGGTGTGAATTATGACTTTTTCAACTAAAATAGGTGTGTTTAAAGTCATTTCTGTGCCTGAAACGGGTCAAAATTGAAGCTTTTGAGTAAGCAAAACTCTGTAAAAATGGCAATTTTGGTCACTGTGAGGGTTTAAAAAGTGGTTATTCAACATGAGGTGCGATCTAATTGACATTTTGAATCATTTTTAGTACAGTCCAAAAAATCTATTTTCGGATGAAAAACGATGACTCCGGACGTGTCGAACGTTCCCAAAGTGGTCTATAATGATGACATTTTAACATTTAATCTTTTGACTCTAAATGACTGTTGGATGTGAATTATGACTTTTTCAACTAAAATAAGTGTGTTTAAAGTCATTTCTGTGCTTGAAACGGGTCAAAATTGAAGCTTTTGAGCAAGCAAAACTCTGTAAAAATTGCAATTTTGGTCACTGTGAGGGTTTAAAAAGTGGTTATTCAACATGAGGCAGGATCCAAATGACATTTTGAATCATTTTTGGTACAGTCCAAAAAATCAATTTTTGGATGAAAAACGATGACTCTGGACCTGTCGAACGTTCCCAAAATGGTCTATAATGATGAAATTTTTACATTTAATCTTTTGACTCTAAATGACTTGTGGGTGTGAATTATGACTTTTTCAACTAAAATAAGTGTGTTTAAAGTCATTTCTGTGCCTGAAACTGGTCAAAATTGAAGCTTTTGAGTAAGCAAAACTGTGTAAAAATAGCAATTTTGGTCACTCTGAGGGTTTAAAAAGTGGGTATTCAACATGAGGCACGATCCAAATGACATTTTGAATCATTTTTGGTACAGTCCACAATATCAATTTTCGGATGAAAAACGATGACTCCGGACCTGTCGAACGTTCCCAAAATGGTCTATAATGATGAAATTTTAACATTTAATCTTTTGACTCTAAATGACTGTTGGATGTGAATTATGACTTTTTCAACTAAAATAAGTGTGTTTAAGGTCATTTCTGTGCCTGAAACAGGTCAAAATTGAAGCTTTTGAGTAAGCAAAACTCTGTAAAAATGGCAATTTTGGTCACTGTGAGTGTTTAAAAAGTGGCTATTCAACATGAGGCACGATCCAAATGACATTTTGAATCATTTTTGGTACAGTCCAAAAAATCAATTTTCGGATAAAAAACGATGACTCTGGACCTGTCGAACGTTCCCAAAATGGTCTATAATGATGAAATTTTTAACATTTAATCTTTTGACTCTGAATGACTGTTGGATGTGAAATATGACTTTGTCAACTAAAATAAGTGTGTTTAAAGTCATTTCTGTGCCTGAAACGGGTCAAAATTGAAGCTTTTGAGTAAGCAAAACTCTGTAAAAATGGCAATTTTGGTCACTGTGAGGGTTTAAAAAGTGGTTATTCAACATGAGGCACGATCCAAATGACATTTTGAATCAGTTGTGGTACAGTCCAAAAAATCAATTTTCGGATGAGAAACGATGACTCCGGACTTGTCGAACGTTCCCAAAATGGTCTATAATGATGAAATTTTAACATTTAATCTTTTCACTCTAAATGACTGTTGGATATGAATTATGACTTTTTCAACTAAATAAGTGTGTTTAAAGTCATTTCAATGCCTGAAACGGGTCAAAATTGAAGCTTTTGAGTAAGCAAAACTCTGTAAAAATGGCAATTTTGGTCACTGTGAGGGTTTAAAAAGTGGTTATTCAACATGAGGCGCGATCTAATAGACATTTTGAATAATTTTTAGTACAGTCCAAAAAATCTATTTTCGGATGAAAAACGATGACTCCGGACGTGTCGAACGTTCCCAAAATGGTCTATAATGATGACATTTTAACATTTAATCTTTTGACTCTAAATGACTGTTGGATGTGAATTATGACTTTTTCAACTAAAATAAGTGTGTTTAAAGTCATTTCTGTGCCTGAAACGGGTCAAAATTGAAGCTTTTGAGTAAGCAAAACTCTGTAAAAATGGCAATTTTGGTCACTGTGAGGGTTTAAAAAGTGGTTATTCAACATGAGGCGCGATCTAATTGGCATTTTGAATCATTTTTAGTACAGTCCAAAAAATCAATTTTCGGATGAAAAACGATGACTCCGGACGTGTCGAACATTCCCAAAGTGGTCTATAATGATGACATTTTAACATTTAATCTTTTGACTCTAAATGACTGTTGGATGTGAATTATGACTTTTTCAACTAAAATAAGTGTGTTTAAGGTCATTTCCGTGCCTGAAACAGGTCAAAATTGAAGCTTTTGAGTAAGCAAAACTCTGTAAAAATGGCAATTTTGGTCACTGTGAGGGTTTAAAAAGTGGTTATTCAACATGAGGCCCGATCCAAATGACATTTTGAATCATTTTTGGTAGAGTCCAAAAAATCAATTTTCTGATGAAAAACGATGACCCCGGACCAGTCGAACGTTGAAAAAATGGTCAATATTGATGAAATTTTAACATTTAATCTTTTGACTTTAAATGACGGTTGGATGTGAATTATTACTTTTTCAACTAAAATAAGTGTGTTTAAAGTCATTTCTGTGCCTGAAATTGGTCAAAATTGAAGATTCTGAGTAAGCAAAACTCTGTAAAAATGGCAATTTTGGTCACTGTGAGGGTTTAAAAAGTGGTTATTCAACATGAGGCCCGATCCAAATGACATTTTGAATCATTTTTGGTAGAGTCCAAAAAATCAATTTTCTGATGAAAAACGATGACCCCGGACCATTCGAACGTTGAAAAAATGGTCAATATTGATGAAATTTTAACATTTAATCTTTTGACTTTAAATGACGGTTGGATGTGAATTATTACTTTTTCAACTAAAATAAGTGTGTTTAAAGTCATTTCTGTGCCTGAAATTGGTCAAAATTGAAGATTCTGAGTAAGCAAAACTCAGTAAAAATGGCAATTTTGGTCACTGTGAGTGTTTAAAAAGTGGTTATTCAACATGAGGCACGATCCAAATGACATTTTGAATCATTTTTGGTACAGTCCAAAAAATCAATTTTCGGATGAAAAACGATGACTCTGGACCTGTCGAACGTTCCCAAAATGGTCTATAATGATGAAATTTTTAACATTTAATCTTTTGACTCTGAATGACTGTTGGATGTGAAATATGACTTTGTCAACTAAAATAAGTGTGTTTAAAGTCATTTCTGTGCCTGAAACGGGTCAAAATTGAAGCTTTTGAGTAAGCAAAACTCTGTAAAAATGGCAATTTTGGTCACTGTGAGGGTTTAAAAAGTGGTTCTTCAACATGAGGCACGATCCAATTGACATTTTGAATCAGTTGTGGTACAGTCCAAAAAATCAATTTTCGGATGAGAAACGATGACTCCGGACCTGTCGAACGTTCCCAAAATGGTCTATAATGATGAAATTTTAACATTTAATCTTTTCACTCTAAATGACTGTTGGATATGAATTATGACTTTTTCAACTAAATAAGTGTGTTTAAAGTCATTTCAATGCCTGAAACGGGTCAAAATTGAAGCTTTTGAGTAAGCAAAACTCTGTAAAAATGGCAATTTTGGTCACTGTGAGGGTTTAAAAAGTGGTTATTCAACATGAGGCGCGATCTAATTGACATTTTGAATCATTTTTAGTACAGTCCAAAAAATCTATTTTCGGATGAAAAACGATGACTCCGGACGTGTCGAACGTTCCCAAAATGGTCTATAATGATGACATTTTAACATTTAATCTTTTGACTCTAAATGACTGTTGGATGTGAATTATGACTTTTTCAACTAAAATAAGTGTGTTTAAAGTCATTTCTGTGCCTGAAACGGGTCAAAATTGAAGCTTTTGAGTAAGCAAAACTCTGTAAAAATGGCAATTTTGGTCACTGTGAGGGTTTAAAAAGTGGTTATTCAACATGAGGCGCGATCTAATTGACATTTTGAATCATTTTTAGTACAGTCCAAAAAATCTATTTTCGGATGAAAAACGATGACTCCGGACGTGTCGAACATTCCCAAAGTGGTCTATAATGATGACATTTTAACATTTAATCTTTTGACTCTAAATGACTGTTGGATGTGAATTATGACTTTTTCAACTAAAATAAGTGTGTTTAAAGTCATTTCTGTGCCTGAAACGGGTCAAAATTGAAGCTTTTGAGCAAGCAAAACTCTGTAAAAATGGCAATTTTGGTCACTGTGAGGGTTTAAAAAGTGGTTATTCAACATGAGGCACGATCCAAATGACATTTTGAATCATTTTTGGTACAGTCCAAAATATCAATTTTCGGATGAAAAACGATGACTCCGGACCTGTCGAACGTTCCCAAAATGGTCTATAATGATGAAATTTTAACATTTAATCTTTTGACTCTAAATGACTGTTGGATGTGAAGTATGACTTTTTCAACTAAAATAAGTGTGTTTAAGGTCATTTCTGTGCCTGAAACAGGTCAAAATTGAAGCTTTTGAGTAAGCAAAACTCTGTAAAAATGGCAATTTTGGTCACTGTGAGGGTTTAAAAAGTGGTTATTCAACATGAGGCGCGATCTAATTGACATTTTGAATCATTTTTAGTACAGTCCAAAAAATCTATTTTCGGATGAACAACGATGACTCCGGACGTGTCGAACGTTCTCAAAATGGTCTATAATGATGACATTGTAACATTTAATCTTTTGACTCTAAATGACTGTTGGATGTGAATTATGACTTTTTCAACTAAAATAAGTGTGTTTAAAGTCATTTCTGTGCCTGAAACGGGTCAAAATTGAAGCTTTTGAGTAAGCAAAACTCTGTAAAAATGGCAATTTTGGTCACTGTGAGGGTTTAAAAAGTGGTTATTCAACCTGAGGCATGATCCAATTGACATTTTGAATAATTTTTGGTACAGTCCAAAATATCAATTTTCGGATGAAAAACGATGACTCCGGACCTGTCGAACGTTCCCAAAATGGTCTATAATGATGAAATTTTAACATTTAATCTTTTGACTCTAAATGACTGTTGGATGTGAATTATGACTTTTTCAACTAAAATAAGTGTGTTTAAAGTCATTTCTGTGCCTGAAACTGGTCAAAATTGAAGCTTTTGAGTAAGCAAAACTGTGTAAAAATGGCAATTTTGGTCACTCTGAGGGTTTAAAAAGTGGGTATTCAACATGAGGCATGATCCAAATGACATTTTGAATCATTTTTGGTACAGTCCAAAAAATCAATTTTCGGATGAGAAACGATGACTCCGGACCTGTCGAACGTTCCCAAAATGGTCTATAATGATGAAATTTTAACATTTAATCTTTTCACTCTAAATGACTGTTGGATATGAATTATGACTTTTTCAACTAAATAAGTGTGTTTAAAGTCATTTCAATGCCTGAAACGGGTCAAAATTGAAGCTTTTGAGTAAGCAAAACTCTGTAAAAATGGCAATTTTGGTCACTGTGAGGGTTTAAAAAGTGGTTATTCAACATGAGGCGCGATCTAATTGACATTTTGAATCATTTTTAGTACAGTCCAAAAAATCTATTTTCGGATGAAAAACGATGACTCCGGACGTGTCGAACGTTCCCAAAATGGTCTATAATGATGACATTTTAACATTTAATCTTTTGACTCTAAATGACTGTTGGATGTGAATTATGACTTTTTCAACTAAAATAAGTGTGTTTAAAGTCATTTCTGTGCCTGAAACGGGTCAAAATTGAAGCTTTTGAGTAAGCAAAACTCTGTAAAAATGGCAATTTTGGTCACTGTGAGGGTTTAAAAAGTGGTTATTCAACATGAGGCGCGATCTAATTGACATTTTGAATCATTTTTAGTACAGTCCAAAAAATCTATTTTCGGATGAAAAACGATGACTCCGGACGTGTCGAACATTCCCAAAGTGGTCTATAATGATGACATTTTAACATTTAATCTTTTGACTCTAAATGACTGTTGGATGTGAATTATGACTTTTTCAACTAAAATAAGTGTGTTTAAAGTCATTTCTGTGCCTGAAACGGGTCAAAATTGAAGCTTTTGAGCAAGCAAAACTCTGTAAAAATGGCAATTTTGGTCACTGTGAGGGTTTAAAAAGTGGTTATTCAACATGAGGCACGATCCAAATGACATTTTGAATCATTTTTGGTACAGTCCAAAATATCAATTTTCGGATGAAAAACGATGACTCCGGACCTGTCGAACGTTCCCAAAATGGTCTATAATGATGAAATTTTAACATTTAATCTTTTGACTCTAAATGACTGTTGGATGTGAATTATGACTTTTTCAACTAAAATAAGTGTGTTTAAGGTCATTTCTGTGCCTGAAACAGGTCAAAATTGAAGCTTTTGAGTAAGCAAAACTCTGTAAAAATGGCAATTTTGGTCACTGTGAGGGTTTAAAAAGTGGTTATTCAACCTGAGGCATGATCCAATTGACATTTTGAATAATTTTTGGTACAGTCCAAAATATCAATTTTCGGATGAAAAACGATGACTCCGGACCTGTCGAACGTTCCCAAAATGGTCTATAATGATGAAATTTTAACATTTAATCTTTTGACTCTAAATGACTGTTGGATGTGAATTATGACTTTTTCAACTAAAATAAGTGTGTTTAAAGTCATTTCTGTGCCTGAAACTGGTCAAAATTGAAGCTTTTGAGTAAGCAAAACTGTGTAAAAATGGCAATTTTGGTCACTCTGAGGGTTTAAAAAGTGGGTATTCAACATGAGGCATGATCCAAATGACATTTTGAATCATTTTTGGTACAGTCCAAAATATCAATTTTCGGATGAAAAACGATGACTCCGGACCTGTCGAACGTTCCCAAAATGGTCTATAATGATGAAATTTTAACATTTAATCTTTTGACTCTAAATGACTGCTGGATGTGAATTATGACTTTTTCAACTAAAATAAGTGTGTTTAAGGTCATTTCTGTGCCTGAAACGGGTCAAAATTGAAGCTTTTGAGTAAGCAAAACTCTGTAAAAATGGCAATTTTGGTCACTGTGAGGGTTTAAAAAGTGGTTATTCAACATGAGGCGCGATCTAATTGACATTTTGAATCATTTTTAGTACAGTCCAAAAAATCTATTTTCGGATGAACAACGATGACTCCGGACGTGTCGAACGTTCTCAAAATGGTCTATAATGATGACATTGTAACATTTAATCTTTTGACTCTAAATGACTGTTGGATGTGAATTATGACTTTTTCAACTAAAATAAGTGTGTTTAAAGTCATTTCTGTGCCTGAAACGGGTCAAAATTGAAGCTTTTGAGTAAGCAAAACTCTGTAAAAATGGCAATTTTGGTCACTGTGAGGGTTTAAAAAGTGGTTATTCAACCTGAGGCATGATCCAATTGACATTTTGAAGAATTTTTGGTACAGTCCAAAAAATCAATTTTCGGATGAAAAACGATGACTCTGGACCTGTCGAACGTTCCCAAAATGGTCTATAATGATGACATTTTTAACATTTAATCTTTTGACTCTGAATGACTGTTGGATGTGAAATATGACTTTGTCAACTAAAATAAGTGTGTTTAAAGTCATTTCTGTGCCTGAAACGGGTCAAAATTGAAGCTTTTGAGTAAGCAAAACTCTGTAAAAATGGCAATTTTGGTCACTGTGAGGGTTTAAAAAGTGGTTCTTCAACATGAGGCACGATCCAATTGACATTTTGAATCAGTTGTGGTACAGTCCAAAAAATCAATTTTCGGATGAGAAACGATGACTCCGGACCTGTCGAACGTTCCCAAAATGGTCTATAATGATGAAATTTTAACATTTAATCTTTTCACTCTAAATGACTGTTGGATATGAATTATGACTTTTTCAACTAAATAAGTGTGTTTAAAGTCATTTCAATGCCTGAAACGGGTCAAAATTGAAGCTTTTGAGTAAGCAAAACTCTGTAAAAATGGCAATTTTGGTCACTGTTAGGGCTTAAAAAGTGGTTATTCAACATTATGCACGATCCAATTGACATTTTGAATCATTTTTGGTACAGTGCCAAAAATCTATTTTCGGATGAAAAACAATGACTCCGAACCTGTCGAACGTTCCCAAAATGGTCTATAATGATGAAATTTTAACATTTAATCTCTTGACTCTAAATGACTGTTGGATGTGAATTATGACTTTTTCCAACTAAAATAAGTGTGTTTAAAGTCATTTCTGTGCCTGAAACGGGTCAAAATTGAAGCTTTTGAGTAAGCAAAACTCTGCAACAATGGCAATTTTGGTCACTGTGAGGGTTTAAAAAGTGGTTATTGAACATGAGGTGCGATCCAATTGACATTTTGAATCATTTTTGGTACAGTCCAAAAAATCAGTTTTCGGATGAAAAACGATGACTCCGGACCTGTCGAACGTTCCCAAAATGGTCTATAATGATGAAATTTTAACATTTAATCTTTTGACTCTATATGACTGTTGGATGTGAATTATGACTTTTTCAACTAAAATAAGTGTGTTTAAAGTCATTTCTGTGCCTGAAACGGGTCAAAATTGAAGCTTTTGAGTAAGCAAAACTCTTTAAAAATGGCAATTTTGGTCACTGTGAGGGTTTAAAAAGTGGTTATTCAACATGAGGCACGATTCAATTGACATTTTGAATAATTTTTGGTACAGTCCAAAATATCAATTTTCGGATGAAAAACGATGACTCCGGACCTGTCGAACGTTCCCAAAATGGTCTATAATGATGAAATTTTAACATTTAATCTTTTGACTCTAAATGACTGTTGGATGTGAATTATGACTTTTTCAACTAAAATAAGTGTGTTTAAGGTCATTTCTGTGCCTGAAACAGGTCAAAATTGAAGCTTTTGAGTAAGCAAAACTCTGTAAAAATGGCAATTTTGGTCACTGTGAGGGTTTAAAAAGTGGTTATTCAACATGAGGCGCGATCTAATTGACATTTTGAATCATTTTTAGTACAGTCCAAAAAATCTATTTTCGGATGGAAAACGATGACTCCGGACGTGTCGAACGTTCCCAAAATGGTCTATAATGATGACATTTTAACATTTAATCTTTTGACTCTAAATGACTGTTGGATGTGAATTATGACTTTTTCAACTAAAATAAGTGTGTTTAAAGTCATTTCTGTGCCTGAAACGGGTCAAAATTGAAGCTTTTGAGTAAGCAAAACTCTGTAAAAATGGCAATTTTGGTCACTGTGAGGGTTTAAAAAGTGGTTATTCAACATGAGGCACGATCCAAATGACATTTTGAATCAGTTTTGGTACAGTCCAAAAAATCAATTTTCGGATGAGAAACGATGACGTTCCCAAAATGGTCTATAATGATGAAATTTTAACATTTAATCTTTTCACTCTAAATGACTGTTGGATATGAATTATGACTTTTTCAACTAAATAAGTGTGTTTAAAATCATTTCAATGCCTGAAACGGGTCAAAATTGAAGCTTTTGAGTAAGCAAAACTCTGTAAAAATGGCAATTTTGGTCACTGTGAGGGTTTAAAAAGTGGTTATTCAACATGAGGCACGATTCAATTGACATTTTGAATAATTTTTGGTAGTCCAAAATAATCAATTTTCGGATGAAAAACGATGACTCCGGACCTGTCGAACGTTACCAAAACGGTCTATAATGACGAAATTTTAACATTTAATCTCTTGACTCTAAATGACTGTCGGATGTGAATTATGACTTTTTCAACTAAATAAGTGTGTTTAAAGTCATTTCAATGCCTGAAACGGGTCAAAATTGAAGCTTTTGAGTAAGCAAAACTCTGTAAAAATGGCAATTTTGGTCACTGTGAGGGTTTAAAAAGTGGTTATTCAACATGAGGCGCGATCTAATTGACATTTTGAATCATTTTTAGTACAGTCCAAAAAATCTATTTTCGGATGAAAAACGATGACTCCGGACGTGTCGAACGTTCCCAAAATGGTCTATAATGATGACATTTTAACATTTAATCTTTTGACTCTAAATGACTGTTGGATGTGAATTATGACTTTTTCAACTAAAATAAGTGTGTTTAAAGTCATTTCTGTGCCTGAAACGGGTCAAAATTGAAGCTTTTGAGTAAGCAAAACTCTGTAAAAATGGCAATTTTGGTCACTGTGAGGGTTTAAAAAGTGGTTATTCAACATGAGGCGCGATCTAATTGACATTTTGAATCATTTTTAGTACAGTCCAAAAAATCTATTTTCGGATGAAAAACGATGACTCCGGACGTGTCGAACATTCCCAAAGTGGTCTATAATGATGACATTTTAACATTTAATCTTTTGACTCTAAATGACTGTTGGATGTGAATTATGACTTTTTCAACTAAAATAAGTGTGTTTAAAGTCATTTCTGTGCCTGAAACGGGTCAAAATTGAAGCTTTTGAGCAAGCAAAACTCTGTAAAAATGGCAATTTTGGTCACTGTGAGGGTTTAAAAAGTGGTTATTCAACATGAGGCACGATCCAAATGACATTTTGAATCATTTTTGGTACAGTCCAAAAAATCAATTTTTGGATAAAAAACGATGACTCTGGACCTGTCGAACGTTCCCAAAATGGTCTATAATGATGAAATTTTAACATTTAATCTTTTGACTCTAAATGACTGTTGGATGTGAATTATGACTTTTTCAACTAAAATAAGTGTGTTTAAGGTCATTTCTGTGCCTGAAACAGGTCAAAATTGAAGCTTTTGAGTAAGCAAAACTCTGTAAAAATGGCAATTTTGGTCACTGTGAGGGTTTAAAAAGTGGTTATTCAACATGAGGCGCGATCTAATTGACATTTTGAATCATTTTTAGTACAGTCCAAAAAATCTATTTTCGGATGAACAACGATGACTCCGGACGTGTCGAACGTTCGCAAAATGGTCTATAATGATGACATTGTAACATTTAATCTTTTCACTCTAAATGACTGTTGGATATGAATTATGACTTTTTCAACTAAATAAGTGTGTTTAAAATCATTTCAATGCCTGAAACGGGTCAAAATTGAAGCTTTTGAGTAAGCAAAACTCTGTAAAAATGGCAATTTTGGTCACTGTGAGGGTTTAAAAAGTGGTTATTCAACATGAGGCACGATTCAATTGACATTTTGAATAATTTTTGGTAGTCCAAAATAATCAATTTTCGGATGAAAAACGATGACTCCGGACCTGTCGAACGTTACCAAAACGGTCTATAATGACGAAATTTTAACATTTAATCTCTTGACTCTAAATGACTGTCGGATGTGAATTATGACTTTTTCAACTAAAATAAGTGTGTTTAAAGTCATTTCTGTGCCTGAAACTTTTCAAAATTGAAGCTTTTGAGTAATCAAAACTCTGTAAAAATGGCAATTTTGGTCACTGTGAGGGTTTAAAAAGTGGTTATTCAACATGAGGCACGATCCAAATGACATTTTGAATCATTTTTGGTACAGTCCAAAAAATCAATTTTCTGATGAAAAACGATGACCCCGGACCAGTCGAACGTTGAAAAAATGGTCAATATTGATGAAATTTTAACATTTAATCTTTTGACTTTAAATGACGGTTGGATGTGAATTATTACTTTTTCAACTAAAATAAGTGTGTTTAAAGTCATTTCTGTGCCTGAAATTGGTCAAAATTGAAGATTCTGAGTAAGCAAAACTCTGTAAAAATGGCAATTTTGGTCACTGTGAGGGTTTAAAAAGTGGTTATTCAACATGAGGCCCGATCCAAATGACATTTTGAATCATTTTTGGTAGAGTCCAAAAAATCAATTTTCTGATGAAAAACGATGACCCCGGACCATTCGAACGTTGAAAAAATGGTCAATATTGATGAAATTTTAACATTTAATCTTTTGACTTTAAATGACGGTTGGATGTGAATTATTACTTTTTCAACTAAAATAAGTGTGTTTAAAGTCATTTCTGTGCCTGAAATTGGTCAAAATTGAAGATTCTGAGTAAGCAAAACTCTGTAAAAATGGCAATTTTGGTCACTGTGAGTGTTTAAAAAGTGGTTATTCAACATGAGGCACGATCCAAATGACATTTTGAATCATTTTTGGTACAGTCCAAAAAATCAATTTTCGGATGAAAAACGATGACTCTGGACCTGTCGAACGTTCCCAAAATGGTCTATAATGATGAAATTTTTAACATTTAATCTTTTGACTCTGAATGACTGTTGGATGTGAAATATGACTTTGTCAACTAAAATAAGTGTGTTTAAAGTCATTTCTGTGCCTGAAACGGGTCAAAATTGAAGCTTTTGAGTAAGCAAAACTCTGTAAAAATGGCAATTTTGGTCACTGTGAGGGTTTAAAAAGTGGTTCTTCAACATGAGGCACGATCCAATTGACATTTTGAATCAGTTGTGGTACAGTCCAAAAAATCAATTTTCGGATGAGAAACGATGACTCCGGACCTGTCGAACGTTCCCAAAATGGTCTATAATGATGAAATTTTAACATTTAATCTTTTCACTCTAAATGACTGTTGGATATGAATTATGACTTTTTCAACTAAATAAGTGTGTTTAAAGTCATTTCAATGCCTGAAACGGGTCAAAATTGAAGCTTTTGAGTAAGGAAAACTCTGTAAAAATGGCAATTTTGGTCACTGTGAGGGTTTAAAAAGTGGTTATTCAACATGAGGCGCGATCTAATTGACATTTTGAATCATTTTTAGTACAGTCCAAAAAATCTATTTTCGGATGAAAAACGATGACTCCGGACGTGTCGAACGTTCCCAAAATGGTCTATAATGATGACATTTTAACATTTAATCTTTTGACTCTAAATGACTGTTGGATGTGAATTATGACTTTTTCAACTAAAATAAGTGTGTTTAAAGTCATTTCTGTGCCTGAAACGGGTCAAAATTGAAGCTTTTGAGTAAGCAAAACTCTGTAAAAATGGCAATTTTGGTCACTGTGAGGGTTTAAAAAGTGGTTATTCAACATGAGGCGCGATCTAATTGACATTTTGAATCATTTTTAGTACAGTCCAAAAAATCTATTTTCGGATGAAAAACGATGACTCCGGACGTGTCGAACATTCCCAAAGTGGTCTATAATGATGACATTTTAACATTTAATCTTTTGACTCTAAATGACTGTTGGATGTGAATTATGACTTTTTCAACTAAAATAAGTGTGTTTAAAGTCATTTCTGTGCCTGAAACGGGTCAAAATTGAAGCTTTTGAGCAAGCAAAACTCTGTAAAAATGGCAATTTTGGTCACTGTGAGGGTTTAAAAAGTGGTTATTCAACATGAGGCACGATCCAAATGACATTTTGAATCATTTTTGGTACAGTCCAAAATATCAATTTTCGGATGAAAAACGATGACTCCGGACCTGTCGAACGTTCCCAAAATGGTCTATAATGATGAAATTTTAACATTTAATCTTTTGACTCTAAATGACTGTTGGATGTGAAGTATGACTTTTTCAACTAAAATAAGTGTGTTTAAGGTCATTTCTGTGCCTGAAACAGGTCAAAATTGAAGCTTTTGAGTAAGCAAAACTCTGTAAAAATGGCAATTTTGGTCACTGTGAGGGTTTAAAAAGTGGTTATTCAACATGAGGCGCGATCTAATTGACATTTTGAATCATTTTTAGTACAGTCCAAAAAATCTATTTTCGGATGAACAACGATGACTCCGGACGTGTCGAACGTTCTCAAAATGGTCTATAATGATGACATTGTAACATTTAATCTTTTGACTCTAAATGACTGTTGGATGTGAATTATGACTTTTTCAACTAAAATAAGTGTGTTTAAAGTCATTTCTGTGCCTGAAACGGGTCAAAATTGAAGCTTTTGAGTAAGCAAAACTCTGTAAAAATGGCAATTTTGGTCACTGTGAGGGTTTAAAAAGTGGTTATTCAACCTGAGGCATGATCCAATTGACATTTTGAATAATTTTTGGTACAGTCCAAAATATCAATTTTCGGATGAAAAACGATGACTCCGGACCTGTCGAACGTTCCCAAAATGGTCTATAATGATGAAATTTTAACATTTAATCTTTTGACTCTAAATGACTGTTGGATGTGAATTATGACTTTTTCAACTAAAATAAGTGTGTTTAAAGTCATTTCTGTGCCTGAAACTGGTCAAAATTGAAGCTTTTGAGTAAGCAAAACTGTGTAAAAATGGCAATTTTGGTCACTCTGAGGGTTTAAAAAGTGGGTATTCAACATGAGGCATGATCCAAATGACATTTTGAATCATTTTTGGTACAGTCCAAAAAATCAATTTTCGGATGAGAAACGATGACTCCGGACCTGTCGAACGTTCCCAAAATGGTCTATAATGATGAAATTTTAACATTTAATCTTTTCACTCTAAATGACTGTTGGATATGAATTATGACTTTTTCAACTAAATAAGTGTGTTTAAAGTCATTTCAATGCCTGAAACGGGTCAAAATTGAAGCTTTTGAGTAAGCAAAACTCTGTAAAAATGGCAATTTTGGTCACTGTGAGGGTTTAAAAAGTGGTTATTCAACATGAGGCGCGATCTAATTGACATTTTGAATCATTTTTAGTACAGTCCAAAAAATCTATTTTCGGATGAAAAACGATGACTCCGGACGTGTCGAACGTTCCCAAAATGGTCTATAATGATGACATTTTAACATTTAATCTTTTGACTCTAAATGACTGTTGGATGTGAATTATGACTTTTTCAACTAAAATAAGTGTGTTTAAAGTCATTTCTGTGCCTGAAACGGGTCAAAATTGAAGCTTTTGAGTAAGCAAAACTCTGTAAAAATGGCAATTTTGGTCACTGTGAGGGTTTAAAAAGTGGTTATTCAACATGAGGCGCGATCTAATTGACATTTTGAATCATTTTTAGTACAGTCCAAAAAATCTATTTTCGGATGAAAAACGATGACTCCGGACGTGTCGAACATTCCCAAAGTGGTCTATAATGATGACATTTTAACATTTAATCTTTTGACTCTAAATGACTGTTGGATGTGAATTATGACTTTTTCAACTAAAATAAGTGTGTTTAAAGTCATTTCTGTGCCTGAAACGGGTCAAAATTGAAGCTTTTGAGCAAGCAAAACTCTGTAAAAATGGCAATTTTGGTCACTGTGAGGGTTTAAAAAGTGGTTATTCAACATGAGGCACGATCCAAATGACATTTTGAATCATTTTTGGTACAGTCCAAAATATCAATTTTCGGATGAAAAACGATGACTCCGGACCTGTCGAACGTTCCCAAAATGGTCTATAATGATGAAATTTTAACATTTAATCTTTTGACTCTAAATGACTGTTGGATGTGAATTATGACTTTTTCAACTAAAATAAGTGTGTTTAAGGTCATTTCTGTGCCTGAAACAGGTCAAAATTGAAGCTTTTGAGTAAGCAAAACTCTGTAAAAATGGCAATTTTGGTCACTGTGAGGGTTTAAAAAGTGGTTATTCAACCTGAGGCATGATCCAATTGACATTTTGAATAATTTTTGGTACAGTCCAAAATATCAATTTTCGGATGAAAAACGATGACTCCGGACCTGTCGAACGTTCCCAAAATGGTCTATAATGATGAAATTTTAACATTTAATCTTTTGACTCTAAATGACTGTTGGATGTGAATTATGACTTTTTCAACTAAAATAAGTGTGTTTAAAGTCATTTCTGTGCCTGAAACTGGTCAAAATTGAAGCTTTTGAGTAAGCAAAACTGTGTAAAAATGGCAATTTTGGTCACTCTGAGGGTTTAAAAAGTGGGTATTCAACATGAGGCATGATCCAAATGACATTTTGAATCATTTTTGGTACAGTCCAAAATATCAATTTTCGGATGAAAAACGATGACTCCGGACCTGTCGAACGTTCCCAAAATGGTCTATAATGATGAAATTTTAACATTTAATCTTTTGACTCTAAATGACTGCTGGATGTGAATTATGACTTTTTCAACTAAAATAAGTGTGTTTAAGGTCATTTCTGTGCCTGAAACGGGTCAAAATTGAAGCTTTTGAGTAAGCAAAACTCTGTAAAAATGGCAATTTTGGTCACTGTGAGGGTTTAAAAAGTGGTTATTCAACATGAGGCGCGATCTAATTGACATTTTGAATCATTTTTAGTACAGTCCAAAAAATCTATTTTCGGATGAACAACGATGACTCCGGACGTGTCGAACGTTCTCAAAATGGTCTATAATGATGACATTGTAACATTTAATCTTTTGACTCTAAATGACTGTTGGATGTGAATTATGACTTTTTCAACTAAAATAAGTGTGTTTAAAGTCATTTCTGTGCCTGAAACGGGTCAAAATTGAAGCTTTTGAGTAAGCAAAACTCTGTAAAAATGGCAATTTTGGTCACTGTGAGGGTTTAAAAAGTGGTTATTCAACCTGAGGCATGATCCAATTGACATTTTGAAGAATTTTTGGTACAGTCCAAAAAATCAATTTTCGGATGAAAAACGATGACTCTGGACCTGTCGAACGTTCCCAAAATGGTCTATAATGATGACATTTTTAACATTTAATCTTTTGACTCTGAATGACTGTTGGATGTGAAATATGACTTTGTCAACTAAAATAAGTGTGTTTAAAGTCATTTCTGTGCCTGAAACGGGTCAAAATTGAAGCTTTTGAGTAAGCAAAACTCTGTAAAAATGGCAATTTTGGTCACTGTGAGGGTTTAAAAAGTGGTTCTTCAACATGAGGCACGATCCAATTGACATTTTGAATCAGTTGTGGTACAGTCCAAAAAATCAATTTTCGGATGAGAAACGATGACTCCGGACCTGTCGAACGTTCCCAAAATGGTCTATAATGATGAAATTTTAACATTTAATCTTTTCACTCTAAATGACTGTTGGATATGAATTATGACTTTTTCAACTAAATAAGTGTGTTTAAAGTCATTTCAATGCCTGAAACGGGTCAAAATTGAAGCTTTTGAGTAAGCAAAACTCTGTAAAAATGGCAATTTTGGTCACTGTTAGGGCTTAAAAAGTGGTTATTCAACATTATGCACGATCCAATTGACATTTTGAATCATTTTTGGTACAGTGCCAAAAATCTATTTTCGGATGAAAAACAATGACTCCGAACCTGTCGAACGTTCCCAAAATGGTCTATAATGATGAAATTTTAACATTTAATCTCTTGACTCTAAATGACTGTTGGATGTGAATTATGACTTTTTCCAACTAAAATAAGTGTGTTTAAAGTCATTTCTGTGCCTGAAACGGGTCAAAATTGAAGCTTTTGAGTAAGCAAAACTCTGCAACAATGGCAATTTTGGTCACTGTGAGGGTTTAAAAAGTGGTTATTGAACATGAGGTGCGATCCAATTGACATTTTGAATCATTTTTGGTACAGTCCAAAAAATCAGTTTTCGGATGAAAAACGATGACTCCGGACCTGTCGAACGTTCCCAAAATGGTCTATAATGATGAAATTTTAACATTTAATCTTTTGACTCTATATGACTGTTGGATGTGAATTATGACTTTTTCAACTAAAATAAGTGTGTTTAAAGTCATTTCTGTGCCTGAAACGGGTCAAAATTGAAGCTTTTGAGTAAGCAAAACTCTTTAAAAATGGCAATTTTGGTCACTGTGAGGGTTTAAAAAGTGGTTATTCAACATGAGGCACGATTCAATTGACATTTTGAATAATTTTTGGTACAGTCCAAAATATCAATTTTCGGATGAAAAACGATGACTCCGGACCTGTCGAACGTTCCCAAAATGGTCTATAATGATGAAATTTTAACATTTAATCTTTTGACTCTAAATGACTGTTGGATGTGAATTATGACTTTTTCAACTAAAATAAGTGTGTTTAAGGTCATTTCTGTGCCTGAAACAGGTCAAAATTGAAGCTTTTGAGTAAGCAAAACTCTGTAAAAATGGCAATTTTGGTCACTGTGAGGGTTTAAAAAGTGGTTATTCAACATGAGGCGCGATCTAATTGACATTTTGAATCATTTTTAGTACAGTCCAAAAAATCTATTTTCGGATGGAAAACGATGACTCCGGACGTGTCGAACGTTCCCAAAATGGTCTATAATGATGACATTTTAACATTTAATCTTTTGACTCTAAATGACTGTTGGATGTGAATTATGACTTTTTCAACTAAAATAAGTGTGTTTAAAGTCATTTCTGTGCCTGAAACGGGTCAAAATTGAAGCTTTTGAGTAAGCAAAACTCTGTAAAAATGGCAATTTTGGTCACTGTGAGGGTTTAAAAAGTGGTTATTCAACATGAGGCACGATCCAAATGACATTTTGAATCAGTTTTGGTACAGTCCAAAAAATCAATTTTCGGATGAGAAACGATGACGTTCCCAAAATGGTCTATAATGATGAAATTTTAACATTTAATCTTTTCACTCTAAATGACTGTTGGATATGAATTATGACTTTTTCAACTAAATAAGTGTGTTTAAAATCATTTCAATGCCTGAAACGGGTCAAAATTGAAGCTTTTGAGTAAGCAAAACTCTGTAAAAATGGCAATTTTGGTCACTGTGAGGGTTTAAAAAGTGGTTATTCAACATGAGGCACGATTCAATTGACATTTTGAATAATTTTTGGTAGTCCAAAATAATCAATTTTCGGATGAAAAACGATGACTCCGGACCTGTCGAACGTTACCAAAACGGTCTATAATGACGAAATTTTAACATTTAATCTCTTGACTCTAAATGACTGTCGGATGTGAATTATGACTTTTTCAACTAAAATAAGTGTGTTTAAAGTCATTTCTGTGCCTGAAACTTTTCAAAATTGAAGCTTTTGAGTAATCAAAACTCTGTAAAAATGGCAATTTTGGTCACTGTGAGGGTTTAAAAAGTGGTTATTCAACATGAGGCACGATCCAAATGACATTTTGAATCATTTTTGGTACAGTCCAAAAAATCAATTTTTGGATGAAAAACGATGACTCTGGACCTGTCGAACGTTCCCAAAATGGTCTATAATGATGAAATTTTTACATTTAATCTTTTGACTCTAAATGACTTGTGGGTGTGAATTATGACTTTTTCAACTAAAATAAGTGTGTTTAAAGTCATTTCTGTGCCTGAAACGGGTCAAAATTGAAGCTTTTGAGTAAGCAAAACTCTGTAAAAATGGCAATTTTGGTCACTGTGAGGGTTTAAAAAGTGGTTATTCAACATGAGGCGCGATCTAATTGACATTTTGAATCATTTTTAGTACAGTCCAAAAAATCTATTTTCAGATGAAAAACGATGACTCCGGACGTGTCGAACGTTCCCAAAATGGTCTATAATGATGACATTTTAACATTTAATCTTTTGACTCTAAATGACTGTTGGATGTGAATTATGACTTTTTCAACTAAAATAAGTGTGTTTAAAGTCATTTCTGTGCCTGAAACGGGTCAAAATTGAAGCTTTTGAGTAAGCAAAACTCTGTAAAAATGGCAATTTTGGTCACTGTGAGGGTTTAAAAAGTGGTTATTCAACATGAGGCGCGATCTAATTGACATTTTGAATCATTTTTAGTACAGTCCAAAAAATCTATTTTCGGATGAAAAACGATGACTCCGGACGTGTCGAACATTCCCAAAGTGGTCTATAATGATGACATTTTAACATTTAATCTTTTGACTCTAAATGACTGTTGGATGTGAATTATGACTTTTTCAACTAAAATAAGTGTGTTTAAAGTCATTTCTGTGCCTGAAACGGGTCAAAATTGAAGCTTTTGAGCAAGCAAAACTCTGTAAAAATGGCAATTTTGGTCACTGTGAGGGTTTAAAAAGTGGTTATTCAACATGAGGCACGATCCAAATGACATTTTGAATCATTTTTGGTACAGTCCAAAATATCAATTTTCGGATGAAAAACGATGACTCCGGACCTGTCGAACGTTCCCAAAATGGCCTATAATGATGAAATTTTAACATTTAATCTTTTGACTCTAAATGACTGTTGGATGTGAATTATGACTTTTTCAACTAAAATAAGTGTGTTTAAGGTCATTTCTGTGCCTGAAACAGGTCAAAATTGAAGCTTTTGAGTAAGCAAAACTCTGTAAAAATGGCAATTTTGGTCACTGTGAGGGTTTAAAAAGTGGTTATTCAACCTGAGGCATGATCCAATTGACATTTTGAATAATTTTTGGTACAGTCCAAAATATCAATTTTCGGATGAACAACGATGACTCCGGACGTGTCGAACGTTCTCAAAATGGTCTATAATGATGACATTGTAACATTTAATCTTTTGACTCTAAATGACTGTTGGATGTGAATTATGACTTTTTCAACTAAAATAAGTGTGTTTAAAGTCATTTCTGTGCCTGAAACGGGTCAAAATTGAAGCTTTTGAGTAAGCAAAACTCTGTAAAAATGGCAATTTTGGTCACTGTGAAGGTTTAAAAAGTGGTTATTCAACCTGAGGCATGATCCAATTGACATTTTGAAGAATTTTTGGTACAGTCCAAAAAATCAATTTTCGGATGAAAAACGATGACTCTGGACCTGTCGAACGTTCCCAAAATGGTCTATAATGATGAAATTTTTAACATTTAATCTTTTGACTCTGAATGACTGTTGGATGTGAAATATGACTTTGTCAACTAAAATAAGTGTGTTTAAAGTCATTTCTGTGCCTGAAACGGGTCAAAATTGAAGCTTTTGAGTAAGCAAAACTCTGTAAAAATGGCAATTTTGGTCACTATGAGGGTTTAAAAAGTGGTTCTTCAACATGAGGCACGATCCAATTGACATTTTGAATCAGTTGTGGTACAGTCCAAAAAATCAATTTTCGGATGAGAAACGATGACTCCGGACCTGTCGAACGTTCCCAAAATGGTCTATAATGATGAAATTTTAACATTTAATCTTTTCACTCTAAATGACTGTTGGATATGAATTATGACTTTTTCAACTAAATAAGTGTGTTTAAAGTCATTTCAATGCCTGAAACGGGTCAAAATTGAAGCTTTTGAGTAAGCAAAACTCTGTAAAAATGGCAATTTTGGTCACTGTTAGGGCTTAAAAAGTGGTTATTCAACATTATGCACGATCCAATTGACATTTTGAATCATTTTTGGTACAGTGCCAAAAATCTATTTTCGGATGAAAAACAATGACTCCGAACCTGTCGAACGTTCCCAAAATGGTCTATAATGATGAAATTTTAACATTTAATCTCTTGACTCTAAATGACTGTTGGATGTGAATTATGACTTTTTCCAACTAAAATAAGTGTGTTTAAAGTCATTTCTGTGCCTGAAACGGGTCAAAATTGAAGCTTTTGAGTAAGCAAAACTCTGCAACAATGGCAATTTTGGTCACTGTGAGGGTTTAAAAAGTGGTTATTGAACATGAGGTGCGATCCAATTGACATTTTGAATCATTTTTGGTACAGTCCAAAAAATCAGTTTTCGGATGAAAAACGATGACTCCGGACCTGTCGAACGTTCCCAAAATGGTCTATAATGAGGAAATTTTAACATTTAATCTTTTGACTCTATATGACTGATGGATGTGAATTATGACTTTTTCAACTAAAATAAGTGTGTTTAAAGTCATTTCTGTGCCTGAAACGGGTCAAAATTGAAGCTTTTGAGTAAGCAAAACTCTTTAAAAATGGCAATTTTGGTCACTGTGAGGGTTTAAAAAGTGGTTATTCAACGTGAGGCACGATTCAATTGACATTTTGAATAATTTTTGGTACAGTCCAAAATATCAATTTTCGGATGAAAAACGATGACTCCGGACCTGTCGAACGTTCCCAAAATGGTCTATAATGATGAAATTTTAACATTTAATCTTTTGACTCTAAATGACTGTTGGATGTGAATTATGACTTTTTCAACTAAAATAAGTGTGTTTAAGGTCATTTCTGTGCCTGAAACAGGTCAAAATTGAAGCTTTTGAGTAAGCAAAACTCTGTAAAAATGGCAATTTTGGTCACTGTGAGGGTTTAAAAAGTGGTTATTCAACATGAGGCGCGATCTAATTGACATTTTGAATCATTTTTAGTACAGTCCAAAAAATCTATTTTCGGATGGAAAACGATGACTCCGGACGTGTCGAACGTTCCCAAAATGGTCTATAATGATGACATTTTAACATTTAATCTTTTGACTCTAAATGACTGTTGGATGTGAATTATGACTTTTTCAACTAAAATAAGTGTGTTTAAAGTCATTTCTGTGCCTGAAACGGGTCAAAATTGAAGCTTTTGAGTAAGCAAAACTCTGTAAAGATGGCAATTTTGGTCACTGTGAGGGTTTAAAAAGTGGTTATTCAACATGAGGCACGATCCAAATGACATTTTGAATCAGTTTTGGTACAGTCCAAAAAATCAATTTTCGGATGAGAAACGATGACGTTCCCAAAATGGTCTATAATGATGAAATTTTAACATTTAATCTTTTCACTCTAAATGACTGTTGGATATGAATTATGACTTTTTCAACTAAATAAGTGTGTTTAAAATCATTTCAATGCCTGAAACGGGTCAAAATTGAAGCTTTTGAGTAAGCAAAACTCTGTAAAAATGGCAATTTTGGTCACTGTGAGGGTTTAAAAAGTGGTTATTCAACATGAGGCACGATTCAATTGACATTTTGAATAATTTTTGGTAGTCCAAAATAATCAATTTTCGGATGAAAAACGATGACTCCGGACCTGTCGAACGTTACCAAAACGGTCTATAATGACGAAATTTTAACATTTAATCTCTTGACTCTAAATGACTGTCGGATGTGAATTATGACTTTTTCAACTAAAATAAGTGTGTTTAAAGTCATTTCTGTGCCTGAAACTTTTCAAAATTGAAGCTTTTGAGTAATCAAAACTCTGTAAAAATGGCAATTTTGGTCACTGTGAGGGTTTAAAAAGTGGTTATTCAACATGAGGCACGATCCAAATGACATTTTGAATCATTTTTGGTACAGTCCAAAAAATCAATTTTTGGATGAAAAACGATGACTCTGGACCTGTCGAACGTTCCCAAAATGGTCTATAATGATGAAATTTTTACATTTAATCTTTTGACTCTAAATGACTTGTGGGTGTGAATTATGACTTTTTCAACTAAAATAAGTGTGTTTAAAGTCATTTCTGTGCCTGAAACGGGTCAAAATTGAAGCTTTTGAGTAAGCAAAACTCTGTAAAAATGGCAATTTTGGTCACTGTGAGGGTTTAAAAAGTGGTTATTCAACATGAGGCGCGATCTAATTGACATTTTGAATCATTTTTAGTACAGTCCAAAAAATCTATTTTCGGATGAAAAACGATGACTCCGGACGTGTCGAACGTTCCCAAAGTGGTCTATAATGATGACATTTTAACATTTAATCTTTTGACTCTAAATGACTGTTGGATGTGAATTATGACTTTTTCAACTAAAATAAGTGTGTTTAAAGTCATTTCTGTGCCTGAAACGGGTCAAAATTGAAGCTTTTGAGCAAGCAAAACTCTGTAAAAATGGCAATTTTGGTCACTGTGAGGGTTTAAAAAGTGGTTATTCAACATGAGGCACGATCCAAATGACATTTTGAATCATTTTTGGTACAGTCCAAAAAATCAATTTTTGGATGAAAAACGATGACTCTGGACCTGTCGAACGTTCCCAAAATGGTCTATAATGATGAAATTTTAACATTTAATCTTTTCACTCTAAATGACTGTTGGATATGAATTATGACTTTTTCAACTAAATAAGTGTGTTTAAAGTCATTTCAATGCCTGAAACGGGTCAAAATTGAAGCTTTTGAGTAAGCAAAACTCTGTAAAAATGGCAATTTTGGTCACTGTGAGGGTTTAAAAAGTGGTTATTCAACATGAGGCGCGATCTAATTGACATTTTGAATCATTTTTAGTACAGTCCAAAAAATCTATTTTCGGATGAAAAACGATGACTCCGGACGTGTCGAACGTTCCCAAAATGGTCTATAATGATGACATTTTAACATTTAATCTTTTGACTCTAAATGACTGTTGGATGTGAATTATGACTTTTTCAACTAAAATAAGTGTGTTTAAAGTCATTTCTGTGCCTGAAACGGGTCAAAATTGAAGCTTTTGAGTAAGCAAAACTCTGTAAAAATGGCAATTTTGGTCACTGTGAGGGTTTAAAAAGTGGTTATTCAACATGAGGCGCGATCTAATTGACATTTTGAATCATTTTTAGTACAGTCCAAAAAATCTATTTTCGGATGAAAAACGATGACTCCGGACGTGTCGAACATTCCCAAAGTGGTCTATAATGATGACATTTTAACATTTAATCTTTTGACTCTAAATGACTGTTGGATGTGAATTATGACTTTTTCAACTAAAATAAGTGTGTTTAAAGTCATTTCTGTGCCTGAAACGGGTCAAAATTGAAGCTTTTGAGCAAGCAAAACTCTGTAAAAATGGCAATTTTGGTCACTGTGAGGGTTTAAAAAGTGGTTATTCAACATGAGGCACGATCCAAATGACATTTTGAATCATTTTTGGTACAGTCCAAAAAATCAATTTTTGGATAAAAAACGATGACTCTGGACCTGTCGAACGTTCCCAAAGTGGTCTATAATGATGACATTTTAACATTTAATCTTTTGACTCTAAATGACTGTTGGATGTGAATTATGACTTTTTCAACTAAAATAAGTGTGTTTAAAGTCATTTCTGTGCCTGAAACGGGTCAAAATTGAAGCTTTTGAGCAAGCAAAACTCTGTAAAAATGGCAATTTTGGTCACTGTGAGGGTTTAAAAAGTGGTTATTCAACATGAGGCACGATCCAAATGACATTTTGAATCATTTTTGGTACAGTCCAAAAAATCAATTTTTGGATAAAAAACGATGACTCTGGACCTGTCGAACGTTCCCAAAATGGTCTATAATGATGAAATTTTAACATTTAATCTTTTGACTCTAAATGACTGTTGGATGTGAATTGTGACTTTTTCAACTAAAATAAGTGTGTTTAAGGTCATTTCCGTGCCTGAAACAGGTCAAAATTGAAGCTTTTGAGTAAGCAAAACTCTGTAAAAATGGCAATTTTGGTCACTGTGAGTGTTTAAAAAGTGGTTATTCAACATGAGGCACGATCCAAATGACATTTTGAATCATTTTTGGTACAGTCCAAAAAATCAATTTTCGGATGAAAAACGATGACTCTGGACCTGTCGAACGTTCCCAAAATGGTCTATAATGATGAAATTTTTAACATTTAATCTTTTGACTCTGAATGACTGTTGGATGTGAAATATGACTTTGTCAACTAAAATAAGTGTGTTTAAAGTCATTTCTGTGCCTGAAACGGGTCAAAATTGAAGCTTTTGAGTAAGCAAAACTCTGTAAAAATGGCAATTTTGGTCACTGTGAGGGTTTAAAAAGTGGTTCTTCAACATGAGGCACGATCCAATTGACATTTTGAATCAGTTGTGGTACAGTCCAAAAAATCAATTTTCGGATGAGAAACGATGACTCCGGACCTGTCGAACGTTCCCAAAATGGTCTATAATGATGAAATTTTAACATTTAATCTTTTCACTCTAAATGACTGTTGGATATGAATTATGACTTTTTCAACTAAATAAGTGTGTTTAAAGTCATTTCAATGCCTGAAACGGGTCAAAATTGAAGCTTTTGAGTAAGCAAAACTCTGTAAAAATGGCAATTTTGGTCACTGTTAGGGCTTAAAAAGTGGTTATTCAACATTATGCACGATCCAATTGACATTTTGAATCATTTTTGGTACAGTGCCAAAAATCTATTTTCGGATGAAAAACAATGACTCCGAACCTGTCGAACGTTCCCAAAATGGTCTATAATGATGAAATTTTAACATTTAATCTCTTGACTCTAAATGACTGTTGGATGTGAATTATGACTTTTTCCAACTAAAATAAGTGTGTTTAAAGTCATTTCTGTGCCTGAAACGGGTCAAAATTGAAGCTTTTGAGTAAGCAAAACTCTGCAACAATGGCAATTTTGGTCACTGTGAGGGTTTAAAAAGTGGTTATTGAACATGAGGTGCGATCCAATTGACATTTTGAATCATTTTTGGTACAGTCCAAAAAATCAGTTTTCGGATGAAAAACGATGACTCCGGACCTGTCGAACGTTCCCAAAATGGTCTATAATGAGGAAATTTTAACATTTAATCTTTTGACTCTATATGACTGATGGATGTGAATTATGACTTTTTCAACTAAAATAAGTGTGTTTAAAGTCATTTCTGTGCCTGAAACGGGTCAAAATTGAAGCTTTTGAGTAAGCAAAACTCTTTAAAAATGGCAATTTTGGTCACTGTGAGGGTTTAAAAAGTGGTTATTCAACGTGAGGCACGATTCAATTGACATTTTGAATAATTTTTGGTACAGTCCAAAATATCAATTTTCGGATGAAAAACGATGACTCCGGACCTGTCGAACGTTCCCAAAATGGTCTATAATGATGAAATTTTAACATTTAATCTTTTGACTCTAAATGACTGTTGGATGTGAATTATGACTTTTTCAACTAAAATAAGTGTGTTTAAGGTCATTTCTGTGCCTGAAACAGGTCAAAATTGAAGCTTTTGAGTAAGCAAAACTCTGTAAAAATGGCAATTTTGGTCACTGTGAGGGTTTAAAAAGTGGTTATTCAACATGAGGCGCGATCTAATTGACATTTTGAATCATTTTTAGTACAGTCCAAAAAATCTATTTTCGGATGGAAAACGATGACTCCGGACGTGTCGAACGTTCCCAAAATGGTCTATAATGATGACATTTTAACATTTAATCTTTTGACTCTAAATGACTGTTGGATGTGAATTATGACTTTTTCAACTAAAATAAGTGTGTTTAAAGTCATTTCTGTGCCTGAAACGGGTCAAAATTGAAGCTTTTGAGTAAGCAAAACTCTGTAAAGATGGCAATTTTGGTCACTGTGAGGGTTTAAAAAGTGGTTATTCAACATGAGGCACGATCCAAATGACATTTTGAATCAGTTTTGGTACAGTCCAAAAAATCAATTTTCGGATGAGAAACGATGACGTTCCCAAAATGGTCTATAATGATGAAATTTTAACATTTAATCTTTTCACTCTAAATGACTGTTGGATATGAATTATGACTTTTTCAACTAAATAAGTGTGTTTAAAATCATTTCAATGCCTGAAACGGGTCAAAATTGAAGCTTTTGAGTAAGCAAAACTCTGTAAAAATGGCAATTTTGGTCACTGTGAGGGTTTAAAAAGTGGTTATTCAACATGAGGCACGATTCAATTGACATTTTGAATAATTTTTGGTAGTCCAAAATAATCAATTTTCGGATGAAAAACGATGACTCCGGACCTGTCGAACGTTACCAAAACGGTCTATAATGACGAAATTTTAACATTTAATCTCTTGACTCTAAATGACTGTCGGATGTGAATTATGACTTTTTCAACTAAAATAAGTGTGTTTAAAGTCATTTCTGTGCCTGAAACTTTTCAAAATTGAAGCTTTTGAGTAATCAAAACTCTGTAAAAATGGCAATTTTGGTCACTGTGAGGGTTTAAAAAGTGGTTATTCAACATGAGGCACGATCCAAATGACATTTTGAATCATTTTTGGTACAGTCCAAAAAATCAATTTTTGGATGAAAAACGATGACTCTGGACCTGTCGAACGTTCCCAAAATGGTCTATAATGATGAAATTTTTACATTTAATCTTTTGACTCTAAATGACTTGTGGGTGTGAATTATGACTTTTTCAACTAAAATAAGTGTGTTTAAAGTCATTTCTGTGCCTGAAACGGGTCAAAATTGAAGCTTTTGAGTAAGCAAAACTCTGTAAAAATGGCAATTTTGGTCACTGTGAGGGTTTAAAAAGTGGTTATTCAACATGAGGCGCGATCTAATTGACATTTTGAATCATTTTTAGTACAGTCCAAAAAATCTATTTTCGGATGAAAAACGATGACTCCGGACGTGTCGAACGTTCCCAAAGTGGTCTATAATGATGACATTTTAACATTTAATCTTTTGACTCTAAATGACTGTTGGATGTGAATTATGACTTTTTCAACTAAAATAAGTGTGTTTAAAGTCATTTCTGTGCCTGAAACGGGTCAAAATTGAAGCTTTTGAGCAAGCAAAACTCTGTAAAAATGGCAATTTTGGTCACTGTGAGGGTTTAAAAAGTGGTTATTCAACATGAGGCACGATCCAAATGACATTTTGAATCATTTTTGGTACAGTCCAAAAAATCAATTTTTGGATGAAAAACGATGACTCTGGACCTGTCGAACGTTCCCAAAATGGTCTATAATGATGAAATTTTAACATTTAATCTTTTCACTCTAAATGACTGTTGGATATGAATTATGACTTTTTCAACTAAATAAGTGTGTTTAAAGTCATTTCAATGCCTGAAACGGGTCAAAATTGAAGCTTTTGAGTAAGCAAAACTCTGTAAAAATGGCAATTTTGGTCACTGTGAGGGTTTAAAAAGTGGTTATTCAACATGAGGCGCGATCTAATTGACATTTTGAATCATTTTTAGTACAGTCCAAAAAATCTATTTTCGGATGAAAAACGATGACTCCGGACGTGTCGAACGTTCCCAAAATGGTCTATAATGATGACATTTTAACATTTAATCTTTTGACTCTAAATGACTGTTGGATGTGAATTATGACTTTTTCAACTAAAATAAGTGTGTTTAAAGTCATTTCTGTGCCTGAAACGGGTCAAAATTGAAGCTTTTGAGTAAGCAAAACTCTGTAAAAATGGCAATTTTGGTCACTGTGAGGGTTTAAAAAGTGGTTATTCAACATGAGGCGCGATCTAATTGACATTTTGAATCATTTTTAGTACAGTCCAAAAAATCTATTTTCGGATGAAAAACGATGACTCCGGACGTGTCGAACATTCCCAAAGTGGTCTATAATGATGACATTTTAACATTTAATCTTTTGACTCTAAATGACTGTTGGATGTGAATTATGACTTTTTCAACTAAAATAAGTGTGTTTAAAGTCATTTCTGTGCCTGAAACGGGTCAAAATTGAAGCTTTTGAGCAAGCAAAACTCTGTAAAAATGGCAATTTTGGTCACTGTGAGGGTTTAAAAAGTGGTTATTCAACATGAGGCACGATCCAAATGACATTTTGAATCATTTTTGGTACAGTCCAAAAAATCAATTTTTGGATAAAAAACGATGACTCTGGACCTGTCGAACGTTCCCAAAGTGGTCTATAATGATGACATTTTAACATTTAATCTTTTGACTCTAAATGACTGTTGGATGTGAATTATGACTTTTTCAACTAAAATAAGTGTGTTTAAAGTCATTTCTGTGCCTGAAACGGGTCAAAATTGAAGCTTTTGAGCAAGCAAAACTCTGTAAAAATGGCAATTTTGGTCACTGTGAGGGTTTAAAAAGTGGTTATTCAACATGAGGCACGATCCAAATGACATTTTGAATCATTTTTGGTACAGTCCAAAAAATCAATTTTTGGATAAAAAACGATGACTCTGGACCTGTCGAACGTTCCCAAAATGGTCTATAATGATGAAATTTTAACATTTAATCTTTTGACTCTAAATGACTGTTGGATGTGAATTGTGACTTTTTCAACTAAAATAAGTGTGTTTAAGGTCATTTCCGTGCCTGAAACAGGTCAAAATTGAAGCTTTTGAGTAAGCAAAACTCTGTAAAAATGGCAATTTTGGTCACTGTGAGTGTTTAAAAAGTGGTTATTCAACATGAGGCACGATCCAAATGACATTTTGAATCATTTTTGGTACAGTCCAAAAAATCAATTTTCGGATGAAAAACGATGACTCTGGACCTGTCGAACGTTCCCAAAATGGTCTATAATGATGAAATTTTTAACATTTAATCTTTTGACTCTGAATGACTGTTGGATGTGAAATATGACTTTGTCAACTAAAATAAGTGTGTTTAAAGTCATTTCTGTGCCTGAAACGGGTCAAAATTGAAGCTTTTGAGTAAGCAAAACTCTGTAAAAATGGCAATTTTGGTCACTGTGAGGGTTTAAAAAGTGGTTCTTCAACATGAGGCACGATCCAATTGACATTTTGAATCAGTTGTGGTACAGTCCAAAAAATCAATTTTCGGATGAGAAACGATGACTCCGGACCTGTCGAACGTTCCCAAAATGGTCTATAATGATGAAATTTTAACATTTAATCTTTTCACTCTAAATGACTGTTGGATATGAATTATGACTTTTTCAACTAAATAAGTGTGTTTAAAGTCATTTCAATGCCTGAAACGGGTCAAAATTGAAGCTTTTGAGTAAGCAAAAGTCTGTAAAAATGGCAATTTTGGTCACTGTTAGGGCTTAAAAAGTGGTTATTCAACATTATGCACGATCCAATTGACATTTTGAATCATTTTTGGTACAGTGCCAAAAATCTATTTTCGGATGAAAAACAATGACTCCGAACCTGTCGAACGTTCCCAAAATGGTCTATAATGATGAAATTTTAACATTTAATCTCTTGACTCTAAATGACTGTTGGATGTGAATTATGACTTTTTCCAACTAAAATAAGTGTGTTTAAAGTCATTTCTGTGCCTGAAACAGGTCAAAATTGAAGCTTTTGAGTAAGCAAAACTCTGCAACAATGGCAATTTTGGTCACTGTGAGGGTTTAAAAAGTGGTTATTGAACATGAGGTGCGATCCAATTGACATTTTGAATCATTTTTGGTACAGTCCAAAAAATCAGTTTTCGGATGAAAAACGATGACTCCGGACCTGTCGAACGTTCCCAAAATGGTCTATAATGATGAAATTTTAACATTTAATCTTTTGACTCTATATGACTGTTGGATGTGAATTATGACTTTTTCAACTAAAATAAGTGTGTTTAAAGTCATTTCTGTGCCTGAAACGGGTCAAAATTGAAGCTTTTGAGTAAGCAAAACTCTTTAAAAATGGCAATTTTGGTCACTGTGAGGGTTTAAAAAGTGGTTATTCAACATGAGGCACGATTCAATTGACATTTTGAATAATTTTTGGTACAGTCCAAAATATCAATTTTCGGATGAAAAACGATGACTCCGGACCTGTCGAACGTTCCCAAAATGGTCTATAATGATGAAATTTTAACATTTAATCTTTTGACTCTAAATGACTGTTGGATGTGAATTATGACTTTTTCAACTAAAATAAGTGTGTTTAAGGTCATTTCTGTGCCTGAAACAGGTCAAAATTGAAGCTTTTGAGTAAGCAAAACTCTGTAAAAATGGCAATTTTGGTCACTGTGAGGGTTTAAAAAGTGGTTATTCAACATGAGGCGCGATCTAATTGACATTTTGAATCATTTTTAGTACAGTCCAAAAAATCTATTTTCGGATGGAAAACGATGACTCCGGACGTGTCGAACGTTCCCAAAATGGTCTATAATGATGACATTTTAACATTTAATCTTTTGACTCTAAATGACTGTTGGATGTGAATTATGACTTTTTCAACTAAAATAAGTGTGTTTAAAGTCATTTCTGTGCCTGAAACGGGTCAAAATTGAAGCTTTTGAGTAAGCAAAACTCTGTAAAGATGGCAATTTTGGTCACTGTGAGGGTTTAAAAAGTGGTTATTCAACATGAGGCACGATCCAAATGACATTTTGAATCAGTTTTGGTACAGTCCAAAAAATCAATTTTCGGATGAGAAACGATGACGTTCCCAAAATGGTCTATAATGATGAAATTTTAACATTTAATCTTTTCACTCTAAATGACTGTTGGATATGAATTATGACTTTTTCAACTAAATAAGTGTGTTTAAAATCATTTCAATGCCTGAAACGGGTCAAAATTGAAGCTTTTGAGTAAGCAAAACTCTGTAAAAATGGCAATTTTGGTCACTGTGAGGGTTTAAAAAGTGGTTATTCAACATGAGGCACGATTCAATTGACATTTTGAATAATTTTTGGTAGTCCAAAATAATCAATTTTCGGATGAAAAACGATGACTCCGGACCTGTCGAACGTTACCAAAACGGTCTATAATGACGAAATTTTAACATTTAATCTCTTGACTCTAAATGACTGTCGGATGTGAATTATGACTTTTTCAACTAAAATAAGTGTGTTTAAAGTCATTTCTGTGCCTGAAACTTTTCAAAATTGAAGCTTTTGAGTAATCAAAACTCTGTAAAAATGGCAATTTTGGTCACTGTGAGGGTTTAAAAAGTGGTTATTCAACATGAGGCACGATCCAAATGACATTTTGAATCATTTTTGGTACAGTCCAAAAAATCAATTTTTGGATGAAAAACGATGACTCTGGACCTGTCGAACGTTCCCAAAATGGTCTATAATTATGAAATTTTTACATTTAATCTTTTGGCTCTAAATGACTTGTGGGTGTGAATTATGACTTTTTCAACTAAAATAAGTGTGTTTAAAGTCATTTCTGTGCCTGAAACGGGTCAAAATTGAAGCTTTTGAGTAAGCAAAACTCTGTAAAAATGGCAATTTTGGTCACTGTGAGGGTTTAAAAAGTGGTTATTCAACATGAGGCGCGATCTAATTGACATTTTGAATCATTTTTAGTACAGTCCAAAAAATCTATTTTCGGATGAAAAACGATGACTCCGGACGTGTCGAACGTTCCCAAAGTGGTCTATAATGATGACATTTTAACATTTAATCTTTTGACTCTAAATGACTGTTGGATGTGAATTATGACTTTTTCAACTAAAATAAGTGTGTTTAAAGTCATTTCTGTGCCTGAAACGGGTCAAAATTGAAGCTTTTGAGCAAGCAAAACTCTGTAAAAATGGCAATTTTGGTCACTGTGAGGGTTTAAAAAGTGGTTATTCAACATGAGGCACGATCCAAATGACATTTTGAATCATTTTTGGTACAGTCCAAAAAATCAATTTTTGGATGAAAAACGATGACTCTGGACCTGTCGAACGTTCCCAAAATGGTCTATAATGATGAAATTTTAACATTTAATCTTTTCACTCTAAATGACTGTTGGATATGAATTATGACTTTTTCAACTAAATAAGTGTGTTTAAAGTCATTTCAATGCCTGAAACGGGTCAAAATTGAAGCTTTTGAGTAAGCAAAACTCTGTAAAAATGGCAATTTTGGTCACTGTGAGGGTTTAAAAAGTGGTTATTCAACATGAGGCGCGATCTAATTGACATTTTGAATCATTTTTAGTACAGTCCAAAAAATCTATTTTCGGATGAAAAACGATGACTCCGGACGTGTCGAACGTTCCCAAAATGGTCTATAATGATGACATTTTAACATTTAATCTTTTGACTCTAAATGACTGTTGGATGTGAATTATGACTTTTTCAACTAAAATAAGTGTGTTTAAAGTCATTTCTGTGCCTGAAACGGGTCAAAATTGAAGCTTTTGAGTAAGCAAAACTCTGTAAAAATGGCAATTTTGGTCACTGTGAGGGTTTAAAAAGTGGTTATTCAACATGAGGCGCGATCTAATTGACATTTTGAATCATTTTTAGTACAGTCCAAAAAATCTATTTTCGGATGAAAAACGATGACTCCGGACGTGTCGAACATTCCCAAAGTGGTCTATAATGATGACATTTTAACATTTAATCTTTTGACTCTAAATGACTGTTGGATGTGAATTATGACTTTTTCAACTAAAATAAGTGTGTTTAAAGTCATTTCTGTGCCTGAAACGGGTCAAAATTGAAGCTTTTGAGCAAGCAAAACTCTGTAAAAATGGCAATTTTGGTCACTGTGAGGGTTTAAAAAGTGGTTATTCAACATGAGGCACGATCCAAATGACATTTTGAATCATTTTTGGTACAGTCCAAAAAATCAATTTTTGGATAAAAAACGATGACTCTGGACCTGTCGAACGTTCCCAAAATGGTCTATAATGATGAAATTTTAACATTTAATCTTTTGACTCTAAATGACTGTTGGATGTGAATTGTGACTTTTTCAACTAAAATAAGTGTGTTTAAGGTCATTTCTGTGCCTGAAACAGGTCAAAATTGAAGCTTTTGAGTAAGCAAAACTCTGTAAAAATGGCAATTTTGGTCACTGTGAGGGTTTAAAAAGTGGTTATTCAACATGAGGCGCGATCTAATTGACATTTTGAATCATTTTTAGTACAGTCCAAAAAATCTATTTTCGGATGAACAACGATGACTCCGGACGTGTCGAACGTTCTCAAAATGGTCTATAATGATGACATTGTAACATTTAATCTTTTGACTCTAAATGACTGTTGGATGTGAATTATGACTTTTTCAACTAAAATAAGTGTGTTTAAGGTCATTTCCGTGCCTGAAACAGGTCAAAATTGAAGCTTTTGAGTAAGCAAAACTCTGTAAAAATGGCAATTTTGGTCACTGTGAGTGTTTAAAAAGTGGTTATTCAACATGAGGCACGATCCAAATGACATTTTGAATCATTTTTGGTACAGTCCAAAAAATCAATTTTCGGATGAAAAACGATGACTCTGGACCTGTCGAACGTTCCCAAAATGGTCTATAATGATGAAATTTTTAACATTTAATCTTTTGACTCTGAATGACTGTTGGATGTGAAATATGACTTTGTCAACTAAAATAAGTGTGTTTAAAGTCATTTCTGTGCCTGAAACGGGTCAAAATTGAAGCTTTTGAGTAAGCAAAACTCTGTAAAAATGGCAATTTTGGTCACTGTGAGGGTTTAAAAAGTGGTTCTTCAACATGAGGCACGATCCAATTGACATTTTGAATCAGTTGTGGTACAGTCCAAAAAATCAATTTTCGGATGAGAAACGATGACTCCGGACCTGTCGAACGTTCCCAAAATGGTCTATAATGATGAAATTTTAACATTTAATCTTTTCACTCTAAATGACTGTTGGATATGAATTATGACTTTTTCAACTAAATAAGTGTGTTTAAAGTCATTTCAATGCCTGAAACGGGTCAAAATTGAAGCTTTTGAGTAAGCAAAACTCTGTAAAAATGGCAATTTTGGTCACTGTGAGGGTTTAAAAAGTGGTTATTCAACATGAGGCGCGATCTAATTGACATTTTGAATCATTTTTAGTACAGTCCAAAAAATCTATTTTCGGATGAAAAACGATGACTCCGGACGTGTCGAACGTTCCCAAAGTGGTCTATAATGATGAAATTTTTAACATTTAATCTTTTGACTCTTAATGACTGTTGGATGTGAAATATGACTTTGTCAACTAAAATAAGTGTGTTTAAAGTCATTTCTGTGCCTGAAACGGGTCAAAATTGAAGCTTTTGAGCAAGCAAAACTCTGTAAAAATGGCAATTTTGGTCACTGTGAGGGTTTAAAAAGTGGTTATTCAACATGAGGCACGATCCAAATGACATTTTGAATCATTTTTGGTACAGTCCAAAATATCAATTTTCGGATGAAAAACGATGACTCCGGACCTGTCGAACGTTCCCAAAATGGTGTATAATGATGAAATTTTAACATTTAATCTTTTGACTCTAAATGACTGTTGGATGTGAATTATGACTTTTTCAACTAAAATAAGTGTGTTTAAGGTCATTTCTGTGCCTGAAACAGGTCAAAATTGAAGCTTTTGAGTAAGCAAAACTCTGTAAAAATGGCAATTTTGGTCACTGTGAGGGTTAAAAAAGCCGTTATTCAACATGAGGCGCGATCTAATTGACATTTTGAATCATTTTTAGTACAGTCCAAAAAATCTATTTTCGGATGAACAACGATGACTCCGGACGTGTCGAACGTTCTCAAAATGGTCTATAATGATGACATTGTAACATTTAATCTTTTGACTCTAAATGACTGTTGGATGTGAATTATGACTTTTTCAACTAAAATAAGTGTGTTTAAAGTCATTTCTGTGCCTGAAACGGGTCAAAATTGAAGCTTTTGAGTAAGCAAAACTCTGTAAAAATGGCAATTTTGGTCACTGTGAGGGTTTAAAAAGTGGTTATTCAACCTGAGGCATGATCCAATTGACATTTTGAATAATTTTTGGTACAGTCCAAAATATCAATTTTCGGATGAAAAACGATGACTCCGGACCTGTCGAACGTTCCCAAAATGGTCTATAATGATGAAATTTTAACATTTAATCTTTTGACTCTAAATGACTGTTGGATGTGAATTGTGACTTTTTCAACTAAAATAAGTGTGTTTAAAGTCATTTCTGTGCCTGAAACTGGTCAAAATTGAAGCTTTTGAGTAAGCAAAACTGTGTAAAAATGGCAATTTTGGTCACTCTGAGGGTTTAAAAAGTGGGTATTCAACATGAGGCATGATCCAAATGACATTTTGAATCATTTTTGGTACAGTCCAAAATATCAATTTTCGGATGAAAAACGATGACTCCGGACCTGTCGAACGTTCCCAAAATGGTCTATAATGATGAAATTTTAACATTTAATCTTTTGACTCTAAATGACTGTTGGATGTGAATTATGACTTTTTCAACTAAAATAAGTGTGTTTAAGGTCATTTCTGTGCCTGAAACAGGTCAAAATTGAAGCTTTTGAGTAAGCAAAACTCTGTAAAAATGGCAATTTTGGTCACTGTGAGGGTTTAAAAAGTGGTTATTCAACCTGAGGCATGATCCAATTGACATTTTGAATAATTTTTGGTACAGTCCAAAAAATCATTTTCGGATGAAAAACGATGACTCTGGACCTGTCGAACGTTCCCAAAATGGTCTATAATGATGAAATTTTTAACATTTAATCTTTTGACTCTGAATGACTGTTGGATGTGAAATATGACTTTGTCAACTAAAATAAGTGTGTTTAAAGTCATTTCTGTGCCTGAAACGGGTCAAAATTGAAGCTTTTGAGTAAGCAAAACTCTGTAAAAATGGCAATTTTGGTCACTGTGAGGGTTTAAAAAGTGGTTCTTCAACATGAGGCACGATCCAATTGACATTTTGAATCAGTTGTGGTACAGTCCAAAAAATCAATTTTCGGATGAGAAACGATGACTCCGGACCTGTCGAACGTTCCCAAAATGGTCTATAATGATGAAATTTTAACATTTAATCTTTTCACTCTAAATGACTGTTGGATATGAATTATGACTTTTTCAACTAAATAAGTGTGTTTAAAGTCATTTCAATGCCTGAAACGGGTCAAAATTGAAGCTTTTGAGTAAGCAAAACTCTGTAAAAATGGCAATTTTGGTCACTGTTAGGGCTTAAAAAGTGGTTATTCAACATTATGCACGATCCAATTGACATTTTGAATCATTTTTGGTACAGTGCCAAAAATCTATTTTCGGATGAAAAACAATGACTCCGAACCTGTCGAACGTTCCCAAAATGGTCTATAATGATGAAATTTTAACATTTAATCTCTTGACTCTAAATGACTGTTGGATGTAAACTATGACTTTTTCCAACTAAAATAAGTGTGTTTAAAGTCATTTCTGTGCCTGAAACGGGTCAAAATTGAAGCTTTTGAGTAAGCAAAACTCTGCAACAATGGCAATTTTGGTCACTGTGAGGGTTTAAAAAGTGGTTATTGAACATGAGGTGCGATCCAATTGACATTTTTAATCATTTTTGGTACAGTCCAAAAAATCAGTTTTCGGATGAAAAACGATGACTCCGGACCTGTCGAACGTTCCCAAAATGGTCTATAATGATGAAATTTTAACATTTAATCTTTTGACTCTATATGACTGTTGGATGTGAATTATGACTTTTTCAACTAAAATAAGTGTGTTTAAGGTCATTTCTGTGCCTGAAACAGGTCAAAATTGAAGCTTTTGAGTAAGCAAAACTCTGTAAAAATGGCAATTTTGGTCACTGTGAGGGTTTAAAAAGTGGTTATTCAACATGAGGCGCGATCTAATTGACATTTTGAATCATTTTTAGTACAGTCCAAAAAATCTATTTTCGGATGGAAAACGATGACTCCGGACGTGTCGAACGTTCCCAAAATGGTCTATAATGATGACATTTTAACATTTAATCTTTTGACTCTAAATGACTGTTGGATGTGAATTATGACTTTTTCAACTAAAATAAGTGTGTTTAAAGTCATTTCTGTGCCTGAAACGGGTCAAAATTGAAGCTTTTGAGTAAGCAAAACTCTGTAAAAATGGCAATTTTGGTCACTGTGAGGGTTTAAAAAGTGGTTATTCAACATGAGGCACGATCCAAATGACATTTTGAATCAGTTTTGGTACAGTCCAAAAAATCAATTTTCGGATGAGAAACGATGACGTTCCCAAAATGGTCTATAATGATGAAATTTTAACATTTAATCTTTTCACTCTAAATGACTGTTGGATATGAATTATGACTTTTTCAACTAAATAAGTGTGTTTAAAATCATTTCAATGCCTGAAACGGGTCAAAATTGAAGCTTTTGAGTAAGCAAAACTCTGTAAAAATGGCAATTTTGGTCACTGTGAGGGTTTAAAAAGTGGTTATTCAACATGAGGCACGATTCAATTGACATTTTGAATAAATTTTGGTAGTCCAAAATAATCAATTTTCGGATGAAAAACGATGACTCCGGACCTGTCGAACGTTACCAAAACGGTCTATAATGACGAAATTTTAACATTTAATCTCTTGACTCTAAATGACTGTCGGATGTGAATTATGACTTTTTCAACTAAAATAAGTGTGTTTAAAGTCATTTCTGTGCCTGAAACTTTTCAAAATTGAAGCTTTTGAGTAATCAAAACTCTGTAAAAATGGCAATTTTGGTCACTGTGAGGGTTTAAAAAGTGGTTATTCAACATGAGGCACGATCCAAATGACATTTTGAATCATTTTTGGTACAGTCCAAAAAATCAATTTTTGGATGAAAAACGATGACTCTGGACCTGTCGAACGTTCCCAAAATGGTCTATAATGATGAAATTTTTACATTTAATCTTTTGACTCTAAATGACTTGTGGGTGTGAATTATGACTTTTTCAACTAAAATAAGTGTGTTTAAAGTCATTTCTGTGCCTGAAACGGGTCAAAATTGAAGCTTTTGAGTAAGCAAAACTCTGTAAAAATGGCAATTTTGGTCACTGTGAGGGTTTAAAAAGTGGTTATTCAACATGAGGCGCGATCTAATTGACATTTTGAATCATTTTTAGTACAGTCCAAAAAATCTATTTTCGGATGAAAAACGATGACTCCGGACGTGTCGAACGTTCCCAAAGTGGTCTATAATGATGACATTTTAACATTTAATCTTTTGACTCTAAATGACTGTTGGATGTGAATTATGACTTTTTCAACTAAAATAAGTGTGTTTAAAGTCATTTCTGTGCCTGAAACGGGTCAAAATTGAAGCTTTTGAGCAAGCAAAACTCTGTAAAAATGGCAATTTTGGTCACTGTGAGGGTTTAAAAAGTGGTTATTCAACATGAGGCACGATCCAAATGACATTTTGAATCATTTTTGGTACAGTCCAAAAAATCAATTTTTGGATGAAAAACGATGACTCTGGACCTGTCGAACGTTCCCAAAATGGTCTATAATGATGAAATTTTTACATTTAATCTTTTGACTCTAAATGACTTGTGGGTGTGAATTATGACTTTTTCAACTAAAATAAGCGTGTTTAAAGTCATTTCTGTGCCTGAAACTGGTCAAAATTGAAGCTTTTGAGTACTCAAAACTGTGTAAAAATAGCAATTTTGGTCACTCTGAGGGTTTAAAAAGTGGGTATTCAACATGAGGCACGATCCAAATGACATTTTGAATCATTTTTGGTACAGTCCACAATATCAATTTTCGGATGAAAAACGATGACTCCGGACCTGTCGAACGTTCCCAAAATGGTCTATAATGATGAAATTTTAACATTTAATCTTTTGACTCTAAATGACTGTCGGATGTGAATTATGACTTTTTCAACTAAAATAAGTGTGTTTAAAGTCATTTCTGTGCCTGAAACGGGTCAAAATTGAAGCTTTTGAGTAAGCAAAACTCTGTAAAAATGGCAATTTTGGTCACTGTGAGTGTTTAAAAAGTGGCTATTCAACATGAGGCACGATCCAAATGACATTTTGAATCATTTTTGGTACAGTCCAAAAAATCAATTTTCGGATGAAAAACGATGACTCTGGACCTGTCGAACGTTCCCAAAATGGTCTATAATGATGAAATTTTTAACATTTAATCTTTTGACTCTGAATGACTGTTGGATGTGAAATATGACTTTGTCAACTAAAATAAGTGTGTTTAAAGTCATTTCTGTGCCTGAAACGGGTCAAAATTGAAGCTTTTGAGTAAGCAAAACTCTGTAAAAATGGCAATTTTGGTCACTGTGAGGGTTTAAAAAGTGGTTATTCAACATGAGGCACGATCCAAATGACATTTTGAATCAGTTGTGGTACAGTCCAAAAAATCAATTTTCGGATGAGAAACGATGACTCCGGACCTGTCGAACGTTCCCAAAATGGTCTATAATGATGAAATTTTAACATTTAATCTTTTCACTCTAAATGACTGTTGGATATGAATTATGACTTTTTCAACTAAATAAGTGTGTTTAAAGTCATTTCAATGCCTGAAACGGGTCAAAATTGAAGCTTTTGAGTAAGCAAAACTCTGTAAAAATGGCAATTTTGGTCACTGTGAGGGTTTAAAAAGTGTTTATTCCACATGAGGCGCGATCTAATTGACATTTTGAATCATTTTTAGTACAGTCCAAAAAATCTATTTTCGGATGAAAAACGATGACTCCGGACGTGTCGAACGTTCCCAAAATGGTCTATAATGATGACATTTTAACATTTAATCTTTTGACTCTAAATGACTGTTGGATGTGAATTATGACTTTTTCAACTAAAATAAGTGTGTTTAAAGTCATTTCTGTGCCTGAAACGGGTCAAAATTGAAGCTTTTGAGTAAGCAAAACTCTGTAAAAATGGCAATTTTGGTCACTGTGAGGGTTTAAAAAGTGGTTATTCAACATGAGGCGCGATCTAATTGACATTTTGAATCATTTTTAGTACAGTCCAAAAAATCTATTTTCGGATGAAAAATGATGACTCCGGACGTGTCGAACATTCCCAAAGTGGTCTATAATGATGACATTTTAACATTTAATCTTTTGACTCTAAATGACTGTTGGATGTGAATTATGACTTTTTCAACTAAAATAAGTGTGTTTAAAGTCATTTCTGTGCCTGAAACGGGTCAAAATTGAAGCTTTTGAGCAAGCAAAACTCTGTAAAAATGGCAATTTTGGTCACTGTGAGGGTTTAAAAAGTGGTTATTCAACATGAGGCACGATCCAAATGACATTTTGAATCATTTTTGGTACAGTCCAAAAAATCAATTTTTGGATAAAAAACGATGACTCTGGACCTGTCGAACGTTCCCAAAATGGTCTATAATGATGAAATTTTAACATTTAATCTTTTGACTCTAAATGACTTGTGGGTGTGAATTATGACTTTTTCAACTAAAATAAGTGTGTTTAAAGTCATTTCTGTGCCTGAAACTGGTCAAAATTGAAGCTTTTGAGTAAGCAAAACTGTGTAAAAATGGCAATTTTGGTCACTCTGAGGGTTTAAAAAGTGGGTATTCAACATGAGGCATGATCCAAATGACATTTTGAATCATTTTTGGTACAGTCCAAAATATCAATTTTCGGATGAAAAACGATGACTCCGGACCTGTCGAACGTTCCCAAAATGGTCTATAATGATGAAATTTTAACATTTAATCTTTTGACTCTAAATGACTGTGGTAAAATCGATTACCAATACATAATTTATAATCAATAATCAATAAGAATAACTCAGAAAAATAAGAGGCAAAATCCGGGATATTGAGGTTAACTCAAAAGGGTTTTATTCCTGTAAAAGGAATTGGGTTATTGGCTCGAGCCAAGGTGGCATACCATTCCGTCACCACATAGGTTCGGGAAGGGGCAGACAGACAACATATTGTTTACAGAAGTACATATATATAGTCAATGCATTACAATGTATGAGCTTGTAGTAGGCGTAACAGCTGGAAAAGAAGAGATAAAACATGGAAACGTCATGAAAAAGGCGTTACAATAGGCGTGCATGAAAGCGTGTACTAGAAACGTCACTTATCATGAGGTCACAAGTAGGTGGATCCATAAGAGAATCCTGCAATGTCAGCAGAAATATATGGCAGAGATGCGCGCGCAGCAGCTTGACGTGAGTCTGACGTATAACTGGAGGGCGAAGGGGACTTGACATTTAGCACTACAGGGGTAGACATAAGTCTAGGATGTCAGATCAACCTAATCCCACATCATATCTAATATCATATGTTTAAGGAACTGTAATATCTGGAAGGGGAAAGGTCTCTCGGGTGGAGACTTACACTATACTGGTTGTGAGTGCGTGTACATGTGTCTACGTGTCGGCCTGCTAGGTGAGGGGGCATGGGCCTACCATGGCAACGGAGTCCATGAATTACTTGCACGGAGACAGAAAGACCGGGCCCTCTGCTCCTGCAGCTGGGAGGATGTTTACTTGAGCTGCGAGACAGGAATGTATTTTTGAGGAGTGGAGCAGATAATTCGAAGGTTGAATGCAGTCTTGGCAGGCAGAGGCTAGGCTATGCGCCGGAACCGCGCAAGGAGTAAGGTGGGGGTCACTGGTACAGAGGTAGCCTGGGCTGAGGCCCTCGGAGTCAGGAAGCAGGAAAGAACTCGGAAAAGGCTCAATGGTAAAATCTGGGCCTACTTCGCCAGGGCTGAAAAACGTGCAAAGTATACCACAAAAAGACGGTGGCACGGCATATATAGGAACTGAATATTCAATCCGTTCATGGCGGATCTGAAAGAGGACATGTTAAAGATGGACGCAAATGTATTTGCGTCTTCATAGTTAGCACAGGAGGGAAATTACATGCACTGTAAGCTAGTACATGGAGACGGTGGGGTACTTGCTGGGGAACACTACTCGATTCAAAAATTATATTTCCTCATTCCCTCCTTGTTCCCCACGGACCCTTCATGATACATCGATTCTCATTAATTGATCAACTTGTTCACTTAACATCATTTGCTCTTCTTTTACGCGCTTTGAATGGGAATTTGGATGCGGGACACATGAAGTGGCACACAGGCCGCAAATCGCCGGACCACATTGGAGACACAGGCAACAACTGAATACTACGAGAAAGCCAATACCTAGGAGGGATAGGATCTTCCACCCCCAGGCTGATAACGTTGTCCAGAACCAACCGGACCAAGTCCAGGTGCCTGGAGTCTGATGAATTAAACTTGCAATTTTATGGAGACGTGTAATAGCTTTATACACGGTTGGCGCGTTATTAGGAATGAAAATACAGCAGCTTGACCCAATGACCTTACAAGCTCCACCCCTATCTGCCAAGATGACGTCAATAACAAGACGATTTTGAAGAACAACAACCCGCATAGCGGACTGTTCCTCCGTTAAGTTACCTAGAGCTGAAGTGGTCTCAAGTACCACTGCTTCGAGGGTTCTGGTTAATCTACGAATTAGTTTACTATTTGAAACAGTACCCAGGTAGGGGAAGAAACCTTTATTGAAATCTGTATATTGTTCCCATGTAGTTTCAGTATAATCGACAAGCGGGAGATCTCTCTGGTATCTATGCTTAACCAGATTAGTGTTTCTATGGTAGTCAGGAGGGGCTAGGAAAACAGGTGGCAGAAGGAATGCAATGTAACAGGTACCATCCCAATCTAGGGGTAAACGGACATATGCAGTATGACCACAAACAAAATAGGAGTGACGTAAGGCCCTAAACGTGGATCTACCATGATCAGTGAAATCGACTACAGTGGTACATTTACTATGACCTAAGTGTACGGAACCATTCTTGCGAAAACAGAGTTCACCAGTAACGGGCAATACTTCCATAGCAGGTAGAACAGGAGCAGCTTCGGATTCAACAGATAAAATCATAAATGTAACTGTGTAATTACCTAATCCATATACTTCATTTTCTAGATCAGTTCCAGTATCTACGGGGAGTCCCTCCTTGTCAGGGTAGCATACCTTAAGCAGAACTAAATTCAGGTTTCCCCAAACCCAGTTACCTTCGTAAATAGCAGCAGTAGAAACTAGGGAATTGAGCATTTTAAACCATGCACCACACGTGCCATTGTGAGTGAACGGGTATGGGAAAAGGGGCAAAACACCCTTGTTTTCTTGGTAAGGAGGGAGACGACCACATATCCAACAATTAGTAGCATTGGTAGTTTGATGGGAGTGATGTAACATACTAATAAAAGTGTTATTGCGCAGCGCAAGTCTGTAGGACAATTCGTGAGGCGGTAATTCACTAAAAGAATGTTCAGCAGTAGCATTATAGGATAGTATATGTGCAGCAGAACACTAGCAGTAATAACCAGCAAACTTAAAAAAAACATAACAAGTAGTGTCACTATACAGCGACTACGAAGTGATTTGCAATATGCATTTTTCTTATGTTGTCTTTGTCTATCTCTCTCTCTATCTCGATCTAGGGGATACATGTCAGAAACTAATTTAACCGATTCACCTAGGGGAGGACTTAAACAATTAAACTGTCTGACTTGCTAGATCGTAATTTCAGTCTGTAATTTTCTGAAGCAGTTTTCTCAGCCAAAGGGAGTTTCGTGTCAGTTTGTAGAGGAGGGCAGGGCTTAGAGTCCAAGTCCGAAGGAAGTCCGAAATATTTCTTAATATGGCTGGAATGCAGCCATCCCTTCCTGCCCTCTATTTTCACAGCTGTCCTCGTCGTGAGCAGGACCAACTTCGGGGATTGCCAGCGGGGCTCCAGTGGGCTCTTCCGATCAAAATTCCTGACGAAAACGTAGTCACCAGGAACCACCTCATGGGGCTTCGTCTCGGTGTTGTCGGGAAAGGCTGCAGCTACCTGTGAACGACAAGATTGTAGTGCAGACATCAAGGAGGCAAGGTAATCTGTCAGCATAAGACAATCAACATCAGTTATTTTACGTGGAATAGGCGTCCCCCACATATTCGGTGGCCTACCAAAGACCACTTCGTACGGGGATAGCCCAGAACGGGAATGGACCACCATCCTCATATAGAAGAGGGCGACCGGCAAGGCAACTATCCAGTCTATACCTTTGTCTCTACAAATCTTGGAAAGCCGGATTTTCAGTGTCTGATTGTGGCACTCCACGAGACCTGCTGCCTCGGGATGCCGAACACAATGGAACTTCCACTGGTAACCTAACAGAAGTGTAATGTTTTCCACAAGTGCGGATGAGAACGGCTGGCCATTATCTGAGTACACGATACGGGGCAAACCATACCGTGGGAAGTATTCACGAACCAGTTGCTTGGCAGTGGTCGGAGCAGTATAATCGGGAACTGGGTATGCCTCTATCCATCGGGAAAGAGCACACACGACTACGAGGACATACTTAAATCCTCGACAGCGTTCCATCTGGATATAATCCATCTGGAGGACTTCAAAAGGGTGATCGGGAGGTTGAAATCCACCTTGCTCTACGGGGATGCTTTTACCTGGATTGAACTGACCACAAATCATGCAAGTACGCACTTTCTGTTTGGCTGCTGCCCGTAAGTTTTTATTGGACCATATGTGTTGAATACTGTCTAGCATTGCCTTCTCCCCTAGGTGTGCTGGACTATGTATTGTGTTAATAATGACTTGTACCATAGAATCGGGGAGAAACCATGTAGATTTTCCCTTCGTCATCCATCCCTGATCTGTTTGGACCCCTCCTAATTTAGTCCATTCCTTAATTTCCTCTGGTGTTGCATGTGACTGTATGTCGATCACATCATGTGCGGGATCCCTAACTGTCATACAATGTGATGGTACCACTATTTGTGTCTGGTCAGTTACCTGAGTTCGGTTCTGAGCAGTTTGCTTTGCTGTTCGATCTGCCAGGTCGTTACCCTGGGAAATGGTGTCAGTAACCTTGGTATGTGCCTTACATTTCATGATAGAGATTGCAGTGGGTAGATGTATCGCGTCTAATAAAGCTTGAATGAGGGGACCGTGTTGGATGTTGGCACCGTGAGAAGTTAAGTAACCTCTCTCTCGCCAAAGGACTCCAAAGTCGTGAACGACTCCGAATGCATAACGTGAATCAGTATATATGTTGACTCTCTTATTTTTGGCTTGAATACATGCTTGTGTCAGAGCGATGAGCTCTGCTGCTTGAGCTGACAAAGTATCAATACAACTGGTTTCAATGACTTCCGTGTCTGTCGTGACAGCGTAAGCTGCCACTAATTCACCTGTCCTTGTTCTCATACATGAACCATCCACATACAGTGTCAGGTCTGGATCCGGTAACGGAACATCTGTCAAGTCTTGTCTGGGCTTTGTTGTGATAGTGATAACTTCAATGCAATCATGTGCCAATGGATCTACTCCATTTACTGGTAATAACGTGGCAGGATTCAATGTGCTGCAGCGTCTGATTTCAATATGAGGTTGAAACAATGTCAGTTCGTAACCTGTCAATCTTGCTATAGTCAGATGTTGGGTCTGAGTGCGATTTAAAAGAACCTCTACAGAATGTGGAACCTGTACTGTCAATGGGTGTCCTAACACAATAGAATCACTCTGTCTGATTGCTAAAGCTGTTGCTGCAACTGATTTCAAACATGCTGGAAGGGCCTGGGCTACTGGGTCTAATGTGCTAGAAAAATAAGCACACGGCTTGTGTGAACCTGCTTGTTCCTGAGTGAGGACTGACAAGGCAGTACCCTCACGTTCTGTGACAAAAAGTGTAAAAGGCTTACTGTAACATGGTGTTGCTAAAACAGGTGCTTGACATAAGGCTTTCTTCAAGTCTTCAAAAGCTTGTGTATGTTCCTGAGTCCAAGGGAGGACAGACGAAGTCGCTGCCTCCTGTGTCGTTAACTGAATGAGTGGCTTTGCTAGAAATGCATATTGGGGAATCCATTGTCTGCAGTATGAAGTGAGGCCTATGAAAGCCCGCACTTCCTTTTGTGTTCTGGGTGGTGACATGTTTACGATTAACTGAATGCGATCGGGTGTGAGCTGCCTCCCCACTTTGGACAGCAAGTGACCCAGGTACACAACTTGCTGAACACAGAATTGTAGCTTCGAAGGAGACACCTTGTGTCCTTTGTCGGCCAGGAAGTTCAGAACAGTCAGAGAAGCATTTTCACATTCGGGTTCGCTTCGAGCGGTGATCAGCAGATCATCAACATACTGAAGCAGAGCAGTGTGTACCGGCATGTGGATGCTATCGAGTTGTTTTTTCAGTGCTTGACTATAGATGCTGGGGCTTTCTGTGAACCCTTGAGGTGCGCGGGCAAATTTGAAAGATCGTCCATTTAAACTGAATCCGAACAAATATTGGCTTTCCGGATCAATAGGAACACTGAAGAAGGCGTTCTTGAGGTCAATTACAGTGAAGAACGTCGCTTCTGAGTCAATAGCAGTTAGTAATGAAGAGATATCTGGGACCACAGGGTATTGTGGTACAATGCATTTATTCAATTCGCGTAGATCAATAACTAATCGATAAACAGGTGGAGCATTTGGGTCAGTACGTTTAAGAACAGGAATGATAGGAGAATTACACATGTTGGAGTCAGTTTCCACAACCACTCCTTGTGCAATCAGCTCGTCAATGATTCTCAGTAAAGCCACTACAGCATCTGGGGGTAACTTGTATTGTCGAATTCGTGGTAATACCACTCCTGCCTTGAGTGTGACTCGATACGGGGTAATGTGCATGCAACCTACATCAGTGGGGCCCTGCGCCCACAAGTGCGCGGGGACGATTTGTAACCGGGGATCCATATCTCTCAATACATAATGGCCTTTGAAATCTCGCAAGAATAATCGTACCCCTTCAGGAGAACAACAAATAATAGCTCCTAGGGCTTTCAGTGTTTTTATGCCTAACAGGTTTTCTGGACATGATTTCGTAAGCAATAAATCTGTAGTCCGTGTCAGAGGGCCTACTGCAAGAGGGAGGGGTTGTGATACTTCGTTAATAATGGGTTTTCCTGAAAATCCAAGGGACACGTTCTGGGAGCCTGAGAGGGGTGCCCCTGGTACTTCGTTATGGCTTATCGTGGTTCTGCTTGCCCCTGTATCAATGAGGAACTTTCTGTCTTTCCCTAATACCTGACTATGTACGTAGGGACCATTCTGATCTACAGGAACTTCAATAAGAGGCAAGCGGAATTCCCTCCCTAGGCTGTTTCATGTGTATCGCTGGTAATCAGGGTAATCGTTCTGTGCATACTGATACATTTGCTGTGTTGTGTTTTGTGTTGCGGTAATGGGCTGTTGCTGGGGGATCGCTACGGTCTGTGTGGAGGCTGGCATGGGTGCAATATGTTGTATATTCTGCGGTACCTGTTGTGAAGTCTGGTCTTGTCTAGGAGGACGCGGTCTCTCTTTAGTCTTACCCGTGGCGATATTATGTTTCAAAACTGCACAATCGTTTATATAATGACCTGGCTGTTTGCAATAATTACATACACCCTTTACAGGAACTGTTGGATTCCCGGGATGGGTCGCACCCTTTTTCTGACCATCGGCGGGAACTGACTGAGCAACTAACATTTTCATTTTTGTATCTTTCATACGTCTTTGTTCATGTTCTTGTTCTTCTCTAAGTCTATTCTGGTGGTACTGTAACATTTGTAACATTTGTGCAGGGGTGTTAGCTTGCCAAGTGCTTTCTACTTTCAATACTCTATTCTTAACTTGGGGTAAGGAATTCTCGACCAGTTTTGTTACAAAAAGATGTGGATATGACTCGCTACTTGCTTTCAAACCGCTATTAATACCAAAACATTTCTCAAATCGTGTATAAAAATCACTAGTATCTTCATCGGGTTTCTGTTTACATGCTGAAATTGCACCCCAATCCTCCTTTTTCGTACTCAATAAGCGTGGCAACACTTGTACTAATAAACCTGGTAACGCTTTAACTTTATCTCCAAGCCCTAGGCCTGGAACTCGAGTATCCTCTTCATTTTGTAATCCAGCCCAATCAATCTTTGCATTTCCCACCTCCCACTCTTTTTCTTTGAGTTTCTCGTATATGCCTGGAGGTAGTAGTACTTTCAGTATTTTCATAAGGTCAGGATAAGTGTAATCGCCCATTAATAACATGTCTTTTATTTCACGGTGAAAACCTGCAGGGTCTTTATCATGACTAGGTACTAGTTTCTTCATCTCTAACAATTCAATTTTAGTTATAGGTGTATACACAAACACGCGTCTAAGCGTGTTGTCTGCGTTCTGTACGGGGTGCACTTCTCGCAACGGATTCTGTCTATCCATGTAATACATGGTCCTTCGTTCCATAACGGGTGCTGAGTTGATCTGCGGACATAGGAACGCACTATACTTGTGACGGTGTTCTAGAATTACTTTAATCAGGTCAGTACTTAGACCTTTCCATCTGTTCGTGACCAGTTCAATTAGTATATCAGGCAGAGGGCCTGGATCAGAATGTTGGCTTTTATACAATAAGAGCAGATGTTGTATCATGTACATACCAGCTAAACGCTGTTCACTCGGTGTCAAGTTCAAGAACGTATGTGCTAGCGCATCATCACCATATTTCTCAGAGCTGTCAGCCCATTGCACGGCTGACCTGGCTAATTCTTGTTCATCCATGGAATCAAGTACATGGTACCCCATGCGCTCTTGAAGTACTCTGTCAGTAGCTTGGAATAAGTGTTCGGGTGTTCTAGGATTACACATGGCTTCCTGATATATTCTTTTACTTTCCGGGCGCACTGGGCGCATTGAATTATTAAATGGTCTTCCTTTACCTACGTAAGCCACCATTTCTCTAGCTGGCAACTGGGTCTGTTCTGATGTCTCGGCTTCCTCCTCCGCCTCCTCCTCTGAGGATTCCTGTTTGTCTGAATCTATTTCCGGTACGGGCTGCCTTTTCTCATGCATCTTAATTATTGACCTTCTGATTCTGCGGTACATATTATCTATACAGGCATCTTTGTCATGCTGTCCATCCGCTATATGCTGACCCCATTTGTGGAGTGCTTTTACATCCTCCGGGTTCATACCCGGCCTATCCACTTCTCTAATAAAGCAGTTTATAAGAAACCGCAATAACTTGCCTTTAGTATCCACTTTCTGATAGGCCATGGCCTCTTTAATACTTTCAGGCCCTACTCCTGTCTGAACAAACGTATATATTCGATCTAAGTGATCTGTCATTCCAGGTAACGTCATCAGGAAGTTCGTGACTCGCCGTAAACGTACTGATGCGAGTAACATTCTCTCGTCATTCTTTTTACCAGGTACTGGATCATATCTACAGTCTGCAAGGCGATCTCCATAAATTGTAATGTCTGTTCTAGGTGTACGCTGTTGCGCTATTTCTCTAAAGCTCAGACGTTGGGCTTGTGGCGGAGTCTGGAAACCTATCCCTCCGGACGCGCCTCCTGAGGCACCGGCTCCGAAACGGTTAGTCGGGTTCGTATCAAGGGAAGTAGGAGGAGGTGGAAGAGGAGGAGGAGGGATCCGGGGAGGAGTAGCCTGTCGGGGAGGAAGAGCATAATTGTCCTGACCGTCCTGACCGTCAGGTGCAGGCACTGGTGGCAATACGGTATTAACATATGTGGGAGCCACATCGTCTAAATAGGAAGAAAGGAAAATGTCCTTTGCTGTCCTCTGGTGTGTTTTTGTCGGGAGCAATGGGGGTGGTAGGTCCTTCGGTACTTCTGGAGAGGCCTTAGGCAGGCCTTTTGACAAGATAGGGTACATGCCATTCATAAGTGTATTTCGCTGTCTGTCTACTTGTTCTAATTTTACTCTGATACCTTCCTCAACTAATGCGTTTTCTTGGGCCTTGTCAGGCTCCTCCTTATTCTTTCCTTCTAGTCTGTGAGCTTTTTCTGTGCGCCTATGCGACTCTTTACGCCATAACTCGATGGCATCTTTCTGTGACTGTCTGGCTTTCTTTCTCCATAATGCTTCTTCTACTCTCATGATGCAATCTGCATCCCATGTCCCTGCAGCGGGCCATCTCTGATTCTCCGACAAGTCTTTAGTGTAGTCTACCCATAAGTCGAGAAATAAAACAGCATCTAGGCCGTGTTTATGGTACATAAAATACCCTGGAGTGTCCCTAGGTGGAATGGGAACAGCTTCTTCTAGAACCCCTTTACGGGTTTTTATTTGTCTTAGTTTGGAAAACAACGGCATTCTGAAATCTGGCTACTTGGTTCTTACTTCAGATATGAACATGAACACATAAGACACGTTTAAGCACAATAATGAAGATCGAACATTCACTCATACCACGACATTTGAATGACACATCAAAACATTTCAAAGACAAACCACATTAATTATAATGACAAACCTACCATCCTAGTGCAACAGGATGTACCGCTAAATGGCACAGATACACCTTTTACAGGTGCAAACTAGATATACTGCTATACAGTACAGATACACTGCTGAACAGTGCAGAACAGGCTCGTGTACCCGAACCCGTCTTGACCGGCACAAACTAATGCGCACGTCAGGATGCGTCCCTAGCAACGGTACTCACCAGGAAGCACGGAAACAGAAGGCCTCGGAAACCCTGGACTGGACTGGGCTCGGACTGGATTCGGACTCGACGCAGATACTTCGGAATCTGGTGGGCCTCGGTATACCACGGATCTTGCTCTCTCAGCTAGGCTCAGGTCGGGATCCTCCGCACTCCTCACCGCCTCGTCTGGGTGTCGATCGCAGCCTCAGTCACCTCCGTTGGCCTGAGGGAGATACAGGAAATCCTGCGGATACGCGTAATTGTCCGTCCGGCTGTGGCAGGGGGCTAGGCCTGCAACGCACCTCCGGCGCGTGGGGTGGGGGAGGGGTCCCTATTCGGGCGCCAAAACTGTGGTAAAATCGATTACCAATACATAATTTATAATCAATAATCAATAAGAATAACTCAGAAAAATAAGAGGCAAAATCCGGGATATTGAGGTTAACTCAAAAGGGTTTTATTCCTGTAAAAGGAATTGGGTTATTGGCTCGAGCCAAGGTGGCATACCATTCCGTCACCACATAGGTTCGGGAAGGGGCAGACAGACAACATATTGTTTACAGAAGTACATATATATAGTCAATGCATTACAATGTATGAGCTTGTAGTAGGCGTAACAGCTGGAAAAGAAGAGATAAAACATGGAAACGTCATGAAAAAGGCGTTACAATAGGCGTGCATGAAAGCGTGTACTAGAAACGTCACTTATCATGAGGTCACAAGTAGGTGGATCCATAAGAGAATCCTGCAATGTCAGCAGAAATATATGGCAGAGATGCGCGCGCAGCAGCTTGACGTGAGTCTGACGTATAACTGGAGGGCGAAGGGGACTTGACATTTAGCACTACAGGGGTAGACATAAGTCTAGGATGTCAGATCAACCTAATCCCACATCATATCTAATATCATATGTTTAAGGAACTGTAATATCTGGAAGGGGAAAGGTCTCTCGGGTGGAGACTTACACTATACTGGTTGTGAGTGCGTGTACATGTGTCTACGTGTCGGCCTGCTAGGTGAGGGGGCATGGGCCTACCATGGCAACGGAGTCCATGAATTACTTGCACGGAGACAGAAAGACCGGGCCCTCTGCTCCTGCAGCTGGGAGGATGTTTACTTGAGCTGCGAGACAGGAATGTATTTTTGAGGAGTGGAGCAGATAATTTGAAGGTTGAATGCAGTCTTGGCAGGCAGAGGCTAGGCTATGCGCCGGAACCGCGCAAGGAGTAAGGTGGGGGTCACTGGTACAGAGGTAGCCTGGGCTGAGGCCCTCGGAGTCAGGAAGCAGGAAAGAACTCGGAAAAGGCTCAATGGCATAATCTGGGCCTACTTCGCCAGGGCTGAAAAACGTGCAAAGTGTACCACAAAAAGACGGTGGCACGGCATATATAGGAACTGAATATTCAATCCGTTCATGGCGGATCTGAAAGAGGACATGTTAAAGATGGACGCAAATGTATTTGCGTCTTCATAGTTAGCACAGGAGGGAAATTACATGCACTGTAAGCTAGTACATGGAGACGGTGGGGTACTTGCTGGGGAACACTACTCGATTCAAAAATTATATTTCCTCAGTTGGATGTGAATTATGACTTTTTCAACTAAAATAAGTGTGTTTAAGGTCATTTCTGTGCCTGAAACAGGTCAAAATTGAAGCTTTTGAGTAAGCAAAACTCTGTAAAAATGGCAATTTTGGTCACTGTGAGGGTTTAAAAAGTGGTTATTCAACATGAGGCGCGATCTAATTGACATTTGGAATCATTTTTAGTACAGTCCAAAAAATCTATTTTCGGATGCAAAACGATGACTCCGGACGTGTCGAACGTTCTCAAAATGGTCTATAATGATGACATTGTAACATTTAATCTTTTGACTCTAAATGACTGTTGGATGTGAATTATGACTTTTTCAACTAAAATAAGTGTGTTTAAAGTCCTTTCTGTGCCTGAAACGGGTCAAAATTGAAGCTTTTGAGTAAGCAAAACTCTGTAAAAATGGCAATTTTGGTCACTGTGAGTGTTTAAAAAGTGGTTATTCAACATGAGGCACGATCCAAATGACATTTTGAATCATTTTTGGTACAGTCCAAAAAATCAATTTTCGGATGAAAAACGATGACTCTGGACCTGTCGAACGTTCCCAAAATGGTCTATAATGATGAAATTTTTAACATTTAAACTTTTGACTCTGAATGACTGTTGGATGTGAAATATGACTTTGTCAACTAAAATAAGTGTGTTTAAAGTCATTTCTGTGCCTGAAACGGGTCAAAATTGAAGCTTTTGAGTAAGCAAAACTCTGTAAAAATGGCAATTTTGGTCACTGTGAGGGTTTAAAAAGTGGTTCTTCAACATGAGGCACGATCCAATTGACATTTTGAATCAGTTGTGGTACAGTCCCAAAAATCAATTTTCGGATGAGAACGAAGGACTCCGGACCTGTCGAACGTTCCCAAAATGGTCTATAATGATGAAATTTTAACATTTAATCTTTTCACTCTAAATGACTGTTGGATGTGAATTATGACTTTTTCAACTAAATAAGTGTGTTTAAAGTCATTTCAATGTCTGAAACGGGTCAAAATTGAAGCTTTTGAGTAAGCAAAACTCTGTAAAAATGGCAATTTTGGTCACTGTGAGGGTTTAAAAAGTGGTTATTCAACATGAGGCGCGATCTAATTGACATTTGGAATCATTTTTAGTACAGTCCAAAAAATCTATTTTCGGATGAAAAACGATGACTCCGGACGTGTCGAACGTTCCCAAAATGGTCTATAATGATGACATTTTAACATTTAATCTTTTGACTCTAAATGACTGTTGGATGTGAATTATGACTTTTTCAACTAAAATAAGTGTGTTTAAAGTCATTTCTGTGCCTGAAACGGGTCAAAATTGAAGCTTTTGAGTAAGCAAAACTCTGTAAAAATGGCAATTTTGGTCACTGTGAGGGTTTAAAAAGTGGTTATTCAACATGAGGCGCGATCTAATTGACATTTTGAATCATTTTTAGTACAGTCCAAAAAATCTATTTTCGGATGAAAAACGATGACTCCGGACGTGTCGAACATTCCCAAAGTGGTCTATAATGATGAAATTTTTAACATTTAATCTTTTGACTCTTAATGACTGTTGGATGTGAAATATGACTTTGTCAACTAAAATAAGTGTGTTTAAAGTCATTTCTGTGCCTGAAACGGGTCAAAATTGAAGCTTTTGAGCAAGCAAAACTCTGTAAAAATGGCAATTTTGGTCACTGTGAGGGTTTAAAAAGTGGTTATTCAACATGAGGCACGATCCAAATGACATTTTGAATCATTTTTGGTACAGTCCAAAATATCAATTTTCGGATGAAAAACGATGACTCCGGACCTGTCGAACGTTCCCAAAATGGTCTATAATGATGAAATTTTAACATTTAATCTTTTGACTCTAAATGACTGTTGGATGTGAATTATGACTTTTTCAACTAAAATAAGTGTGTTTAAGGTCATTTCTGTGCCTGAAACAGGTCAAAATTGAAGCTTTTGAGTAAGCAAAACTCTGTAAAAATGGCAATTTTGGTCACTGTGAGGGTTTAAAAAGTGGTTATTCAACCTGAGGCATGATCCAATTGACATTTTGAATAATTTTTGGTACAGTCCAAAATATCAATTTTCGGATGAAAAACGATGACTCCGGACCTGTCGAACGTTCCCAAAATGGTCTATAATGATGAAATTTTAACATTTAATCTTTTGACTCTAAATGACTGTTGGATGTGAATTATGACTTTTTCAACTAAAATAAGTGTGTTTAAAGTCATTTCTGTGCCTGAAACTGGTCAAAATTGAAGCTTTTGAGTAAGCAAAACTGTGTAAAAATGGCAATTTTGGTCACTCTGAGGGTTTAAAAAGTGGGTATTCAACATGAGGCATGATCCAAATGACATTTTGAATCATTTTTGGTACAGTCCAAAATATCAATTTTCGGATGAAAAACGATGACTCCGGACCTGTCGAACGTTCCCAAAATGGTCTATAATGATGAAATTTTAACATTTAATCTTTTGACTCTAAATGACTGTTGGATGTGAATTATGACTTTTTCAACTAAAATAAGTGTGTTTAAGGTCATTTCTGTGCCTGAAACAGGTCAAAATTGAAGCTTTTGAGTAAGCAAAACTCTGTAAAAATGGCAATTTTGGTCACTGTGAGGGTTTAAAAAGTGGTCATTCAACATGAGGCGCGATCTAATTGACATTTTGAATCATTTTTAGTACAGTCCAAAAAATCTATTTTCGGATGAACAACGATGACTCCGGACGTGTCGAACGTTCTCAAAATGGTCTATAATGATGACATTGTAACATTTAATCTTTTGACTCTAAATGACTGTTGGATGTGAATTATGACTTTTTCAACTAAAATAAGTGTGTTTAAAGTCATTTCTGTGCCTGAAACGGGTCAAAATTGAAGCTTTTGAGTAAGCAATACTCTGTAAAAATGGCAATTTTGGTCACTGTGAGGGTTTAAAAAGTGGTTATTCAACCTGAGGCATGATCCAATTGACATTTTGAATAATTTTTGGTACAGTCCAAAAAATCATTTTCGGATGAAAAACGATGACTCTGGACCTGTCGAACGTTCCCAAAATGGTCTATAATGATGAAATTTTTAACATTTAATCTTTTGACTCTGAATGACTGTTGGATGTTAAATATGACTTTGTCAACTAAAATAAGTGTGTTTAAAGTCATTTCTGTGCCTGAAACGGGTCAAAATTGAAGCTTTTGAGTAAGCAAAACTCTGTAAAAATGGCAATTTTGGTCACTGTGAGGGTTTAAAAAGTGGTTCTTCAACATGAGGCACGATCCAATTGACATTTTGAATCAGTTGTGGTACAGTCCAAAAAATCAATTTTCGGATGAGAAACGATGACTCCGGACCTGTCGAACGTTCCCAAAATGGTCTATAATGATGAAATTTTAACATTTAATCTTTTCACTCTAAATGACTGTTGGATATGAATTATGACTTTTTCAACTAAATAAGTGTGTTTAAAGTCATTTCAATGCCTGAAACGGGTCAAAATTGAAGCTTTTGAGTAAGCAAAACTCTGTAAAAATGGCAATTTTGGTCACTGTTAGGGCTTAAAAAGTGGTTATTCAACATTATGCACGATCCAATTGACATTTTGAATCATTTTTGGTACAGTGCCAAAAATCTATTTTCGGATGAAAAACAATGACTCCGAACCTGTCGAACGTTCCCAAAATGGTCTATAATGATGAAATTTTAACATTTAATCTCTTGACTCTAAATGACTGTTGGATGTAAATTATGACTTTTTCCAACTAAAATAAGTGTGTTTAAAGTCATTTCTGTGCCTGAAACGGGTCAAAATTGAAGCTTTTGAGTAAGCAAAACTCTGCAACAATGGCAATTTTGGTCACTGTGAGGGTTTAAAAAGTGGTTATTGAACATGAGGTGCGATCCAATTGACATTTTGAATCATTTTTGGTACAGTCCAAAAAATCAGTTTTCGGATGAAAAACGATGACTCCGGACCTGTCGAACGTTCCCAAAATGGTCTATAATGATGAAATTTTAACATTTAATCTTTTGACTCTATATGACTGTTGGATGTGAATTATGACTTTTTCAACTAAAATAAGTGTGTTTAAAGTCATTTCTGTGCCTGAAACGGGTCAAAATTGAAGCTTTTGAGTAAGCAAAACTCTTTAAAAATGGCAATTTAGGTCACTGTGAGGGTTAAAAAGTGGTTATTCAACATGAGGCACGATTCAATTGACATTTTGAATAATTTTTGGTACAGTCCAAAATATCAATTTTCGGATGAAAAACGATGACTCCGGACCTGTCGAACGTTCCCAAAATGGTCTATAATGATGAAATTTTAACATTTAATCTTTTGACTCTAAATGACTGTTGGATGTGAATTATGACTTTTTCAACTAAAATAAGTGTGTTTAAGGTCATTTCTGTGCCTGAAACAGGTCAAAATTGAAGCTTTTGAGTAAGCAAAACTCTGTAAAAATGGCAATTTTGGTCACTGTGAGGGTTTAAAAAGTGGTTATTCAACATGAGGCGCGATCTAATTGACATTTTGAATCATATTTAGTACAGTCCAAAAAATCTATTTTCGGATGGAAAACGATGACTCCGGACGTGTCGAACGTTCCCAAAATGGTCTATAATGATGACATTTTAACATTTAATCTTTTGACTCTAAATGACTGTTGGATGTGAATTATGACTTTTTCAACTAAAATAAGTGTGTTTAAAGTCATTTCTGTGCCTGAAACGGGTCAAAATTGAAGCTTTTGAGTAAGCAAAACTCTGTAAAAATGGCAATTTTGGTCACTGTGAGGGTTTAAAAAGTGGTTATTCAACATGAGGCACGATCCAAATGACATTTTGAATCAGTTTTGGTACAGTCCAAAAAATCAATTTTCGGATGAAAAACGATGACTCCGGACCTGTCGAACGTTACCAAAACGGTCTATAATGACGAAATTTTAACATTTAATCTCTTGACTCTAAATGACTGTCGGATGTGAATTATGACTTTTTCAACTAAAATAAGTGTGTTTAAAGTCATTTCTGTGCCTGAAACTTTTCAAAATTGAAGCTTTTGAGTAATCAAAACTCTGTAAAAATGGCAATTTTGGTCACTGTGAGGGTTTAAAAAGTGGTTATTCAACATGAGGCACGATCCAAATGACATTTTGAATCATTTTTGGTACAGTCCAAAAAATCAATTTTTGGATGAAAAACGATGACTCTGGACCTGTCGAACGTTCCCAAAATGGTCTATAATGATGAAATTTTTACATTTAATCTTTTGACTCTAAATGACTTGTGGGTGTGAATTATGACTTTTTCAACTAAAATAAGTGTGTTTAAAGTCATTTCTGTGCCTGAAACGGGTCAAAATTGAAGCTTTTGAGTAAGCAAAACTCTGTAAAAATGGCAATTTTGGTCACTGTGAGGGTTTAAAAAGTGGTTATTCAACATGAGGCGCGATCTAATTGACATTTTGAATCATTTTTAGTACAGTCCAAAAAATCTATTTTCGGATGAAAAACGATGACTCCGGACGTGTCGAACGTTCCCAAAGTGGTCTATAATGATGACATTTTAACATTTAATCTTTTGACTCTAAATGACTGTTGGATGTGAATTATGACTTTTTAAACTAAAATAAGTGTGTTTAAAGTCATTTCTGTGCCTGAAACGGGTCAAAATTGAAGCTTTTGAGCAAGCAAAACTCTGTAAAAATGGCAATTTTGGTCACTGTGAGGGTTTAAAAAGTGGTTATTCAACATGAGGCACGATCCAAATGACATTTTGAATCATTTTTGGTACAGTCCAAAAAATCAATTTTTGGATGAAAAACGATGACTCTGGACCTGTCGAACGTTCCCAAAATGGTCTATAATGATGAAATTTTTACATTTAATCTTTTGACTCTAAATGACTTGTGGGTGTGAATTATGACTTTTTCAACTAAAATAAGTGTGTTTAAAGTCATTTCTGTGCCTGAAACTGGTCAAAATTGAAGCTTTTGAGTAAGCAAAACTGTGTAAAAATAGCAATTTTGGTCACTCTGAGGGTTTAAAAAGTGGGTATTCAACATGAGGCACGATCCAAATGACATTTTGAATAATTTTTGGTACAGTCCACAATATCAATTTTCGGATGAAAAACGATGACTCCGGACCTGTCGAACGTTCCCAAAATGGTCTATAATGATGACATTTTAACATTTAATCTTTTGACTCTAAATGACTGTTGGATGTGAATTATGACTTTTTCAACTAAAATAAGTGTGTTTAAAGTCATTTCTGTGCCTGAAACGGGTCAAAATTGAAGCTTTTGAGTAAGCAAAACTCTGTAAAAATGGCAATTTTGGTCACTGTGAGTGTTTAAAAAGTGGCTATTCAACATGAGGCACGATCCAAATGACATTTTGAATCATTTTTGGTACAGTCCAAAAAATCAATTTTCGGATGAAAAACGATGACTCTGGACCTGTCGAACGTTCCCAAAATGGTCTATAATGATGAAATTTTTAACATTTAATCTTTTGACTCTGAATGACTGTTGGATGTGAAATATGACTTTGTCAACTAAAATAAGTGTGTTTAAAGTCATTTCTGTGCCTGAAACGGGTCAAAATTGAAGCTTTTGAGTAAGCAAAACTCTGTAAAAATGGCAATTTTGGTCACTGTGAGGGTTTAAAAAGTGGTTATTCAACATGAGGCACGATCCAAATGACATTTTGAATCAGTTGTGGTACAGTCCAAAAAATCAATTTTCGGATGAGAAACGATGACTCCGGACCTGTCGAACGTTCCCAAAATGGTCTATAATGATGAAATTTTAACATTTAATCTTTTCACTCTAAATGACTGTTGGATATGAATTATGACTTTTTCAACTAAATAAGTGTGTTTAAAGTCATTTCAATGCCTGAAACGGGTCAAAATTGAAGCTTTTGAGTAAGCAAAACTCTGTAAAAATGGCAATTTTGGTCACTGTGAGGGTTTAAAAAGTGTTTATTCCACATGAGGCGCGATCTAATTGACATTTTGAATCATTTTTAGTACAGTCCAAAAAATCTATTTTCGGATGAAAAACGATGACTCCGGACGTGTCGAACGTTCCCAAAATGGTCTATAATGATGACATTTTAACATTTAATCTTTTGACTCTAAATGACTGTTGGATGTGAATTATGACTTTTTTAACTAAAATAAGTGTGTTTAAAGTCATTTCTGTGCCTGAAACGGGTCAAAATTGAAGCTTTTGAGTAAGCAAAACTCTGTAAAAATGGCAATTTTGGTCACTGTGAGGGTTTAAAAAGTGGTTATTCAACATGAGGCGCGATCTAATTGACATTTTGAATCATTTTTAGTACAGTCCAAAAAATCTATTTTCGGATGAAAAATGATGACTCCGGACGTGTCGAACATTCCCAAAGTGGTCTATAATGATGACATTTTAACATTTAATCTTTTGACTCTAAATGACTGTTGGATGTGAATTATGACTTTTTCAACTAAAATAAGTGTGTTTAAAGTCATTTCTGTGCCTGAAACGGGTCAAAATTGAAGCTTTTGAGCAAGCAAAACTCTGTAAAAATGGCAATTTTGGTCACTGTGAGGGTTTAAAAAGTGGTTATTCAACATGAGGCACGATCCAAATGACATTTTGAATCATTTTTGGTACAGTCCAAAAAATCAATTTTTGGATAAAAAACGATGACTCTGGACCTGTCGAACGTTCCCAAAATGGTCTATAATGATGAAATTTTAACATTTAATCTTTTGACTCTAAATGACTTGTGGGTGTGAATTATGACTTTTTCAACTAAAATAAGTGTGTTTAAAGTCATTTCTGTGCCTGAAACTAGTCAAAATTGAAGCTTTTGAGTAAGCAAAACTGTGTAAAAATGGCAATTTTGGTCACTCTGAGGGTTTAAAAAGTGGGTATTCAACATGAGGCATGATCCAAATGACATTTTGAATCATTTTTGGTACAGTCCAAAATATCAATTTTCGGATGAAAAACGATGACTCCGGACCTGTCGAACGTTCCCAAAATGGTCTATAATGATGAAATTTTAACATTTAATCTTTTGACTCTAAATGACTGTTGGATGTGAATTATGACTTTTTCAACTAAAATAAGTGTGTTTAAAGTCATTTCTGTGCCTGAAACGGGTCAAAATTGAAGCTTTTGAGCAAGCAAAACTCTGTAAAAATGGCAATTTTGGTCACTGTGAGGGTTTAAAAAGTGGTTATTCAACATGAGGCACGATCCAAATGACATTTTGAATCATTTTTGGTACAGTCCAAAAAATCAATTTTTGGATGAAAAACGATGACTCTGGACCTGTCGAACGTTCCCAAAATGGTCTATAATGATGAAATTTTTACATTTAATCTTTTGACTCTAAATGACTTGTGGGTGTGAATTATGACTTTTTCAACTAAAATAAGTGTGTTTAAAGTCATTTCTGTGCCTGAAACTGGTCAAAATTGAAGCTTTTGAGTAAGCAAAACTGTGTAAAAATAGCAATTTTGGTCACTCTGAGGGTTTAAAAAGTGGGTATTCAACATGAGGCACGATCCAAATGACATTTTGAATAATTTTTGGTACAGTCCACAATATCAATTTTCGGATGAAAAACGATGACTCCGGACCTGTCGAACGTTCCCAAAATGGTCTATAATGATGAAATTTTAACATTTAATCTTTTGACTCTAAATGACTGTTGGATGTGAATTATGACTTTTTCAACTAAAATAAGTGTGTTTAAAGTCATTTCTGTGCCTGAAACGGGTCAAAATTGAAGCTTTTGAGTAAGCAAAACTCTGTAAAAATGGCAATTTTGGTCACTGTGAGTGTTTAAAAAGTGGCTATTCAACATGAGGCACGATCCAAATGACATTTTGAATCATTTTTGGTACAGTCCAAAAAATCAATTTTCGGATGAAAAACGATGACTCTGGACCTGTCGAACGTTCCCAAAATGGTCTATAATGATGAAATTTTTAACATTTAATCTTTTGACTCTGAATGACTGTTGGATGTGAAATATGACTTTGTCAACTAAAATAAGTGTGTTTAAAGTCATTTCTGTGCCTGAAACGGGTCAAAATTGAAGCTTTTGAGTAAGCAAAACTCTGTAAAAATGGCAATTTTGGTCACTGTGAGGGTTTAAAAAGTGGTTATTCAACATGAGGCACGATCCAAATGACATTTTGAATCAGTTGTGGTACAGTCCAAAAAATCAATTTTCGGATGAGAAACGATGACTCCGGACCTGTCGAACGTTCCCAAAATGGTCTATAATGATGAAATTTTAACATTTAATCTTTTCACTCTAAATGACTGTTGGATATGAATTATGACTTTTTCAACTAAATAAGTGTGTTTAAAGTCATTTCAATGCCTGAAACGGGTCAAAATTGAAGCTTTTGAGTAAGCAAAACTCTGTAAAAATGGCAATTTTGGTCACTGTGAGGGTTTAAAAAGTGTTTATTCCACATGAGGCGCGATCTAATTGACATTTTGAATCATTTTTAGTACAGTCCAAAAAATCTATTTTCGGATGAAAAACGATGACTCCGGACGTGTCGAACGTTCCCAAAATGGTCTATAATGATGACATTTTAACATTTAATCTTTTGACTCTAAATGACTGTTGGATGTGAATTATGACTTTTTTAACTAAAATAAGTGTGTTTAAAGTCATTTCTGTGCCTGAAACGGGTCAAAATTGAAGCTTTTGAGTAAGCAAAACTCTGTAAAAATGGCAATTTTGGTCACTGTGAGGGTTTAAAAAGTGGTTATTCAACATGAGGCGCGATCTAATTGACATTTTGAATCATTTTTAGTACAGTCCAAAAAATCTATTTTCGGATGAAAAATGATGACTCCGGACGTGTCGAACATTCCCAAAGTGGTCTATAATGATGACATTTTAACATTTAATCTTTTGACTCTAAATGACTGTTGGATGTGAATTATGACTTTTTCAACTAAAATAAGTGTGTTTAAAGTCATTTCTGTGCCTGAAACGGGTCAAAATTGAAGCTTTTGAGCAAGCAAAACTCTGTAAAAATGGCAATTTTGGTCACTGTGAGGGTTTAAAAAGTGGTTATTCAACATGAGGCACGATCCAAATGACATTTTGAATCATTTTTGGTACAGTCCAAAAAATCAATTTTTGGATAAAAAACGATGACTCTGGACCTGTCGAACGTTCCCAAAATGGTCTATAATGATGAAATTTTAACATTTAATCTTTTGACTCTAAATGACTTGTGGGTGTGAATTATGACTTTTTCAACTAAAATAAGTGTGTTTAAAGTCATTTCTGTGCCTGAAACTGGTCAAAATTGAAGCTTTTGAGTAAGCAAAACTGTGTAAAAATGGCAATTTTGGTCACTCTGAGGGTTTAAAAAGTGGGTATTCAACATGAGGCATGATCCAAATGACATTTTGAATCATTTTTGGTACAGTCCAAAATATCAATTTTCGGATGAAAAACGATGACTCCGGACCTGTCGAACGTTCCCAAAATGGTCTATAATGATGAAATTTTAACATTTAATCTTTTGACTCTAAATGACTGTTGGATGTGAATTATGACTTTTTCAACTAAAATAAGTGTGTTTAAGGTCATTTCTGTGCCTGAAACAGGTCAAAATTGAAGCTTTTGAGTAAGCAAAACTCTGTAAAAATGGCAATTTTGGTCACTGTGAGGGTTTAAAAAGTGGTTATTCAACATGAGGCGCGATCTAATTGACATTTGGAATCATTTTTAGTACAGTCCAAAAAATCTATTTTCGGATGCAAAACGATGACTCCGGACGTGTCGAACGTTCTCAAAATGGTCTATAATGATGACATTGTAACATTTAATCTTTTGACTCTAAATGACTGTTGGATGTGAATTATGACTTTTTCAACTAAAATAAGTGTGTTTAAAGTCATTTCTGTGCCTGAAACGGGTCAAAATTGAAGCTTTTGAGTAAGCAAAACTCTGTAAAAATGGCAATTTTGGTCACTGTGAGTGTTTAAAAAGTGGTTATTCAACATGAGGCACGATCCAAATGACATTTTGAATCATTTTTGGTACAGTCCAAAAAATCAATTTTCGGATGAAAAACGATGACTCTGGACCTGTCGAACGTTCCCAAAATGGTCTATAATGATGAAATTTTTAACATTTAAACTTTTGACTCTGAATGACTGTTGGATGTGAAATATGACTTTGTCAACTAAAATAAGTGTGTTTAAAGTCATTTCTGTGCCTGAAACGGGTCAAAATTGAAGCTTTTGAGTAAGCAAAACTCTGTAAAAATGGCAATTTTGGTCACTGTGAGGGTTTAAAAAGTGGTTCTTCAACATGAGGCACGATCCAATTGACATTTTGAATCAGTTGTGGTACAGTCCAAAAAATCAATTTTCGGATGAGAACGAAGGACTCCGGACCTGTCGAACGTTCCCAAAATGGTCTATAATGATGAAATTTTAACATTTAATCTTTTCACTCTAAATGACTGTTGGATATGAATTATGACTTTTTCAACTAAATAAGTGTGTTTAAAGTCATTTCAATGCCTGAAACGGGTCAAAATTGAAGCTTTTGAGTAAACAAAACTCTGCAACAATGGCAATTTTGGTCACTGTTAGGGTTTAAAAAGTGGTTATTGAACATGAGGTGCGATCCAATTGACATTTTGAATCATTTTTGGTACAGTCCAAAAAATCAGTTTTCGGATGAAAAACGATGACTCCGGACCTGTCGAACGTTCCCAAAATGGTCTATAATGATGAAATTTTAACATTTAATCTTTTGACTCTATATGACTGTTGGATGTGAATTATGACTTTTTCAACTAAAATAAGTGTGTTTAAAGTCATTTCTGTGCCTGAAACGGGTCAAAATTGAAGCTTTTGAGTAAGCAAAACTCTTTAAAAATGGCAATTTTGGTCACTGTGAGGGTTTAAAAAGTGGTTATTCAACATGAGGCACGATTCAATTGACATTTTGAATAATTTTTGGTACAGTCCAAAATATCAATTTTCGGATGAAAAACGATGACTCCGGACCTGTCGAACGTTCCCAAAATGGTCTATAATGATGAAATTTTAACATTTAATCTTTTGACTCTAAATGACTGTTGGATGTGAATTATGACTTTTTCAACTAAAATAAGTGTGTTTAAGGTCATTTCTGTGCCTGAAACAGGTCAAAATTGAAGCTTTTGAGTAAGCAAAACTCTGTAAAAATGGCAATTTTGGTCACTGTGAGGGTTTAAAAAGTGGTTATTCAACATGAGGCGCGATCTAATTGACATTTTGAATCATTTTTAGTACAGTCCAAAAAATCTATTTTCGGATGGAAAACGATGACTCCGGACGTGTCGAACGTTCCCAAAATGGTCTATAATGATGACATTTTAACATTTAATCTTTTGACTCTAAATGACTGTTGGATGTGAATTATGACTTTTTCAACTAAAATAAGTGTGTTTAAAGTCATTTCTGTGCCTGAAACGGGTCAAAATTGAAGCTTTTGAGTAAGCAAAACTCTGTAAAAATGGCAATTTTGGTCACTGTGAGGGTTTAAAAAGTGGTTATTCAACATGAGGCACGATCCAAATGACATTTTGAATCAGTTTTGGTACAGTCCAAAAAATCAATTTTCGGATGAGAAACGATGACGTTCCCAAAATGGTCTATAATGATGAAATTTTAACATTTAATCTTTTCACTCTAAATGACTGTTGGATATGAATTATGACTTTTTCAACTAAATAAGTGTGTTTAAAATCATTTCAATGCCTGAAATGGGTCAAAATTGAAGCTTTTGAGTAAGCAAAACTCTGTAAAAATGGCAATTTTGGTCACTGTGAGGGTTTAAAAAGTGGTTATTCAACATGAGGCACGATTCAATTGACATTTTGAATAATTTTTGGTAGTCCAAAATAATCAATTTTCGGATGAAAAACGATGACTCCGGACCTGTCGAACGTTACCAAAACGGTCTATAATGACGAAATTTTAACATTTAATCTCTTGACTCTAAATGACTGTTGGATGTGAATTATGACTTTTTCAACTAAAATAAGTGTGTTTAAAGTCATTTCTGTGCCTGAAACTTTTCAAAATTGAAGCTTTTGAGTAATCAAAACTCTGTAAAAATGGCAATTTTGGTCACTGTGAGGGTTTAAAAAGTGGTTATTCAACATGAGGCACGATCCAAATGACATTTTGAATCATTTTTGGTACAGTCCAAAAAATCAATTTTTGGATGAAAAACGATGAATCTGGACCTGTCGAACGTTCCCAAAATGGTCTATAATGATGAAATTTTTACATTTAATCTTTTGACTCTAAATGACTGTTGGATGTGAATTATGACTTTTTCAACTAAAATAAGTGTGTTTAAGGTCATTTCTGTGCCTGAAACAGGTCAAAATTGAAGCTTTTGAGTAAGCAAAACTCTGTAAAAATGGCAATTTTGGTCACTGTGAGGGTTTAAAAAGTGGTTATTCAACATGAGGCGCGATCTAATTGACATTTTGAATCATTTTTAGTACAGTCCAAAAAATCTATTTTCGGATGAAAAACGATGACTCCGGACGTGTCGAACGTTCTCAAAATGGTCTATAATGATGACATTGTAACATTTAATCTTTTGACTCTAAATGACTGTTGGATGTGAATTATTACTTTTTCAACTAAAATAAGTGTGTTTAAAGTCATTTCTGTGCCTGAAACGGGTCAAAATTGAAGCTTTTCAGTAAGCAAAACTGTGTAAAAATGGCAATTTTGGTCACTGTGAGGGTTTAAAAAGTGGTTATTCAACATGAGGCGCGATCTAATTGACATTTTGAATCATTTTTAGTACAGTCCAAAAAATCTATTTTCGGATGAAAAACGATGACTCCGGACGTGTCGAACGTTCTCAAAATGGTCTATAATGATGACATTGTAACATTTAATCTTTTGACTCTAAATGACTTGTGGGTGTGAATTATGACTTTTTCAACTAAAATAAGTGTGTTTAAAGTCATTTCTGTGCCTGAAACTGGTCAAAATTGAAGCTTTTCAGTAAGCAAAACTGTGTAAAAATGGCAATTTTGGTCACTCTGAGGGTTTAAAAAGTGGGTATTCAACATGAGGCACGATCCAAATGACATTTTGAATCATTTTTGGTACAGTCCAAAATATCAATTTTCGGATGAAAAACGATGACTCCGGACCTGTCGAACGTTCCCAAAATGGTCTATAATGATGAAATTTTAACATTTAATCTTTTGACTCTAAATGACTGTTGGATGTGAATTATGACTTTTTCAACTAAAATAAGTGTGTTTAAGGTCATTTCTGTGCCTGAAACAGGTCAAAATTGAAGCTTTTGAGTAAGCAAAACTCTGTAAAAATTGCAATTTTGGTCACTGTGAGGGTTTAAAAAGTGGTTATTCAACATGAGGCGCGATCTAATTGACGTTTTGAATCATTTTTAGTACAGTCCAAAAAATCTATTTTCGGATGAAAAACGATGACTCCGGACGTGTCGAACGTTCTCAAAATGGTCTATAATGATGACATTGTAACATTTAATCTTTTGACTCTAAATGACTGTTGGATGTGAATTATGACTTTTTCAACTAAAATAAGTGTGTTTAAAGTCATTTCTGTGCCTGAAACGGGTCAAAATTGAAGCTTTTGAGTAAGCAAAACTCTTTAAAAATGGCAATTTTGGTCACTGTGAGGGTTTAAAAAGTGGTTATTCAACATGAGGCACGATTCAATTGACATTTTGAATAATTTTTGGTACAGTCCAAAATATCAATTTTCGGATGAAAAACGATGACTCCGGACCTGTCGAACGTTCCCAAAATGGTCTATAATGATGAAATTTTAACATTTAATCTTTTGACTCTAAATGACTGTTGGATGTGAATTATGACTTTTTCAACTAAAATAAGTGTGTTTAAGGTCATTTCTGTGCCTGAAACAGGTCAAAATTGAAGCTTTTGAGTAAGCAAAACTCTGTAAAAATGGCAATTTTGGTCACTGTGAGGGTTTAAAAAGTGGTTATTCAACATGAGGCGCGATCTAATTGACATTTTGAATCATTTTTAGTACAGTCCAAAAAATCTATTTTCGGATGGAAAACGATGACTCCGGACGTGTCGAACGTTCCCAAAATGGTCTATAATGATGACATTTTAACATTTAATCTTTTGACTCTAAATGACTGTTGGGTGTGAATTATGACTTTTTCAACTAAAATAAGTGTGTTTAAAGTCATTTCTGTGCCTGAAACGGGTCAAAATTGAAGCTTTTGAGTAAGCAAAACTCTGTAAAAATGGCAATTTTGGTCACTGTGAGGGTTTAAAAAGTGGTTATTCAACATGAGGCACGATCCAAATGACATTTTGAATCAGTTTTGGTACAGTCCAAAAAATCAATTTTCGGATGAGAAACGATGACGTTCCCAAAATGGTCTATAATGATGAAATTTTAACATTTAATCTTTTCACTCTAAATGACTGTTGGATATGAATTATGACTTTTTCAACTAAATAAGTGTGTTTAAAATCATTTCAATGCCTGAAACGGGTCAAAATTGAAGCTTTTGAGTAAGCAAAACTCTGTAAAAATGGCAATTTTGGTCACTGTGAGGGTTTAAAAAGTGGTTATTCAACATGAGGCACGATTCAATTGACATTTTGAATAATTTTTGGTAGTCCAAAATAATCAATTTTCGGATGAAAAACGATGACTCCGGACCTGTCGAACGTTACCAAAACGGTCTATAATGACGAAATTTTAACATTTAATCTCTTGACTCTAAATGACTGTCGGATGTGAATTATGACTTTTTCAACTAAAATAAGTGTGTTTAAAGTCATTTCTGTGCCTGAAACTTTTCAAAATTGAAGCTTTTGAGTAATCAAAACTCTGTAAAAATGGCAATTTTGGTCACTGTGAGGGTTTAAAAAGTGGTTATTCAACATGAGGCACGATCCAAATGACATTTTGAATCATTTTTGGTACAGTCCAAAAAATCAATTTTTGGATGAAAAACGATGACTCTGGACCTGTCGAACGTTCCCAAAATGGTCTATAATGATGAAATTTTTACATTTAATCTTTTGACTCTAAATGACTTGTGGGTGTGAATTATGACTTTTTCAACTAAAATAAGTGTGTTTAAAGTCATTTCTGTGCCTGAAACGGGTCAAAATTGAAGCTTTTCAGTAAGCAAAACTGTGTAAAAAATGGCAATTTTGGTCACTGTGAGGGTTTAAAAAGTGGTTATTCAACATGAGGCGCGATCTAATTGACATTTTGAATCATTTTTAGTACAGTCCAAAAAATCTATTTTCGGATGAAAAACGATGACTCCGGACGTGTCGAACGTTCTCAAAATGGTCTATAATGATGACATTGTAACATTTAATCTTTTGACTCTAAATGACTTGTGGGTGTGAATTATGACTTTTTCAACTAAAATAAGTGTGTTTAAAGTCATTTCTGTGCCTGAAACTTGTCAAAATTGAAGCTTTTCAGTAAGCAAAACTGTGTAAAAATGGCAATTTTGGTCACTCTGAGGGTTTAAAAAGTGGGTATTCAACATGAGGCACGATCCAAATGACATTTTGAATCATTTTTGGTACAGTCCAAAATATCAATTTTCGGATGAAAAACGATGACTCCGGACCTGTCGAACGTTCCCAAAATGGTCTATAATGATGAAATTTTAACATTTAATCTTTTGACTCTAAATGACTGTTGGATGTGAATTATGACTTTTTCAACTAAAATAAGTGTGTTTAAGGTCATTTCTGTGCCTGAAACAGGTCAAAATTGAAGCTTTTGAGTAAGCAAAACTCTGTAAAAATTGCAATTTTGGTCACTGTGAGGGTTTAAAAAGTGGTTATTCAACATGAGGCGCGATCTAATTGACGTTTTGAATCATTTTTAGTACAGTCCAAAAAATCTATTTTCGGATGAAAAACGATGACTCCGGACGTGTCGAACGTTCTCAAAATGGTCTATAATGATGACATTGTAACATTTAATCTTTTGACTCTAAATGACTGTTGGATGTGAATTATGACTTTTTCAACTAAAATAAGTGTGTTTAAAGTCATTTCTGTGCCTGAAACGGGTCAAAATTGAAGCTTTTGAGTAAGCAAAACTCTTTAAAAATGGCAATTTTGGTCACTGTGAGGGTTTAAAAAGTGGTTATTCAACATGAGGCACGATTCAATTGACATTTTGAATAATTTTTGGTACAGTCCAAAATATCAATTTTCGGATGAAAAACGATGACTCCGGACCTGTCGAACGTTCCCAAAATGGTCTATAATGATGAAATTTTAACATTTAATCTTTTGACTCTAAATGACTGTTGGATGTGAATTATGACTTTTTCAACTAAAATAAGTGTGTTTAAGGTCATTTCTGTGCCTGAAACAGGTCAAAATTGAAGCTTTTGAGTAAGCAAAACTCTGTAAAAATGGCAATTTTGGTCACTGTGAGGGTTTAAAAAGTGGTTATTCAACATGAGGCGCGATCTAATTGACATTTTGAATCATTTTTAGTACAGTCCAAAAAATCTATTTTCGGATGGAAAACGATGACTCCGGACGTGTCGAACGTTCCCAAAATGGTCTATAATGATGACATTTTAACATTTAATCTTTTGACTCTAAATGACTGTTGGATGTGAATTATGACTTTTTCAACTAAAATAAGTGTGTTTAAAGTCATTTCTGTGCCTGAAACGGGTCAAAATTGAAGCTTTTGAGTAAGCAAAACTCTGTAAAAATGGCAATTTTGGTCACTGTGAGGGTTTAAAAAGTGGTTATTCAACATGAGGCACGATCCAAATGACATTTTGAATCAGTTTTGGTACAGTCCAAAAAATCAATTTTCGGATGAGAAACGATGACGTTCCCAAAATGGTCTATAATGATGAAATTTTAACATTTAATCTTTTCACTCTAAATGACTGTTGGATATGAATTATGACTTTTTCAACTAAATAAGTGTGTTTAAAATCATTTCAATGCCTGAAACGGGTCAAAATTGAAGCTTTTGAGTAAGCAAAACTCTGTAAAAATGGCAATTTTGGTCACTGTGAGGGTTTAAAAAGTGGTTATTCAACATGAGGCACGATTCAATTGACATTTTGAATAATTTTTGGTAGTCCAAAATAATCAATTTTCGGATGAAAAACGATGACTCCGGACCTGTCGAACGTTACCAAAATGGTCTATAATGATGACATTTTAACATTTAATCTCTTGACTCTAAATGACTGTCGGATGTGAATTATGACTTTTTCAACTAAAATAAGTGTGTTTAAAGTCATTTCTGTGCCTGAAACGGGTCAAAATTGAAGCTTTTGAGCAAGCAAAACTCTGTAAAAATGGCAATTTTGGTCACTGTGAGGGTTTAAAAAGTGGTTATTCAACATGAGGCACGATCCAAATGACATTTTGAATCATTTTTGGTACAGTCCAAAAAATCAATTTTTGGATGAAAAACGATGACTCTGGACCTGTCGAACGTTCCCAAAATGGTCTATAATGATGAAATTTTTACATTTAATCTTTTGACTCTAAATGACTTGTGGGTGTGAATTATGACTTTTTCAACTAAAATAAGTGTGTTTAAAGTCATTTCTGTGCCTGAAACGGGTCAAAATTGAAGCTTTTGAGTAAGCAAAACTCTGTAAAAATGGCAATTTTGGTCACTGTGAGTGTTTAAAAAGTGGCTATTCAACATGAGGCACGATCCAAATGACATTTTGAATCATTTTTGGTACAGTCCAAAAAATCAATTTTCGGATGAAAAACGATGACTCTGGACCTGTCGAACGTTCCCAAAATGGTCTATAATGATGAAATTTTTAACATTTAATCTTTTGACTCTGAATGACTGTTGGATGTGAAATATGACTTTGTCAACTAAAATAAGTGTGTTTAAAGTCATTTCTGTGCCTGAAACGGGTCAAAATTGAAGCTTTTGAGTAAGCAAAACTCTGTAAAAATGGCAATTTTGGTCACTGTGAGGGTTTAAAAAGTGGTTATTCAACATGAGGCACGATCCAAATGACATTTTGAATCAGTTGTGGTACAGTCCAAAAAATCAATTTTCGGATGAGAAACGATGACTCCGGACCTGTCGAACGTTCCCAAAATGGTCTATAATGATGAAATTTTAACATTTAATCTTTTCACTCTAAATGACTGTTGGATATGAATTATGACTTTTTCAACTAAATAAGTGTGTTTAAAGTCATTTCAATGCCTGAAACAGGTCAAAATTGAAGCTTTTGAGAAAGCAAAACTCTGCAAAAATGGCAATTTTGGTCACTGTGAGGGTTTAAAAAGTGGTTATTCAACATGAGGCGCGATCTAATTGACATTTTGAATCATTTTTAGTACAGTCCAAAAAATCTATTTTCGGATGAAAAACGATGACTCCGGACGTGTCGAACGTTCCCAAAATGGTCTATAATGATGACATTTTAACATTTAATCTTTTGACTCTAAATGACTGTTGGATGTGAATTATGACTTTTTCAACTAAAATAAGTGTGTTTAAAGTCATTTCTGTGCCTGAAACGGGTCAAAATTGAAGCTTTTGAGTAAGCAAAACTCTGTAAAAATGGCAATTTTGGTCACTGTGAGGGTTTAAAAAGTGGTTATTCAACATGAGGCGCGATCTAATTGACATTTTGAATCATTTTTAGTACAGTCCAAAAAATCTATTTTCGGATGAAAAATGATGACTCCGGACGTGTCGAACATTCCCAAAGTGGTCTATAATGATGACATTTTAACATTTAATCTTTTGACTCTAAATGACTGTTGGATGTGAATTATGACTTTTTCAACTAAAATAAGTGTGTTTAAAGTCATTTCTGTGCCTGAAACGGGTCAAAATTGAAGCTTTTGAGTAAGCAAAACTCTGTAAAAATGGCAGTTTTGGTCACTGTGAGGGTTTAAAAAGTGGTTATTCAACATGAGGCACGATCCAAATGACATTTTGAATCATTTTTGGTACAGTCCAAAAAATCAATTTTTGGATAAAAAACGATGACTCTGGACCTGTCGAACGTTCCCAAAATGGTCTATAAAGATGAAATTTTAACATTTAATCTTTTGACTCTAAATGACTTGTGGGTGTGAATTATGACTTTTTCAACTAAAATAAGTGTGTTTAAAGTCATTTCTGTGCCTGAAACTGGTCAAAATTGAAGCTTTTGAGTAAGCAAAACTGTGTAAAAATGGCAATTTTGGTCACTCTGAGGGTTTAAAAAGTGGGTATTCAACATGAGGCATGATCCAAATGACATTTTGAATCATTTTTGGTACAGTCCAAAATATCAATTTTCGGATGAAAAACGATGACTCCGGACCTGTCGAACGTTCCCAAAATGGTCTATAATGATGAAATTTTAACATTTAATCTTTTGACTCTAAATGACTGTTGGATGTGAATTATGACTTTTTCAACTAAAATAAGTGTGTTTAAGGTCATTTCTGTGCCTGAAACAGGTCAAAATTGAAGCTTTTGAGTAAGCAAAACTCTATAAAAATGGCAATTTTGGTCACTGTGAGGGTTTAAAAAGTGGTTATTCAACATGAGGCGCGATCTAATTGACATTTGGAATCATTTTTAGTACAGTCCAAAAAATCTATTTTCGGATGAAAAACGATGACTCCGGACGTGTCGAACGTTCTCAAAATGGTCTATAATGATGACATTGTAACATTTAATCTTTTGACTCTAAATGACTGTTGGATGTGAATTATGACTTTTTCAACTAAAATAAGTGTGTTTAAAGTCATTTCTGTGCCTGAAACGGGTCAAAATTGAAGCTTTTGAGTAAGCAAAACTCAGTAAAAATGGCAATTTTGGTCACTGTGAGTGTTTAAAAAGTGGTTATTCAACATGAGGCACGATCCAAATGACATTTTGAATCATTTTTGGTACAGTCCAAAAAATCAATTTTCGGATGAAAAACGATGACTCTGGACCTGTCGAACGTTCCCAAAATGGTCTATAATGATGAAATTTTTAACATTTAATCTTTTGACTCTGAATGACTGTTGGATGCGAAATATGACTTTGTCAACTAAAATAAGTGTGTTTAAAGTCATTTCTGTGCCTGAAACGGGTCAAAATTGAAGCTTTTGAGTAAGCAAAACTCTGTAAAAATGGCAATTTTGGTCACTGTGAGGGTTTAAAAAGTGGTTCTTCAACATGAGGCACGATCCAATTGACATTTTGAATCAGTTGTGGTACAGTCCAAAAAATCAATTTTCGGATGAGAACGAAGGACTCCGGACCTGTCGAACGTTCCCAAAATGGTCTATAATGATGAAATTTTAACATTTAATCTTTTCACTCTAAATGACTGTTGGATATGAATTATGACTTTTTCAACTAAATAAGTGTGTTTAAAGTCATTTCAATGCCTGAAACGGGTCAAAATTGAAGCTTTTGAGTAAGCAAAACTCTGTAAAAATGGCAATTTTGGTCACTGTTAGGGCTTAAAAAGTGGTTATTCAACATTATGCACGATCCAATTGACATTTTGAATCATTTTTGGTACAGTGCCAAAAATCTATTTTCGGATTAAAAACAATGACTCCGAACCTGTCGAACGTTCCCAAAATGGTCTATAATGATGAAATTTTAACATTTAATCTCTTGACTCTAAATGACTGTTGGATGTGAATTATGACTTTTTCCAACTAAAATAAGTGTGTTTAAAGTCATTTCTGTGCCTGAAACGGGCCAAAATTGAAGCTTTTGAGTAAACAAAACTCTGCAACAATGGCAATTTTGGTCACTGTTAGGGTTTAAAAAGTGGTTATTGAACATGAGGTGCGATCCAATTGACATTTTGAATCATTTTTGGTACAGTCCAAAAAATCAGTTTTCGGATGAAAAACGATGACTCCGGACCTGTCGAACGTTCCCAAAATGGTCTATAATGATGAAATTTTAACATTTAATCTTTTGACTCTATATGACTGTTGGATGTGAATTATGACTTTTTCAACTAAAATAAGTGTGTTTAAAGTCATTTCTGTGCCTGAAACGGGTCAAAATTGAAGCTTTTGAGTAAGCAAAACTCTTTAAAAATGGCAATTTTGGTCACTGTGAGGGTTTTAAAAGTGGTTATTCAACATGAGGCACGATCCAAATGACATTTTGAATCAGTTTTGGTACAGTCCAAAAAATCAATTTTCGGATGAGAAACGATAACGTTCCCAAAATGGTCTATAATGATGAAATTTTAACATTTAATCTTTTCACTCTAAATGACTGTTGGATATGAATTATGACTTTTTCAACTAAATAAGTGTGTTTAAAATCATTTCAATGCCTGAAATGGGTCAAAATTGAAGCTTTTGAGTAAGCAAAACTCTGTAAAAATGGCAATTTTGGTCACTGTGAGGGTTTAAAAAGTGGTTATTCAACATGAGGCACGATTCAATTGACATTTTGAATAATTTTTGGTAGTCCAAAATAATCAATTTTCGGATGAAAAACGATGACTCCGGACCTGTCGAACGTTACCAAAACGGTCTATAATGACGAAATTTTAACATTTAATCTCTTGACTCTAAATGACTGTTGGATGTGAATTATGACTTTTTCAACTAAAATAAGTGTGTTTAAAGTCATTTCTGTTCCTGAAACTTTTCAAAATTGAAGCTTTTGAGTAATCAAAACTCTGTAAAAATGGCAATTTTGGTCACTGTGAGGGTTTAAAAAGTGGTTATTCAACATGAGGCACGATCCAAATGACATTTTGAATCATTTTTGGTACAGTCCAAAAAATCAATTTTTGGATGAAAAACGATGAATCTGGACCTGTCGAACGTTCCCAAAATGGTCTATAATGATGAAATTTTTACATTTAATCTTTTGACTCTAAATGACTGTTGGATGTGAATTATGACTTTTTCAACTAAAATAAGTGTGTTTAAGGTCATTTCTGTGCCTGAAACAGGTCAAAATTGAAGCTTTTGAGTAAGCAAAACTCTGTAAAAATGGCAATTTTGGTCACTGTGAGGGTTTAAAAAGTGGTTATTCAACATGAGGCGCGATCTAATTGACATTTTGAATCATTTTCAGTACAGTCCAAAAAATCTATTTTCGGATGAAAAACGATGACTCCGGACGTGTCGAACGTTCTCAAAATGGTCTATAATGATGACATTGTAACATTTAATCTTTTGACTCTAAATGACTGTTGGATGTGAATTATGACTTTTTCAACTAAAATAAGTGTGTTTAAAGTCATTTCTGTGCCTGAAACGGGTCAAAATTGAAGCTTTTCAGTAAGCAAAACTGTGTAAAAATGGCAATTTTGGTCACTGTGAGGGTTTAAAAAGTGGTTATTCAACATGAGGCGCGATCTAATTGACATTTTGAATCATTTTTAGTACAGTCCAAAAAATCTATTTTCGGATGAAAAACGATGACTCCGGACGTGTCGAACGTTCTCAAAATGGTCTATAATGATGACATTGTAACATTTAATCTTTTGACTCTAAATGACTTGTGGGTGTGAATTATGACTTTTTCAACTAAAATAAGTGTGTTTAAAGTAATTTCTGTGCCTGAAACTGGTCAAAATTGAAGCTTTTCAGTAAGCAAAACTGTGTAAAAATGGCAATTTTGGTCACTCTGAGGGTTTAAAAAGTGGCTATTCAACATGAGGCACGATCCAAATGACATTTTGAATCATTTTTGGTACAGTCCAAAATATCAATTTTCGGATGAAAAACGATGACTCCGGACCTGTCGAACGTTCCCAAAATGGTCTATAATGATGAAATTTTAACATTTAATCTTTTGACTCTAAATGACTGTTGGATGTGAATTATGACTTTTTCAACTAAAATAAGTGTGTTTAAGGTCATTTCTGTGCCTGAAACAGGTCAAAATTGAAGCTTTTGAGTAAGCAAAACTCTGTAAAAATTGCAATTTTGGTCACTGTGAGGGTTTAAAAAGTGGTTATTCAACATGAGGCGCGATCTAATTGACATTTTGAATCATTTTTAGTACAGTCCAAAAAATCTATTTTCGATGAAAAACAATGACTCCGGACGTGTCGAACGTTCTCAAAATGGTCTATAATGATGACATTGTAACATTTAATCTTTTGACTCTAAATGACTGTTGGATGTGAATTATGACTTTTTCAACTAAAATAAGTGTGTTTAAAGTCATTTCTGTGCCTGAAACGGGTCAAAATTGAAGCTTTTGAGTAAGCAAAACTCTTTAAAAATGGCAATTTTGGTCACTGTGAGGGTTTAAAAAGTGGTTATTCAACATGAGGCACGATTCAATTGACATTTTGAATAATTTTTGGTACAGTCCAAAATATCAATTTTCGGATGAAAAACGATGACTCCGGACCTGTCGAACGTTCCCAAAATGGTCTATAATGATGAAATTTTAACATTTAATCTTTTGACTCTAAATGACTGTTGGATGTGAATTATGACTTTTTCAACTAAAATAAGTGTGTTTAAGGTCATTTCTGTGCCTGAAACAGGTCAAAATTGAAGCTTTTGAGTAAGCAAAACTCTGTAAAAATGGCAATTTTGGTCACTGTGAGGGTTTAAAAAGTGGTTATTCAACATGAGGCGCGATCTAATTGACATTTTGAATCATTTTTAGTACAGTCCAAAAAATCTATTTTCGGATGGAAAACGATGACTCCGGACGTGTCGAACGTTCCCAAAATGGTCTATAATGATGACATTTTAACATTTAATCTTTTGACTCTAAATGACTGTTGGATGTGAATTATGACTTTTTCAACTAAAATAAGTGTGTTTAAAGTCATTTCTGTGCCTGAAACGGGTCAAAATTGAAGCTTTTGAGTAAGCAAAACTCTGTAAAAATGGCAATTTTGGTCACTGTGAGGGTTTAAAAAGTGGTTATTCAACATAAGGCACGATCCAAATGACATTTTGAATCAGTTTTGGTACAGTCCAAAAAATCAATTTTCGGATGAGAAACGATGACGTTCCCAAAATGGTCTATAATGATGAAATTTTAACATTTAATCTTTTCACTCTAAATGACTGTTGGATATGAATTATGACTTTTTCAACTAAATAAGTGTGTTTAAAATCATTTCAATGCCTGAAACAGGTCAAAATTGAAGCTTTTGAGTAAGCAAAACTCTGTAAAAATGGCAATTTTGGTCACTGTGAGGGTTTAAAAAGTGGTTATTCAACATGAGGCACGATTCAATTGACATTTTGAATAATTTTTGGTAGTCCAAAATAATCAATTTTCGGATGAAAAACGATGACTCCGGACCTGTCGAACGTTACCAAAACGGTCTATAATGACGAAATTTTTACATTTAATCTCTTGACTCTAAATGACTGTCGGATGTGAATTATGACTTTTTCAACTAAAATAAGTGTGTTTAAAGTCATTTCTGTGCCTGAAACTTTTCAAAATTGAAGCTTTTGAGTAATCAAAACTCTGTAAAAATGGCAATTTTGGTCACTGTGAGGGTTTAAAAAGTGGTTATTCAACATGAGGCACGATCCAAATGACATTTTGAATCATTTTTGGTACAGTCCAAAAAATCAATTTTTGGATGAAAAACGATGACTCTGGACCTGTCGAACGTTCCCAAAATAGTCTATAATGATGAAATTTTTACATTTAATCTTTTGACTCTAAATGACTTGTGGGTGTGAATTATGACTTTTTCAACTAAAATAAGTGTGTTTAAAGTCATTTCTGTGCCTGAAACGGGTCAAAATTGAAGCTTTTGAGTAAGCAAAACTCTGTAAAAATGACAATTTTGGTCACTGTGAGGGTTTAAAAAGTGGTTATTCAACATGAGGCGCGATCTAATTGACATTTTGAATCATTTTTAGTACAGTCCAAAAAATCTATTTTCGGATGAAAAACGATGACTCCGGACGTGTCGAACGTTCCCAAAGTGGTCTATAATGATGACATTTTAACATTTAATCTTTTGACTCTAAATGACTGTTGGATGTGAATTATGACTTTTTCAACTAAAATAAGTGTGTTTAAAGTCATTTCTGTGCCTGAAACGGGTCAAAATTGAAGCTTTTGAGTAAGCAAAACTCTGTAAAAATGGCAATTTTGGTCACTGTGAGGGTTTAAAAAGTGGTTATTCAACATGAGGCACGATCCAAATGACATTTTGAATCAGTTGTGGTACAGTCCAAAAAATCAATTTTCGGATGAGAAACGATGACTCCGGACCTGTCGAACGTTCCCAAAATGGTCTATAATGATGAAATTTTAACATTTAATCTTTTCACTCTAAATGACTGTTGGATATGAATTATGACTTTTTCAACTAAATAAGTGTGTTTAAAGTCATTTCAATGCCTGAAACAGGTCAAAATTGAAGCTTTTGAGTAAGCAAAACTCTGCAAAAATGGCAATTTTGGTCACTGTGAGGGTTTAAAAAGTGGTTATTCAACATGAGGCACGATCCAAATGACATTTTGAATCAGTTGTGGTACAGTCCAAAAAATCAATTTTCGGATGAGAAACGATGACTCCGGACCTGTCGAACGTTCCCAAAATGGTCTATAATGATGAAATTTTAACATTTAATCTTTTCACTCTAAATGACTGTTGGATATGAATTATGACTTTTTCAACTAAATAAGTGTGTTTAAAGTCATTTCAATGCCTGAAACAGGTCAAAATTGAAGCTTTTGAGAAAGCAAAACTCTGCAAAAATGGCAATTTTGGTCACTGTGAGGGTTTAAAAAGTGGTTATTCAACATGAGGCGCGATCTAATTGACATTTTGAATCATTTTTAGTACAGTCCAAAAAATCTATTTTCGGATGAAAAACGATGACTCCGGACGTGTCGAACGTTCCCAAAATGGTCTATAATGATGACATTTTAACATTTAATCTTTTGACTCTAAATGACTGTTGGATGTGAATTATGACTTTTTCAACTAAAATAAGTGTGTTTAAAGTCATTTCTGTGCCTGAAACGGGTCAAAATTGAAGCTTTTGAGTAAGCAAAACTCTGTAAAAATGGCAATTTTGGTCACTGTGAGGGTTTAAAAAGTGGTTATTCAACATGAGGCGCGATCTAATTGACATTTTGAATCATTTTTAGTACAGTCCAAAAAATCTATTTTCGGATGAAAAATGATGACTCCGGACGTGTCGAACATTCCCAAAGTGGTCTATAATGATGACATTTTAACATTTAATCTTTTGACTCTAAATGACTGTTGGATGTGAATTATGACTTTTTCAACTAAAATAAGTGTGTTTAAAGTCATTTCTGTGCCTGAAACGGGTCAAAATTGAAGCTTTTGAGCAAGCAAAACTCTGTAAAAATGGCAATTTTGGTCACTGTGAGGGTTTAAAAAGTGGTTATTCAACATGAGGCACGATCCAAATGACATTTTGAATCATTTTTGGTACAGTCCAAAAAATCAATTTTTGGATAAAAAACGATGACTCTGGACCTGTCGAACGTTCCCAAAATGGTCTATAAAGATGAAATTTTAACATTTAATCTTTTGACTCTAAATGACTTGTGGGTGTGAATTATGACTTTTTCAACTAAAATAAGTGTGTTTAAAGTCATTTCTGTGCCTGAAACTGGTCAAAATTGAAGCTTTTGAGTAAGCAAAACTGTGTAAAAATGGCAATTTTGGTCACTCTGAGGGTTTAAAAAGTGGGTATTCAACATGAGGCATGATCCAAATGACATTTTGAATCATTTTTGGTACAGTCCAAAATATCAATTTTCGGATGAAAAACGATGACTCCGGACCTGTCGAACGTTCCCAAAATGGTCTATAATGATGAAATTTTAACATTTAATCTTTTGACTCTAAATGACTGTTGGATGTGAATTATGACTTTTTCAACTAAAATAAGTGTGTTTAAGGTCATTTCTGTGCCTGAAACAGGTCAAAATTGAAGCTTTTGAGTAAGCAAAACTCTATAAAAATGGCAATTTTGGTCACTGTGAGGGTTTAAAAAGTGGTTATTCAACATGAGGCGCGATCTAATTGACATTTGGAATCATTTTTAGTACAGTCCAAAAAATCTATTTTCGGATGAAAAACGATGACTCCGGACGTGTCGAACGTTCTCAAAATGGTCTATAATGATGACATTGTAACATTTAATCTTTTGACTCTAAATGACTGTTGGATGTGAATTATGACTTTTTCAACTAAAATAAGTGTGTTTAAAGTCATTTCTGTGCCTGAAACGGGTCACAATTGAAGCTTTTGAGTAAGCAAAACTCAGTAAAAATGGCAATTTTGGTCACTGTGAGTGTTTAAAAAGTGGTTATTCAACATGAGGCACGATCCAAATGACATTTTGAATCATTTTTGGTACAGTCCAAAAAATCAATTTTCGGATGAAAAACGATGACTCTGGACCTGTCGAACGTTCCCAAAATGGTCTATAATGATGAAATTTTTAACATTTAATCTTTTGACTCTGAATGACTGTTGGATGCGAAATATGACTTTGTCAACTAAAATAAGTGTGATTAAAGTCATTTCTGTGCCTGAAACGGGTCAAAATTGAAGCTTTTGAGTAAGCAAAACTCTGTAAAAATGGCAATTTTGGTCACTGTGAGGGTTTAAAAAGTGGTTCTTCAACATGAGGCACGATCCAATTGACATTTTGAATCAGTTGTGGTACAGTCCAAAAAATCAATTTTCGGATGAGAACGAAGGACTCCGGACCTGTCGAACGTTCCCAAAATGGTCTATAATGATGAAATTTTAACATTTAATCTTTTCACTCTAAATGACTGTTGGATATGAATTATGACTTTTTCAACTAAATAAGTGTGTTTAAAGTCATTTCAATGCCTGAAACGGGTCAAAATTGAAGCTTTTGAGTAAGCAAAACTCTGTAAAAATGGCAATTTTGGTCACTGTTAGGGCTTAAAAAGTGGTTATTCAACATTATGCACGATCCAATTGACATTTTGAATCATTTTTGGTACAGTGCCAAAAATCTATTTTCGGATTAAAAACAATGACTCCGAACCTGTCGAACGTTCCCAAAATGGTCTATAATGATGAAATTTTAACATTTAATCTCTTGACTCTAAATGACTGTTGGATGTGAATTATGACTTTTTCCAACTAAAATAAGTGTGTTTAAAGTCATTTCTGTGCCTGAAACGGGTCAAAATTGAAGCTTTTGAGTAAACAAAACTCTGTAAAAATGGCAATTTTGGTCACTGTGAGGGTTTAAAAAGTGGATATTCAACATGAGGCGCGATCTAATTGACATTTTGAATCATTTTTAGTACAGTCCAAAAAATCTATTTTCGGATGAAAAACGATGACTCCGGACGTGTCGAACGTTCCCAAAGTGGTCTATAATGATGACATTTTAACATTTAATCTTTTGACTCTAAATGACTGTTGGATGTGAATTATGACTTTTTCAACTAAAATAAGTGTGTTTAAAGTCATTTCTGTGCCTGAAACGGGTCAAAATTGAAGCTTTTGAGCAAGCAAAACTCTGTAAAAATGGCAATTTTGGTCACTGTGAGGGTTTAAAAAGTGGTTATTCAACATGAGGCACGATCCAAATGACATTTTGAATCATTTTTGGTACAGTCCAAAAAATCAATTTTTGGATGAAAAACGATGACTCTGGACCTGTCGAACGTTCCCAAAATGGTCTATAATGATGAAATTTTTACATTTAATCTTTTGACTCTAAATGACTTGTGGGTGTGAATTATGACTTTTTCAACTAAAATAAGTGTGTTTAAAGTCATTTCTGTGCCTGAAACGGGTCAAAATTGAAGCTTTTGAGTAAGCAAAACTCTGTAAAAATGGCAATTTTGGTCACTGTGAGTGTTTACAAAGTGGCTATTCAACATGAGGCACGATCCAAATGACATTTTGAATCATTTTTGGTAGAGTCCAAAAAATCAATTTTCGGATGAAAAACGATGACTCTGGACCTGTCGAACGTTCCCAAAATGGTCTATAATGATGAAATTTTTAACATTTAATCTTTTGACTCTGAATGACTGTTGGATGTGAAATATGACTTTGTCAACTAAAATAAGTGTGTTTAAAGTCATTTCTGTGCCTGAAACGGGTCAAAATTGAAGCTTTTGAGTAAGCAAAACTCTGTAAAAATGGCAATTTTGGTCACTGTGAGGGTTTAAAAAGTGGTTATTCAACATGAGGCACGATCCAAATGACATTTTGAATCAGTTGTGGTGCAGTCCAAAAAATCAATTTTCGGATGAGAAACGATGACTCCGGACCTGTCGAACGTTCCCAAAATGGTCTATAATGATGAAATTTTAACATTTAATCTTTTCACTCTAAATGACTGTTGGATATGAATTATGACTTTTTCAACTAAATAAGTGTGTTTAAAGTCATTTCAATGCCTGAAACAGGTCAAAATTGAAGCTTTTGAGTAAGCAAAACTCTGCAAAAATGGCAATTTTGGTCACTGTGAGGGTTTAAAAAGTGGTTATTCAACATGAGGCACGATCCAAATGACATTTTGAATCAGTTGTGGTACAGTCCAAAAAATCAATTTTCGGATGAGAAACGATGACTCCGGACCTGTCGAACGTTCCCAAAATGGTCTATAATGATGAAATTTTAACATTTAATCTTTTCACTCTAAATGACTGTTGGATATGAATTATGACTTTTTCAACTAAATAAGTGTGTTTAAAGTCATTTCAATGCCTGAAACAGGTCAAAATTGAAGCTTTTGAGAAAGCAAAACTCTGCAAAAATGGCAATTTTGGTCACTGTGAGGGTTTAAAAAGTGGTTATTCAACATGAGGCGCGATCTAATTGACATTTTGAATCATTTTTAGTACAGTCCAAAAAATCTATTTTCGGATGAAAAACGATGACTCCGGACGTGTCGAACGTTCCCAAAATGGTCTATAATGATGACATTTTAACATTTAATCTTTTGACTCTAAATGACTGTTGGATGTGAATTATGACTTTTTCAACTAAAATAAGTGTGTTTAAAGTCATTTCTGTGCCTGAAACGGGTCAAAATTGAAGCTTTTGAGTAAGCAAAACTCTGTAAAAATGGCAATTTTGGTCACTGTGAGGGTTTAAAAAGTGGTTATTCAACATGAGGCGCGATCTAATTGACATTTTGAATCATTTTTAGTACAGTCCAAAAAATCTATTTTCGGATGAAAAATGATGACTCCGGACGTGTCGAACATTCCCAAAGTGGTCTATAATGATGACATTTTAACATTTAATCTTTTGACTCTAAATGACTGTTGGATGTGAATTATGACTTTTTCAACTAAAATAAGTGTGTTTAAAGTCATTTCTGTGCCTGAAACGGGTCAAAATTGAAGCTTTTGAGCAAGCAAAACTCTGTAAAAATGGCAATTTTGGTCACTGTGAGGGTTTAAAAAGTGGTTATTCAACATGAGGCACGATCCAAATGACATTTTGAATCATTTTTGGTACAGTCCAAAAAATCAATTTTTGGATAAAAAACGATGACTCTGGACCTGTCGAACGTTCCCAAAATGGTCTATAAAGATGAAATTTTAACATTTAATCTTTTGACTCTAAATGACTTGTGGGTGTGAATTATGACTTTTTCAACTAAAATAAGTGTGTTTAAAGTCATTTCTGTGCCTGAAACTGGTCAAAATTGAAGCTTTTGAGTAAGCAAAACTGTGTAAAAATGGCAATTTTGGTCACTCTGAGGGTTTAAAAAGTGGGTATTCAACATGAGGCATGATCCAAATGACATTTTGAATCATTTTTGGTACAGTCCAAAATATCAATTTTCGGATGAAAAACGATGACTCCGGACCTGTCGAACGTTCCCAAAATGGTCTATAATGATGAAATTTTAACATTTAATCTTTTGACTCTAAATGACTGTTGGATGTGAATTATGACTTTTTCAACTAAAATAAGTGTGTTTAAGGTCATTTCTGTGCCTGAAACAGGTCAAAATTGAAGCTTTTGAGTAAGCAAAACTCTATAAAAATTGCAATTTTGGTCACTGTGAGGGTTTAAAAAGTGGTTATTCAACATGAGGCGCGATCTAATTGACATTTGGAATCATTTTTAGTACAGTCCAAAAAATCTATTTTCGGATGAAAAACGATGACTCCGGACGTGTCGAACGTTCTCAAAATGGTCTATAATGATGACATTGTAACATTTAATCTTTTGACTCTAAATGACTGTTGGATGTGAATTATGACTTTTTCAACTAAAATAAGTGTGTTTAAAGTCATTTCTGTGCCTGAAACGGGTCAAAATTGAAGCTTTTGAGTAAGCAAAACTCAGTAAAAATGGCAATTTTGGTCACTGTGAGTGTTTAAAAAGTGGTTATTCAACATGAGGCACGATCCAAATGACATTTTGAATCATTTTTGGTACAGTCCAAAAAATCAATTTTCGGATGAAAAACGATGACTCTGGACCTGTCGAACGTTCCCAAAATGGTCTATAATGATGAAATTTTTAACATTTAATCTTTTGACTCTGAATGACTGTTGGATGCGAAATATGACTTTGTCAACTAAAATAAGTGTGATTAAAGTCATTTCTGTGCCTGAAACGGGTCAAAATTGAAGCTTTTGAGTAAGCAAAACTCTGTAAAAATGGCAATTTTGGTCACTGTGAGGGTTTAAAAAGTGGTTCTTCAACATGAGGCACGATCCAATTGACATTTTGAATCAGTTGTGGTACAGTCCAAAAAATCAATTTTCGGATGAGAACGAAGGACTCCGGACCTGTCGAACGTTCCCAAAATGGTCTATAATGATGAAATTTTAACATTTAATCTTTTCACTCTAAATGACTGTTGGATATGAATTATGACTTTTTCAACTAAATAAGTGTGTTTAAAGTCATTTCAATGCCTGAAACGGGTCAAAATTGAAGCTTTTGAGTAAGCAAAACTCTGTAAAAATGGCAATTTTGGTCACTGTTAGGGCTTAAAAAGTGGTTATTCAACATTATGCACGATCCAATTGACATTTTGAATCATTTTTGGTACAGTGCCAAAAATCTATTTTCGGATTAAAAACAATGACTCCAAACCTGTCGAACGTTCCCAAAATGGTCTATAATGATGAAATTTTAACATTTAATCTCTTGACTCTAAATGACTGTTGGATGTGAATTATGACTTTTTCCAACTAAAATAAGTGTGTTTAAAGTCATTTCTGTGCCTGAAACGGGTCAAAATTGAAGCTTTTGAGTAAACAAAACTCTGCAACAATGGCAATTTTGGTCACTGTTAGGGTTTAAAAAGTGGTTATTGAACATGAGGTGCGATCCAATTGACATTTTGAATCATTTTTGGTACAGTCCAAAAAATCAGTTTTCGGATGAAAAACGATGACTCCGGACCTGTCGAACGTTCCCAAAATGGTCTATAATGATGAAATTTTAACATTTAATCTTTTGACTCTATATGACTGTTGGATGTGAATTATGACTTTTTCAACTAAAATAAGTGTGTTTAAAGTCATTTCTGTGCCTGAAATGGGTCAAAATTGAAGCTTTTGAGTAAGCAAAACTCTTTAAAAATGGCAATTTTGGTCACTGTGAGGGTTTAAAAAGTGGTTATTCAACATGAGGCACGATCCAAATGACATTTTGAATCAGTTTTGGTACAGTCCAAAAAATCAATTTTCGGAAGAGAAACGATGACGTTCCCAAAATGGTCTATAATGATGAAATTTTAACATTTAATCTTTTCACTCTAAATGACTGTTGGATATGAATTATGACTTTTTCAACTAAATAAGTGTGTTTAAAATCATTTCAATGCCTGAAATGGGTCAAAATTGAAGCTTTTGAGTAAGCAAAACTCTGTAAAAATGGCAATTTTGGTCACTGTGAGGGTTTAAAAAGTGGTTATTCAACATGAGGCACGATTCAATTGACATTTTGAATAATTTTTGGTAGTCCAAAATAATCAATTTTCGGATGAAAAACGATGACTCCGGACCTGTCGAACGTTACCAAAACGGTCTATAATGACGAAATTTTAACATTTAATCTCTTGACTCTAAATGACTGTTGGATGTGAATTATGACTTTTTCAACTAAAATAAGTGTGTTTAAAGTCATTTCTGTGCCTGAAACTTTTCAAAATTGAAGCTTTTGAGTAATCAAAACTCTGTAAAAATGGCAATTTTGGTCACTGTGAGGGTTTAAAAAGTGGTTATTCAACATGAGGCACGATCCAAATGACATTTTGAATCATTTTTGGTACAGTCCAAAAAATCAATTTTTGGATGAAAAACGATGAATCTGGACCTGTCGAACGTTCCCAAAATGGTCTATAATGATGAAATTTTTACATTTAATCTTTTGACTCTAAATGACTGTTGGATGTGAATTATGACTTTTTCAACTAAAATAAGTGTGTTTAAGGTCATTTCTGTGCCTGAAACAGGTCAAAATTGAAGCTTTTGAGTAGGCAAAACTCTGTAAAAATGGCAATTTTGGTCACTGTGAGGGTTTAAAAAGTGGTTATTCAACATGAGGCGCGATCTAATTGACATTTTGAATCATTTTTAGTACAGTCCAAAAAATCTATTTTCGGATGAAAAACGATGACTCCGGACGTGTCGAACGTTCTCAAAATGGTCTATAATGATGACATTGTAACATTTAATCTTTTGACTCTAAATGACTGTTGGATGTGAATTATGACTTTTTCAACTAAAATAAGTGTGTTTAAAGTCATTTCTGTGCCTGAAACGGGTCAAAATTGAAGCTTTTCAGTAAGCAAAACTGTGTAAAAATGGCAATTTTGGTCACTGTGAGGGTTTAAAAAGTGGTTATTCAACATGAGGCGCGATCTAATTGACATTTTGAATCATTTTTAGTACAGTCCAAAAAATCTATTTTCGGATGAAAAACGATGACTCCGGACGTGTCAAACGTTCTCAAAATGGTCTATAATGATGACATTGTAACATTTAATCTTTTGACTCTAAATGACTTGTGGGTGTGAATTATGACTTTTTCAACTAAAATAAGTGTGTTTAAAGTCATTTCTGTGCCTGAAACTGGTCAAAATTGAAGCTTTTCAGTAAGCAAAACTGTGTAAAAATGGCAATTTTGGTCACTCTGAGGGTTTAAAAAGTGGGTATTCAACATGAGGCACGATCCAAATGACATTTTGAATCATTTTTGGTACAGTCCAAAATATCAATTTTCGGATGAAAAACGATGACTCCGGACCTGTCGAACGTTCCCAAAATGGTCTATAATGATGAAATTTTAACATTTAATCTTTTGACTCTAAATGACTGTTGGATGTGAATTATGACTTTTTCAACTAAAATAAGTGTGTTTAAGGTCATTTCTGTGCCTGAAACAGGTCAAAATTGAAGCTTTTGAGTAAGCAAAACTCTGTAAAAATTGCAATTTTGGTCACTGTGAGGGTTTAAAAAGTGGTTATTCAACATGAGGCGCGATCTAATTGACGTTTTGAATCATTTTTAGTACAGTCCAAAAAATCTATTTTCGGATGAAAAAAGATGACTCCGGACGTGTCGAACGTTCTCAAAATGGTCTATAATGATGACATTGTAACATTTAATCTTTTGACTCTAAATGACTGTTGGATGTGAATTATGACTTTTTCAACTAAAATAAGTGTGTTTAAAGTCATTTCTGTGCCTGAAACGGGTCAAAATTGAAGCTTTTGAGTAAGCAAAACTCTTTAAAAATGGCAATTTTGGTCACTGTGAGGGTTTAAAAAGTGGTTATTCAACATGAGGCACGATTCAATTGACATTTTGAATAATTTTTGGTACAGTCCAAAATATCAATTTTCGGATGAAAAACGATGACTCCGGACCTGTCGAACGTTCCCAAAATGGTCTATAATGATGAAATTTTAACATTTAATCTTTTGACTCTAAATGACTGTTGGATGTGAATTATGACTTTTTCAACTAAAATAAGTGTGTTTAAGGTCATTTCTGTGCCTGAAACAGGTCAAAATTGAAGCTTTTGAGTAAGCAAAACTCTGTAAAAATGGCAATTTTGGTCACTGTGAGGGTTTAAAAAGTGGTTATTCAACATGAGGCGCGATCTAATTGACATTTTGAATCATTTTTAGTACAGTCCAAAAAATCTATTTTCGGATGGAAAACGATGACTCCGGACGTGTCGAACGTTCCCAAAATGGTCTATAATGATGACATTTTAACATTTAATCTTTTGACTCTAAATGACTGTTGGATGTGAATTATGACTTTTTCAACTAAAATAAGTGTGTTTAAAGTCATTTCTGTGCCTGAAACGGGTCAAAATTGAAGCTTTTGAGTAAGCAAAACTCTGTAAAAATGGCAATTTTGGTCACTGTGAGGGTTTAAAAAGTGGTTATTCAACATGAGGCACGATCCAAATGACATTTTGAATCAGTTTTGGTACAGTCCAAAAAATCAATTTTCGGATGAGAAACGATGACGTTCCCAAAATGGTCTATAATGATGAAATTTTAACATTTAATCTTTTCACTCTAAATGACTGTTGGATATGAATTATGACTTTTTCAACTAAATAAGTGTGTTTAAAATCATTTCAATGCCTGAAACGGGTCAAAATTGAAGCTTTTGAGTAAGCAAAACTCTGTAAAAATGGCAATTTTGGTCACTGTGAGGGTTTAAAAAGTGGTTATTCAACATGAGGCACGATTCAATTGACATTTTGAATAATTTTTGGTAGTCCAAAATAATCAATTTTAGGATGAAAAACGATGACTCCGGACCTGTCGAACGTTACCAAAACGGTCTATAATGACGAAATTTTAACATTTAATCTCTTGACTCTAAATGACTGTCGGATGTGAATTATGACTTTTTCAACTAAAATAAGTGTGTTTAAAGTCATTTCTGTGCCTGAAACTTTTCAAAATTGAAGCTTTTGAGTAATCAAAACTCTGTAAAAATGGCAATTTTGGTCACTGTGAGGGTTTAAAAAGTGGTTATTCAACATGAGGCACGATCCAAATGACATTTTGAATCATTTTTGGTACAGTCCAAAAAATCAATTTTTGGATGAAAAACGATGACTCTGGACCTGTCGAACGTTCCCAAAATGGTCTATAATGATGAAATTTTTACATTTAATCTTTTGACTCTAAATGACTTGTGGGTGTGAATTATGACTTTTTCAACTAAAATAAGTGTGTTTAAAGTCATTTCTGTGCCTGAAACGGGTCAAAATTGAAGCTTTTGAGTAAGCAAAACTCTGTAAAAATGGCAATTTTGGTCACTGTGAGGGTTTAAAAAGTGGTTATTCAACATGAGGCGCGATCTAATTGACATTTTGAATCATTTTTAGTACAGTCCAAAAAATCTATTTTCGGATGAAAAACGATGACTCCGGACGTGTCGAACGTTCCCAAAGTGGTCTATAATGATGACATTTTAACATTTAATCTTTTGACTCTAAATGACTGTTGGATGTGAATTATGACTTTTTCAACTAAAATAAGTGTGTTTAAAGTCATTTCTGTGCCTGAAACGGGTCAAAATTGAAGCTTTTGAGCAAGCAAAACTCTGTAAAAATGGCAATTTTGGTCACTGTGAGGGTTTAAAAAGTGGTTATTCAACATGAGGCACGATCCAAATGACATTTTGAATCATTTTTGGTACAGTCCAAAAAATCAATTTTTGGATGAAAAACGATGACTCTGGACCTGTCGAACGTTCCCAAAATGGTCTATAATGATGAAATTTTTACATTTAATCTTTTGACTCTAAATGACTTGTGGGTGTGAATTATGACTTTTTCAACTAAAATAAGTGTGTTTAAAGTCATTTCTGTGCCTGAAACGGGTCAAAATTGAAGCTTTTGAGTAAGCAAAACTCTGTAAAAATGGCAATTTTGGTCACTGTGAGTGTTTAAAAAGTGGCTATTCAACATGAGGCACGATCCAAATGACATTTTGAATCATTTTTGGTACAGTCCAAAAAATCAATTTTCGGATGAAAAACGATGACTCTGGACCTGTCGAACGTTCCCAACATGGTCTATAATGATGAAATTTTTAACATTTAATCTTTTGACTCTGAATGACTGTTGGATGTGAAATATGACTTTGTCAACTAAAATAAGTGTGTTTAAAGTCATTTCTGTGCCTGAAACGGGTCAAAATTGAAGCTTTTGAGTAAGCAAAACTCTGTAAAAATGGCAATTTTGGTCACTGTGAGGGTTTAAAAAGTGGTTATTCAACATGAGGCACGATCCAAATGACATTTTGAATCAGTTGTGGTACAGTCCAAAAAATCAATTTTCGGATGAGAAACGATGACTCCGGACCTGTCGAACGTTCCCAAAATGGTCTATAATGATGAAATTTTAACATTTAATCTTTTCACTCTAAATGACTGTTGGATATGAATTATGACTTTTTCAACTAAATAAGTGTGTTTAAAGTCATTTCAATGCCTGAAACAGGTCAAAATTGGAGCTTTTGAGTAAGCAAAACTCTGCAAAAATGGCAATTTTGGTCACTGTGAGGGTTTAAAAAGTGGTTATTCAACATGAGGCGCGATCTAATTGACATTTTGAATCATTTTTAGTACAGTCCAAAAAATCTATTTTCGGATGAAAAACGATGACTCCGGACGTGTCGAACGTTCCCAAAATGGTCTATAATGATGACATTTTAACATTTAATCTTTTGACTCTAAATGACTGTTGGATGTGAATTATGACTTTTTCAACTAAAATAAGTGTGTTTAAAGTCATTTCTGTGCCTGAAACGGGGCAAAATTGAAGCTTTTGAGTAAGCAAAACTCTGTAAAAATGGCAATTTTGGTCACTGTGAGGGTTTAAAAAGTGGTTATTCAACATGAGGCGCGATCTAATTGACATTTTGAATCATTTTTAGTACAGTCCAAAAAATCTATTTTCGGATGAAAAATGATGACTCCGGACGTGTCGAACATTCCCAAAGTGGTCTATAATGATGACATTTTAACATTTAATCTTTTGACTCTAAATGACTGTTGGATGTGAATTATGACTTTTTCAACTAAAATAAGTGTGTTTAAAGTCATTTCTGTGCCTGAAACGGGTCAAAATTGAAGCTTTTGAGCAAGCAAAACTCTGTAAAAATGGCAATTTTGATCACCGTGAGGGTTTAAAAAGTGGTTATTCAACATGAGGCACGATCCAAATGACATTTTGAATCATTTTTGGTACAGTCCAAAAAACCAATTTTTGGATAAAAAACGATGACTCTGGACCTGTCGAACGTTCCCAAAATGGTCTATAAAGATGAAATTTTAACATTTAATCTTTTGACTCTAAATGACTTGTGGGTGTGAATTATGACTTTTTCAACTAAAATAAGTGTGTTTAAAGTCATTTCTGTGCCTGAAACTGGTCAAAATTGAAGCTTTTGAGTAAGCAAAACTGTGTAAAAATGGCAATTTTGGTCACTCTGAGGGTTTAAAAAGTGGGTATTCAACATGAGGCATGATCCAAATGACATTTTGAATCATTTTTGGTACAGTCCAAAATATCAATTTTCGGATGAAAAACGATGACTCCGGACCTGTCGAACGTTCCCAAAATGGTCTATAATGATGAAATTTTAACATTTAATCTTTTGACTCTAAATGACTGTTGGATGTGAATTATGACTTTTTCAACTAAAATAAGTGTGTTTAAGGTCATTTCTGTGCCTGAAACAGGTCAAAATTGAAGCTTTTGAGTAAGCAAAACTCTATAAAAATGGCAATTTTGGTCACTGTGAGGGTTTAAAAAGTGGTTATTCAACATGAGGCGCGATCTAATTGACATTTGGAATCATTTTTAGTACAGTCCAAAAAATCTATTTTCGGATGAAAAACGATGACTCCGGACGTGTCGAACGTTCTCAAAATGGTCTATAATGATGACATTGTAACATTTAATCTTTTGACTCTAAATGACTGTTGGATGTGAATTATGACTTTTTCAACTAAAATAAGTGTGTTTAAAGTCATTTCTGTGCCTGAAACGGGTCAAAAGTGAAGCTTTTGAGTAAGCAAAACTCAGTAAAAATGGCAATTTTGGTCACTGTGAGTGTTTAAAAAGTGGTTATTCAACATGAGGCACGATCCAAATGACATTTTGAATCATTTTTGGTACAGTCCAAAAAATCAATTTTCAGGTGAAAAACGATGACTCTGGACCTGTCGAACGTTCCCAAAATGGTCTATAATGATGAAATTTTTAACATTTAATCTTTTGACTCTGAATGACTGTTGGATGCGAAATATGACTTTGTCAACTAAAATAAGTGTGTTTAAAGTCATTTCTGTGCCTGAAACGGGTCAAAATTGAAGCTTTTGAGTAAGCAAAACTCTGTAAAAATGGCAATTTTGGTCACTGTGAGGGTTTAAAAAGTGGTTCTTCAACATGAGGCACGATCCAATTGACATTTTGAATCAGTTGTGGTACAGTCCAAAAAATCAATTTTCGGATGAGAACGAAGGACTCCGGACCTGTCGAACGTTCCCAAAATGGTCTATAATGATGAAATTTTAACATTTAATCTTTTCACTCTAAATGACTGTTGGATATGAATTATGACTTTTTCAACTAAATAAGTGTGTTTAAAGTCATTTCAATGCCTGAAACGGGTCAAAATTGAAGCTTTTGAGTAAGCAAAACTCTGTAAAAATGGCAATTTTGGTCACTGTTAGGGCTTAAAAAGTGGTTATTCAACATTATGCACGATCCAATTGACATTTTGAATCATTTTTGGTACAGTGCCAAAAATCTATTTTCGGATTAAAAACAATGACTCCGAACCTGTCGAACGTTCCCAAAATGGTCTATAATGATGAAATTTTAACATTTAATCTCTTGACTCTAAATGACTGTTGGATGTGAATTATGACTTTTTCCAACTAAAATAAGTGTGTTTAAAGTCATTTCTGTGCCTGAAACGGGTCAAAATTGAAGCTTTTGAGTAAACAAAACTCTGCAACAATGGCAATTTTGGTCACTGTTAGGGTTTAAAAAGTGGTTATTGAACATGAGGTGCGATCCAATTGACATTTTGAATCATTTTTGGTACAGTCCAAAAAATCAGTTTTCGGATGAAAAACGATGGCTCCGGACCTGTCGAACGTTCCCAAAATGGTCTATAATGATGAAATTTTAACATTTAATCTTTTGACTCTATATGACTGTTGGATGTGAATTATGACTTTTTCAACTAAAATAAGTGTGTTTAAAGTCATTTCTGTGCCTGAAACGGGTCAAAATTGAAGCTTTTGAGTAAGCAAAACTCTTTAAAAATGGCAATTTTGGTCACTGTGAGGGTTTAAAAAGTGGTTATTCAACATGAGGCACGATTCAATTGACATTTTGAATAATTTTTGGTACAGTCCAAAATATCAATTTTCGGATGAAAAACGATGACTCCGGACCTGTCGAACGTTCCCAAAATGGTCTATAATGATGAAATTTTAACATTTAATCTTTTGACTCTAAATGACTGTTGGATGTGAATTATGACTTTTTCAACTAAAATAAGTGTGTTTAAGGTCATTTCTGTGCCTGAAACAGGTCAAAATTGAAGCTTTTGAGTAAGCAAAACTCTGTAAAAATGGCAATTTTGGTCACTGTGAGGGTTTAAAAAGTGGTTATTCAACATGAGGCGCGATCTAATTGACATTTGGAATCATTTTTAGTACAGTCCAAAAAATCTATTTTCGGATGAAAAACGATGACTCCGGACGTGTCGAACGTTCTCAAAATGGTCTATAATGATGACATTGTAACATTTAATCTTTTGACTCTAAATGACTGTTGGATGTGAATTATGACTTTTTCAACTAAAATAAGTGTGTTTAAAGTCATTTCTGTGCCTGAAACGGGTCAAAATTGAAGCTTTTGAGTAAGCAAAACTCTGTAAAAATGGCAATTTTGGTCACTGTGAGTGTTTATAAAGTGGTTATTCAACATGAGGCACGATCCAAATGACATTTTGAATCATTTTTGGTACAGTCCAAAAAATCAATTTTCCGATGAAAAACGATGACTCTGGACCTGTCGAACGTTCCCAAAATGGTCTATAATGATGAAATTTTTAACATTTAATCTTTTGACTCTGAATGACTGTTGGATGCGAAATATGACTTTGTCAACTAAAATAAGTGTGTTTAAAGTCATTTCTGTGCCTGAAACGGGTCAAAATTGAAGCTTTTGAGTAAGCAAAACTCTGTAAAAATGGCAATTTTGGTCACTGTGAGGGTTTAAAAAGTGGTTCTTCAACATGAGGCACGATCCAATTGACATTTTGATTCAGTTGTGGTACAGTCCAAAAAATCAATTTTCGGATGAGAACGAAGGACTCCGGACCTGTCGAACGTTCCCAAAATGGTCTATAATGATGAAATTTTAACATTTAATCTTTTCACTCTAAATGACTGTTGGATATGAATTATGACTTTTTCAACTAAATAAGTGTGTTTAAAGTCATTTCAATGCCTGAAACGGGTCAAAATTGAAGCTTTTGAGTAAGCAAAACTCTGTAAAAATGGCAATTTTGGTCACTGTTAGGGCTTAAAAAGTGGTTATTCAACATTATGCACGATCCAATTGACATTTTGAATCATTTTTGGTACAGTGCCAAAAATCTATTTTCGGATTAAAAACAATGACTCCGAACCTGTCGAACGTTCCCAAAATGGTCTATAATGATGAAATTTTAACATTTAATCTCTTGACTCTAAATGACTGTTGGATGTGAATTATGACTTTTTCCAACTAAAATAAGTGTGTTTAAAGTCATTTCTGTGCCTGAAACGGGTCAAAATTGAAGCTTTTGAGTAAACAAAACTCTGCAACAATGGCAATTTTGGTCACTGTTAGGGTTTAAAAAGTGGTTATTGAACATGAGGTGCGATCCAATTGACATTTTGAATCATTTTTGGTACAGTCCAAAAAATCAGTTTTCGGATGAAAAACGATGACTCCGGACCTGTCGAACGTTCCCAAAATGGTCTATAATGATGAAATTTTAACATTTAATCTTTTGACTCTATATGACTGTTGGATGTGAATTATGACTTTTTCAACTAAAATAAGTGTGTTTAAAGTCATTTCTGTGCCTGAAACGGGTCAAAATTGAAGCTTTTGAGTAAGCAAAACTCTTTAAAAATGGCAATTTTGGTCACTGTGAGGGTTTAAAAAGTGGTTATTCAACATGAGGCACGATTCAATTGACATTTTGAATAATTTTTGGTACAGTCCAAAATATCAATTTTCGGATGAAAAACGATGACTCCGGACCTGTCGAACGTTCCCAAAATGGTCTATAATGATGAAATTTTAACATTTAATCTTTTGACTCTAAATGACTGTTGGATGTGAATTATGACTTTTTCAACTAAAATAAGTGTGTTTAAGGTCATTTCTGTGCCTGAAACAGGTCAAAATTGAAGCTTTTGAGTAAGCAAAACTCTGTAAAAATGGCAATTTTGGTCACTGTGAGGGTTTAAAAAGTGGTTATTCAACATGAGGCGCGATCTAATTGACATTTGGAATCATTTTTAGTACAGTCCAAAAAATCTATTTTCGGATGAAAAACGATGACTCCGGACGTGTCGAACGTTCTCAAAATGGTCTATAATGATGACATTGTAACATTTAATCTTTTGACTCTAAATGACTGTTGGATGTGAATTATGACTTTTTCAACTAAAATAAGTGTGTTTAAAGTCATTTCTGTGCCTGAAACGGGTCAAAATTGAAGCTTTTGAGTAAGCAAAACTCTGTAAAAATGGCAATTTTGGTCACTGTGAGTGTTTAAAAAGTGGTTATTCAACATGAGGCACGATCCAAATGACATTTTGAATCATTTTTGGTACAGTCCAAAAAATCAATTTTCGGATGAAAAACGATGACTCTGGACCTGTCGAACGTTCCCAAAATGGTCTATAATGATGAAATTTTTAACATTTAATCTTTTGACTCTGAATGACTGTTGGATGCGAAATATGACTTTGTCAACTAAAATAAGTGTGTTTAAAGTCATTTCTGTGCCTGAAACAGGTCAAAATTGAAGCTTTTGAGTAAGCAAAACTCTGTAAAAATGGCAATTTTGGTCACTGTGAGGGTTTAAAAAGTGGTTATTCAACATGAGGCACGATCCAAATGACATTTTGAATCAGTTGTGGTACAGTCCAAAAAATCAATTTTCGGATGAGAAACGATGACTCCGGACCTGTCGAACGTTCCCAAAATGGTCTATAATGATGAAATTTTAACATTTAATCTTTTCACTCTAAATGACTGTTGGATATGAATTATGACTTTTTCAACTAAATAAGTGTGTTTAAAGTCATTTCAATGCCTGAAACGGGTCAAAATTGAAGCTTTTGAGTAAGCAAAACTCTGTAAAAATGGCAATTTTGGTCACTGTGAGGGTTTAAAAAGTGTTTATTCCACATGAGGCGCGATCTAATTGACATTTTGAATCATTTTTAGTACAGTCCAAAAAATCTATTTTCGGATGAAAAACGATGACTCCGGACGTGTCGAACGTTCCCAAAATGGTCTATAATGATGACATTTTAACATTTAATCTTTTGACTCTAAATGACTGTTGGATGTGAATTATGACTTTTTTAACTAAAATAAGTGTGTTTAAAGTCATTTCTGTGCCTGAAACGGGTCAAAATTGAAGCTTTTGAGTAAGCAAAACTCTGTAAAAATGGCAATTTTGGTCACTGTGAGGGTTTAAAAAGTGGTTATTCAACATGAGGCGCGATCTAATTGACATTTTGAATCATTTTTAGTACAGTCCAAAAAATCTATTTTCGGATGAAAAATGATGACTCCGGACGTGTCGAACATTCCCAAAGTGGTCTATAATGATGACATTTTAACATTTAATCTTTTGACTCTAAATGACTGTTGGATGTGAATTATGACTTTTTCAACTAAAATAAGTGTGTTTAAAGTCATTTCTGTGCCTGAAACGGGTCAAAATTGAAGCTTTTGAGCAAGCAAAACTCTGTAAAAATGGCAATTTTGGTCACTGTGAGGGTTTAAAAAGTGGTTATTCAACATGAGGCACGATCCAAATGACATTTTGAATCATTTTTGGTACAGTCCAAAAAATCAATTTTTGGATAAAAAACGATGACTCTGGACCTGTCGAACGTTCCCAAAATGGTCTATAATGATGAAATTTTAACATTTAATCTTTTGACTCTAAATGACTTGTGGGTGTGAATTATGACTTTTTCAACTAAAATAAGTGTGTTTAAAGTCATTTCTGTGCCTGAAACTGGTCAAAATTGAAGCTTTTGAGTAAGCAAAACTGTGTAAAAATGGCAATTTTGGTCACTCTGAGGGTTTAAAAAGTGGGTATTCAACATGAGGCATGATCCAAATGACATTTTGAATCATTTTTGGTACAGTCCAAAATATCAATTTTCGGATGAAAAACGATGACTCCGGACCTGTCGAACGTTCCCAAAATGGTCTATAATGATGAAATTTTAACATTTAATCTTTTGACTCTAAATGACTGTTGGATGTGAATTATGACTTTTTCAACTAAAATAAGTGTGTTTAAGGTCATTTCTGTGCCTGAAACAGGTCAAAATTGAAGCTTTTGAGTAAGCAAAACTCTGTAAAAATGGCAATTTTGGTCACTGTGAGGGTTTAAAAAGTGGTTATTCAACATGAGGCGCGATCTAATTGACATTTGGAATCATTTTTAGTACAGTCCAAAAAATCTATTTTCGGATGCAAAACGATGACTCCGGACGTGTCGAACGTTCTCAAAATGGTCTATAATGATGACATTGTAACATTTAATCTTTTGACTCTAAATGACTGTTGGATGTGAATTATGACTTTTTCAACTAAAATAAGTGTGTTTAAAGTCATTTCTGTGCCTGAAACGGGTCAAAATTGAAGCTTTTGAGTAAGCAAAACTCTGTAAAAATGGCAATTTTGGTCACTGTGAGGGTTTAAAAAGTGGTTCTTCAACATGAGGCACGATCCAATTGACATTTTGAATCAGTTGTGGTACAGTCCAAAAAATCAATTTTCGGATGAGAACGAAGGACTCCGGACCTGTCGAACGTTCCCAAAATGGTCTATAATGATGAAATTTTAACATTTAATCTTTTCACTCTAAATGACTGTTGGATATGAATTATGACTTTTTCAACTAAATAAGTGTGTTTAAAGTCATTTCAATGCCTGAAACGGGTCAAAATTGAAGCTTTTGAGTAAACAAAACTCTGCAACAATGGCAATTTTGGTCACTGTTAGGGTTTAAAAAGTGGTTATTGAACATGAGGTGCGATCCAATTGACATTTTGAATCATTTTTGGTACAGTCCAAAAAATCAGTTTTCGGATGAAAAACGATGACTCCGGACCTGTCGAACGTTCCCAAAATGGTCTATAATGATGAAATTTTAACATTTAATCTTTTGACTCTATATGACTGTTGGATGTGAATTATGACTTTTTCAACTAAAATAAGTGTGTTTAAAGTCATTTCTGTGCCTGAAACGGGTCAAAATTGAAGCTTTTGAGTAAGCAAAACTCTTTAAAAATGGCAATTTTGGTCACTGTGAGGGTTTAAAAAGTGGTTATTCAACATGAGGCACGATTCAATTGACATTTTGAATAATTTTTGGTACAGTCCAAAATATCAATTTTCGGATGAAAAACGATGACTCCGGACCTGTCGAACGTTCCCAAAATGGTCTATAATGATGAAATTTTAACATTTAATCTTTTGACTCTAAATGACTGTTGGATGTGAATTATGACTTTTTCAACTAAAATAAGTGTGTTTAAGGTCATTTCTGTGCCTGAAACAGGTCAAAATTGAAGCTTTTGAGTAAGCAAAACTCTGTAAAAATGGCAATTTTGGTCACTGTGAGGGTTTAAAAAGTGGTTATTCAACATGAGGCGCGATCTAATTGACATTTTGAATCATTTTTAGTACAGTCCAAAAAATCTATTTTCGGATGGAAAACGATGACTCCGGACGTGTCGAACGTTCCCAAAATGGTCTATAATGATGACATTTTAACATTTAATCTTTTGACTCTAAATGACTGTTGGATGTGAATTATGACTTTTTCAACTAAAATAAGTGTGTTTAAAGTCATTTCTGTGCCTGAAACGGGTCAAAATTGAAGCTTTTGAGTAAGCAAAACTCTGTAAAAATGGCAATTTTGGTCACTGTGAGGGTTTAAAAAGTGGTTATTCAACATGAGGCACGATCCAAATGACATTTTGAATCAGTTTTGGTACAGTCCAAAAAATCAATTTTCGGATGAGAAACGATGACGTTCCCAAAATGGTCTATAATGATGAAATTTTAACATTTAATCTTTTCACTCTAAATGACTGTTGGATATGAATTATGACTTTTTCAACTAAATAAGTGTGTTTAAAATCATTTCAATGCCTGAAATGGGTCAAAATTGAAGCTTTTGAGTAAGCAAAACTCTGTAAAAATGGCAATTTTGGTCACTGTGAGGGTTTAAAAAGTGGTTATTCAACATGAGGCACGATTCAATTGACATTTTGAATAATTTTTGGTAGTCCAAAATAATCAATTTTCGGATGAAAAACGATGACTCCGGACCTGTCGAACGTTACCAAAACGGTCTATAATGACGAAATTTTAACATTTAATCTCTTGACTCTAAATGACTGTTGGATGTGAATTATGACTTTTTCAACTAAAATAAGTGTGTTTAAAGTCATTTCTGTGCCTGAAACTTTTCAAAATTGAAGCTTTTGAGTAATCAAAACTCTGTAAAAATGGCAATTTTGGTCACTGTGAGGGTTTAAAAAGTGGTTATTCAACATGAGGCACGATCCAAATGACATTTTGAATCATTTTTGGTACAGTCCAAAAAATCAATTTTTGGATGAAAAACGATTAATCTGGACCTGTCGAACGTTCCCAAAATGGTCTATAATGATGAAATTTTTACATTTAATCTTTTGACTCTAAATGACTGTTGGATGTGAATTATGACTTTTTCAACTAAAATAAGTGTGTTTAAGGTCATTTCTGTGCCTGAAACAGGTCAAAATTGAAGCTTTTGAGTAAGCAAAACTCTGTAAAAATGGCAATTTTGGTCACTGTGAGGGTTTAAAAAGTGGTTATTCAACATGAGGCGCGATCTAATTGACATTTTGAATCATTTTTAGTACAGTCCAAAAAATCTATTTTCGGATGAAAAACGATGACTCCGGACGTGTCGAACGTTCTCAAAATGGTCTATAATGATGACATTGTAACATTTAATCTTTTGACTCTAAATGACTGTTGGATGTGAATTATTACTTTTTCAACTAAAATAAGTGTGTTTAAAGTCATTTCTGTGCCTGAAACGGGTCAAAATTGAAGCTTTTCAGTAAGCAAAACTGTGTAAAAATGGCAATTTTGGTCACTGTGAGGGTTTAAAAAGTGGTTATTCAACATGAGGCGCGATCTAATTGACATTTTGAATCATTTTTAGTACAGTCCAAAAAATCTATTTTCGGATGAAAAACGATGACTCCGGACGTGTCGAACGTTCTCAAAATGGTCTATAATGATGACATTGTAACATTTAATCTTTTGACTCTAAATGACTTGTGGGTGTGAATTATGACTTTTTCAACTAAAATAAGTGTGTTTAAAGTCATTTCTGTGCCTGAAACTGGTCAAAATTGAAGCTTTTCAGTAAGCAAAACTGTGTAAAAATGGCAATTTTGGTCACTCTGAGGGTTTAAAAAGTGGGTATTCAACATGAGGCACGATCCAAATGACATTTTGAATCATTTTTGGTACAGTCCAAAATATCAATTTTCGGATGAAAAACGATGACTCCGGACCTGTCGAACGTTCCCAAAATGGTCTATAATGATGAAATTTTAACATTTAATCTTTTGACTCTAAATGACTGTTGGATGTGAATTATGACTTTTTCAACTAAAATAAGTGTGTTTAAGGTCATTTCTGTGCCTGAAACAGGTCAAAATTGAAGCTTTTGAGTAAGCAAAACTCTGTAAAAATTGCAATTTTGGTCACTGTGAGGGTTTAAAAAGTGGTTATTCAACATGAGGCGCGATCTAATTGACGTTTTGAATCATTTTTAGTACAGTCCAAAAAATCTATTTTCGGATGAAAAACGATGACTCCGGACGTGTCGAACGTTCTCAAAATGGTCTATAATGATGACATTGTAACATTTAATCTTTTGACTCTAAATGACTGTTGGATGTGAATTATGACTTTTTCAACTAAAATAAGTGTGTTTAAAGTCATTTCTGTGCCTGAAACGGGTCAAAATTGAAGCTTTTGAGTAAGCAAAACTCTTTAAAAATGGCAATTTTGGTCACTGTGAGGGTTTAAAAAGTGGTTATTCAACATGAGGCACGATTCAATTGACATTTTGAATAATTTTTGGTACAGTCCAAAATATCAATTTTCGGATGAAAAACGATGACTCCGGACCTGTCGAACGTTCCCAAAATGGTCTATAATGATGAAATTTTAACATTTAATCTTTTGACTCTAAATGACTGTTGGATGTGAATTATGACTTTTTCAACTAAAATAAGTGTGTTTAAGGTCATTTCTGTGCCTGAAACAGGTCAAAATTGAAGCTTTTGAGTAAGCAAAACTCTGTAAAAATGGCAATTTTGGTCACTGTGAGGGTTTAAAAAGTGGTTATTCAACATGAGGCGCGATCTAATTGACATTTTGAATCATTTTTAGTACAGTCCAAAAAATCTATTTTCGGATGGAAAACGATGACTCCGGACGTGTCGAACGTTCCCAAAATGGTCTATAATGATGACATTTTAACATTTAATCTTTTGACTCTAAATGACTGTTGGGTGTGAATTATGACTTTTTCAACTAAAATAAGTGTGTTTAAAGTCATTTCTGTGCCTGAAACGGGTCAAAATTGAAGCTTTTGAGTAAGCAAAACTCTGTAAAAATGGCAATTTTGGTCACTGTGAGGGTTTAAAAAGTGGTTATTCAACATGAGGCACGATCCAAATGACATTTTGAATCAGTTTTGGTACAGTCCAAAAAATCAATTTTCGGATGAGAAACGATGACGTTCCCAAAATGGTCTATAATGATGAAATTTTAACATTTAATCTTTTCACTCTAAATGACTGTTGGATATGAATTATGACTTTTTCAACTAAATAAGTGTGTTTAAAATCATTTCAATGCCTGAAACGGGTCAAAATTGAAGCTTTTGAGTAAGCAAAACTCTGTAAAAATGGCAATTTTGGTCACTGTGAGGGTTTAAAAAGTGGTTATTCAACATGAGGCACGATTCAATTGACATTTTGAATAATTTTTGGTAGTCCAAAATAATCAATTTTCGGATGAAAAACGATGACTCCGGACCTGTCGAACGTTACCAAAACGGTCTATAATGACGAAATTTTAACATTTAATCTCTTGACTCTAAATGACTGTCGGATGTGAATTATGACTTTTTCAACTAAAATAAGTGTGTTTAAAGTCATTTCTGTGCCTGAAACTTTTCAAAATTGAAGCTTTTGAGTAATCAAAACTCTGTAAAAATGGCAATTTTGGTCACTGTGAGGGTTTAAAAAGTGGTTATTCAACATGAGGCACGATCCAAATGACATTTTGAATCATTTTTGGTACAGTCCAAAAAATCAATTTTTGGATGAAAAACGATGACTCTGGACCTGTCGAACGTTCCCAAAATGGTCTATAATGATGAAATTCTTACATTTAATCTTTTGACTCTAAATGACTTGTGGGTGTGAATTATGACTTTTTCAACTAAAATAAGTGTGTTTAAAGTCATTTCTGTGCCTGAAACGGGTCAAAATTGAAGCTTTTCAGTAAGCAAAACTGTGTAAAAAATGGCAATTTTGGTCACTGTGAGGGTTTAAAAAGTGGTTATTCAACATGAGGCGCGATCTAATTGACATTTTGAATCATTTTTAGTACAGTCCAAAAAATCTATTTTCGGATGAAAAACGATGACTCCGGACGTGTCGAACGTTCTCAAAATGGTCTATAATGATGACATTGTAACATTTAATCTTTTGACTCTAAATGACTTGTGGGTGTGAATTATGACTTTTTCAACTAAAATAAGTGTGTTTAAAGTCATTTCTGTGCCTGAAACTTGTCAAAATTGAAGCTTTTCAGTAAGCAAAACTGTGTAAAAATGGCAATTTTGGTCACTCTGAGGGTTTAAAAAGTGGGTATTCAACATGAGGCACGATCCAAATGACATTTTGAATCATTTTTGGTACAGTCCAAAATATCAATTTTCGGATGAAAAACGATGACTCCGGACCTGTCGAACGTTCCCAAAATGGTCTATAATGATGAAATTTTAACATTTAATCTTTTGACTCTAAATGACTGTTGGATGTGAATTATGACTTTTTCAACTAAAATAAGTGTGTTTAAGGTCATTTCTGTGCCTGAAACAGGTCAAAATTGAAGCTTTTGAGTAAGCAAAACTCTGTAAAAATTGCAATTTTGGTCACTGTGAGGGTTTAAAAAGTGGTTATTCAACATGAGGCGCGATCTAATTGACGTTTTGAATCATTTTTAGTACAGTCCAAAAAATCTATTTTCGGATGAAAAACGATGACTCCGGACGTGTCGAACGTTCTCAAAATGGTCTATAATGATGACATTGTAACATTTAATCTTTTGACTCTAAATGACTGTTGGATGTGAATTATGACTTTTTCAACTAAAATAAGTGTGTTTAAAGTCATTTCTGTGCCTGAAACGGGTCAAAATTGAAGCTTTTGAGTAAGCAAAACTCTTTAAAAATGGCAATTTTGGTCACTGTGAGGGTTTAAAAAGTGGTTATTCAACATGAGGCACGATTCAATTGACATTTTGAATAATTTTTGGTACAGTCCAAAATATCAATTTTCGGATGAAAAACGATGACTCCGGACCTGTCGAACGTTCCCAAAATGGTCTATAATGATGAAATTTTAACATTTAATCTTTTGACTCTAAATGACTGTTGGATGTGAATTATGACTTTTTCAACTAAAATAAGTGTGTTTAAGGTCATTTCTGTGCCTGAAACAGGTCAAAATTGAAGCTTTTGAGTAAGCAAAACTCTGTAAAAATGGCAATTTTGGTCACTGTGAGGGTTTAAAAAGTGGTTATTCAACATGAGGCGCGATCTAATTGACATTTTGAATCATTTTTAGTACAGTCCAAAAAATCTATTTTCGGATGGAAAACGATGACTCCGGACGTGTCGAACGTTCCCAAAATGGTCTATAATGATGACATTTTAACATTTAATCTTTTGACTCTAAATGACTGTTGGATGTGAATTATGACTTTTTCAACTAAAATAAGTGTGTTTAAAGTCATTTCTGTGCCTGAAACGGGTCAAAATTGAAGCTTTTGAGTAAGCAAAACTCTGTAAAAATGGCAATTTTGGTCACTGTGAGGGTTTAAAAAGTGGTTATTCAACATGAGGCACGATCCAAATGACATTTTGAATCAGTTTTGGTACAGTCCAAAAAATCAATTTTCGGATGAGAAACGATGACGTTCCCAAAATGGTCTATAATGATGAAATTTTAACATTTAATCTTTTCACTCTAAATGACTGTTGGATATGAATTATGACTTTTTCAACTAAATAAGTGTGTTTAAAATCATTTCAATGCCTGAAACGGGTCAAAATTGAAGCTTTTGAGTAAGCAAAACTCTGTAAAAATGGCAATTTTGGTCACTGTGAGGGTTTAAAAAGTGGTTATTCAACATGAGGCACGATTCAATTGACATTTTGAATAATTTTTGGTAGTCCAAAATAATCAATTTTCGGATGAAAAACGATGACTCCGGACCTGTCGAACGTTACCAAAATGGTCTATAATGATGACATTTTAACATTTAATCTCTTGACTCTAAATGACTGTCGGATGTGAATTATGACTTTTTCAACTAAAATAAGTGTGTTTAAAGTCATTTCTGTGCCTGAAACGGGTCAAAATTGAAGCTTTTGAGCAAGCAAAACTCTGTAAAAATGGCAATTTTGGTCACTGTGAGGGTTTAAAAAGTGGTTATTCAACATGAGGCACGATCCAAATGACATTTTGAATCATTTTTGGTACAGTCCAAAAAATCAATTTTTGGATGAAAAACGATGACTCTGGACCTGTCGAACGTTCCCAAAATGGTCTATAATGATGAAATTTTTACATTTAATCTTTTGACTCTAAATGACTTGTGGGTGTGAATTATGACTTTTTCAACTAAAATAAGTGTGTTTAAAGTCATTTCTGTGCCTGAAACGGGTCAAAATTGAAGCTTTTGAGTAAGCAAAACTCTGTAAAAATGGCAATTTTGGTCACTGTGAGTGTTTAAAAAGTGGCTATTCAACATGAGGCACGATCCAAATGACATTTTGAATCATTTTTGGTACAGTCCAAAAAATCAATTTTCGGATGAAAAACGATGACTCTGGACCTGTCGAACGTTCCCAAAATGGTCTATAATGATGAAATTTTTAACATTTAATCTTTTGACTCTGAATGACTGTTGGATGTGAAATATGACTTTGTCAACTAAAATAAGTGTGTTTAAAGTCATTTCTGTGCCTGAAACGGGTCAAAATTGAAGCTTTTGAGTAAGCAAAACTCTGTAAAAATGGCAATTTTGGTCACTGTGAGGGTTTAAAAAGTGGTTATTCAACATGAGGCACGATCCAAATGACATTTTGAATCAGTTGTGGTACAGTCCAAAAAATCAATTTTCGGATGAGAAACGATGACTCCGGACCTGTCGAACGTTCCCAAAATGGTCTATAATGATGAAATTTTAACATTTAATCTTTTCACTCTAAATGACTGTTGGATATGAATTATGACTTTTTCAACTAAATAAGTGTGTTTAAAGTCATTTCAATGCCTGAAACAGGTCAAAATTGAAGCTTTTGAGAAAGCAAAACTCTGCAAAAATGGCAATTTTGGTCACTGTGAGGGTTTAAAAAGTGGTTATTCAACATGAGGCGCGATCTAATTGACATTTTGAATCATTTTTAGTACAGTCCAAAAAATCTATTTTCGGATGAAAAACGATGACTCCGGACGTGTCGAACGTTCCCAAAATGGTCTATAATGATGACATTTTAACATTTAATCTTTTGACTCTAAATGACTGTTGGATGTGAATTATGACTTTTTCAACTAAAATAAGTGTGTTTAAAGTCATTTCTGTGCCTGAAACGGGTCAAAATTGAAGCTTTTGAGTAAGCAAAACTCTGTAAAAATGGCAATTTTGGTCACTGTGAGGGTTTAAAAAGTGGTTATTCAACATGAGGCGCGATCTAATTGACATTTTGAATCATTTTTAGTACAGTCCAAAAAATCTATTTTCGGATGAAAAATGATGACTCCGGACGTGTCGAACATTCCCAAAGTGGTCTATAATGATGACATTTTAACATTTAATCTTTTGACTCTAAATGACTGTTGGATGTGAATTATGACTTTTTCAACTAAAATAAGTGTGTTTAAAGTCATTTCTGTGCCTGAAACGGGTCAAAATTGAAGCTTTTGAGTAAGCAAAACTCTGTAAAAATGGCAGTTTTGGTCACTGTGAGGGTTTAAAAAGTGGTTATTCAACATGAGGCACGATCCAAATGACATTTTGAATCATTTTTGGTACAGTCCAAAAAATCAATTTTTGGATAAAAAACGATGACTCTGGACCTGTCGAACGTTCCCAAAATGGTCTATAAAGATGAAATTTTAACATTTAATCTTTTGACTCTAAATGACTTGTGGGTGTGAATTATGACTTTTTCAACTAAAATAAGTGTGTTTAAAGTCATTTCTGTGCCTGAAACTGGTCAAAATTGAAGCTTTTGAGTAAGCAAAACTGTGTAAAAATGGCAATTTTGGTCACTCTGAGGGTTTAAAAAGTGGGTATTCAACATGAGGCATGATCCAAATGACATTTTGAATCATTTTTGGTACAGTCCAAAATATCAATTTTCGGATGAAAAACGATGACTCCGGACCTGTCGAACGTTCCCAAAATGGTCTATAATGATGAAATTTTAACATTTAATCTTTTGACTCTAAATGACTGTTGGATGTGAATTATGACTTTTTCAACTAAAATAAGTGTGTTTAAGGTCATTTCTGTGCCTGAAACAGGTCAAAATTGAAGCTTTTGAGTAAGCAAAACTCTATAAAAATGGCAATTTTGGTCACTGTGAGGGTTTAAAAAGTGGTTATTCAACATGAGGCGCGATCTAATTGACATTTGGAATCATTTTTAGTACAGTCCAAAAAATCTATTTTCGGATGAAAAACGATGACTCCGGACGTGTCGAACGTTCTCAAAATGGTCTATAATGATGACATTGTAACATTTAATCTTTTGACTCTAAATGACTGTTGGATGTGAATTATGACTTTTTCAACTAAAATAAGTGTGTTTAAAGTCATTTCTGTGCCTGAAACGGGTCAAAATTGAAGCTTTTGAGTAAGCAAAACTCAGTAAAAATGGCAATTTTGGTCACTGTGAGTGTTTAAAAAGTGGTTATTCAACATGAGGCACGATCCAAATGACATTTTGAATCATTTTTGGTACAGTCCAAAAAATCAATTTTCGGATGAAAAACGATGACTCTGGACCTGTCGAACGTTCCCAAAATGGTCTATAATGATGAAATTTTTAACATTTAATCTTTTGACTCTGAATGACTGTTGGATGCGAAATATGACTTTGTCAACTAAAATAAGTGTGTTTAAAGTCATTTCTGTGCCTGAAACGGGTCAAAATTGAAGCTTTTGAGTAAGCAAAACTCTGTAAAAATGGCAATTTTGGTCACTGTGAGGGTTTAAAAAGTGGTTCTTCAACATGAGGCACGATCCAATTGACATTTTGAATCAGTTGTGGTACAGTCCAAAAAATCAATTTTCGGATGAGAACGAAGGACTCCGGACCTGTCGAACGTTCCCAAAATGGTCTATAATGATGAAATTTTAACATTTAATCTTTTCACTCTAAATGACTGTTGGATATGAATTATGACTTTTTCAACTAAATAAGTGTGTTTAAAGTCATTTCAATGCCTGAAACGGGTCAAAATTGAAGCTTTTGAGTAAGCAAAACTCTGTAAAAATGGCAATTTTGGTCACTGTTAGGGCTTAAAAAGTGGTTATTCAACATTATGCACGATCCAATTGACATTTTGAATCATTTTTGGTACAGTGCCAAAAATCTATTTTCGGATTAAAAACAATGACTCCGAACCTGTCGAACGTTCCCAAAATGGTCTATAATGATGAAATTTTAACATTTAATCTCTTGACTCTAAATGACTGTTGGATGTGAATTATGACTTTTTCCAACTAAAATAAGTGTGTTTAAAGTCATTTCTGTGCCTGAAACGGGCCAAAATTGAAGCTTTTGAGTAAACAAAACTCTGCAACAATGGCAATTTTGGTCACTGTTAGGGTTTAAAAAGTGGTTATTGAACATGAGGTGCGATCCAATTGACATTTTGAATCATTTTTGGTACAGTCCAAAAAATCAGTTTTCGGATGAAAAACGATGACTCCGGACCTGTCGAACGTTCCCAAAATGGTCTATAATGATGAAATTTTAACATTTAATCTTTTGACTCTATATGACTGTTGGATGTGAATTATGACTTTTTCAACTAAAATAAGTGTGTTTAAAGTCATTTCTGTGCCTGAAACGGGTCAAAATTGAAGCTTTTGAGTAAGCAAAACTCTTTAAAAATGGCAATTTTGGTCACTGTGAGGGTTTTAAAAGTGGTTATTCAACATGAGGCACGATCCAAATGACATTTTGAATCAGTTTTGGTACAGTCCAAAAAATCAATTTTCGGATGAGAAACGATAACGTTCCCAAAATGGTCTATAATGATGAAATTTTAACATTTAATCTTTTCACTCTAAATGACTGTTGGATATGAATTATGACTTTTTCAACTAAATAAGTGTGTTTAAAATCATTTCAATGCCTGAAATGGGTCAAAATTGAAGCTTTTGAGTAAGCAAAACTCTGTAAAAATGGCAATTTTGGTCACTGTGAGGGTTTAAAAAGTGGTTATTCAACATGAGGCACGATTCAATTGACATTTTGAATAATTTTTGGTAGTCCAAAATAATCAATTTTCGGATGAAAAACGATGACTCCGGACCTGTCGAACGTTACCAAAACGGTCTATAATGACGAAATTTTAACATTTAATCTCTTGACTCTAAATGACTGTTGGATGTGAATTATGACTTTTTCAACTAAAATAAGTGTGTTTAAAGTCATTTCTGTTCCTGAAACTTTTCAAAATTGAAGCTTTTGAGTAATCAAAACTCTGTAAAAATGGCAATTTTGGTCACTGTGAGGGTTTAAAAAGTGGTTATTCAACATGAGGCACGATCCAAATGACATTTTGAATCATTTTTGGTACAGTCCAAAAAATCAATTTTTGGATGAAAAACGATGAATCTGGACCTGTCGAACGTTCCCAAAATGGTCTATAATGATGAAATTTTTACATTTAATCTTTTGACTCTAAATGACTGTTGGATGTGAATTATGACTTTTTCAACTAAAATAAGTGTGTTTAAGGTCATTTCTGTGCCTGAAACAGGTCAAAATTGAAGCTTTTGAGTAAGCAAAACTCTGTAAAAATGGCAATTTTGGTCACTGTGAGGGTTTAAAAAGTGGTTATTCAACATGAGGCGCGATCTAATTGACATTTTGAATCATTTTCAGTACAGTCCAAAAAATCTATTTTCGGATGAAAAACGATGACTCCGGACGTGTCGAACGTTCTCAAAATGGTCTATAATGATGACATTGTAACATTTAATCTTTTGACTCTAAATGACTGTTGGATGTGAATTATGACTTTTTCAACTAAAATAAGTGTGTTTAAAGTCATTTCTGTGCCTGAAACGGGTCAAAATTGAAGCTTTTCAGTAAGCAAAACTGTGTAAAAATGGCAATTTTGGTCACTGTGAGGGTTTAAAAAGTGGTTATTCAACATGAGGCGCGATCTAATTGACATTTTGAATCATTTTTAGTACAGTCCAAAAAATCTATTTTCGGATGAAAAACGATGACTCCGGACGTGTCGAACGTTCTCAAAATGGTCTATAATGATGACATTGTAACATTTAATCTTTTGACTCTAAATGACTTGTGGGTGTGAATTATGACTTTTTCAACTAAAATAAGTGTGTTTAAAGTCATTTCTGTGCCTGAAACTGGTCAAAATTGAAGCTTTTCAGTAAGCAAAACTGTGTAAAAATGGCAATTTTGGTCACTCTGAGGGTTTAAAAAGTGGCTATTCAACATGAGGCACGATCCAAATGACATTTTGAATCATTTTTGGTACAGTCCAAAATATCAATTTTCGGATGAAAAACGATGACTCCGGACCTGTCGAACGTTCCCAAAATGGTCTATAATGATGAAATTTTAACATTTAATCTTTTGACTCTAAATGACTGTTGGATGTGAATTATGACTTTTTCAACTAAAATAAGTGTGTTTAAGGTCATTTCTGTGCCTGAAACAGGTCAAAATTGAAGCTTTTGAGTAAGCAAAACTCTGTAAAAATTGCAATTTTGGTCACTGTGAGGGTTTAAAAAGTGGTTATTCAACATGAGGCGCGATCTAATTGACATTTTGAATCATTTTTAGTACAGTCCAAAAAATCTATTTTCGATGAAAAACAATGACTCCGGACGTGTCGAACGTTCTCAAAATGGTCTATAATGATGACATTGTAACATTTAATCTTTTGACTCTAAATGACTGTTGGATGTGAATTATGACTTTTTCAACTAAAATAAGTGTGTTTAAAGTCATTTCTGTGCCTGAAACGGGTCAAAATTGAAGCTTTTGAGTAAGCAAAACTCTTTAAAAATGGCAATTTTGGTCACTGTGAGGGTTTAAAAAGTGGTTATTCAACATGAGGCACGATTCAATTGACATTTTGAATAATTTTTGGTACAGTCCAAAATATCAATTTTCGGATGAAAAACGATGACTCCGGACCTGTCGAACGTTCCCAAAATGGTCTATAATGATGAAATTTTAACATTTAATCTTTTGACTCTAAATGACTGTTGGATGTGAATTATGACTTTTTCAACTAAAATAAGTGTGTTTAAGGTCATTTCTGTGCCTGAAACAGGTCAAAATTGAAGCTTTTGAGTAAGCAAAACTCTGTAAAAATGGCAATTTTGGTCACTGTGAGGGTTTAAAAAGTGGTTATTCAACATGAGGCGCGATCTAATTGACATTTTGAATCATTTTTAGTACAGTCCAAAAAATCTATTTTCGGATGGAAAACGATGACTCCGGACGTGTCGAACGTTCCCAAAATGGTCTATAATGATGACATTTTAACATTTAATCTTTTGACTCTAAATGACTGTTGGATGTGAATTATGACTTTTTCAACTAAAATAAGTGTGTTTAAAGTCATTTCTGTGCCTGAAACGGGTCAAAATTGAAGCTTTTGAGTAAGCAAAACTCTGTAAAAATGGCAATTTTGGTCACTGTGAGGGTTTAAAAAGTGGTTATTCAACATAAGGCACGATCCAAATGACATTTTGAATCAGTTTTGGTACAGTCCAAAAAATCAATTTTCGGATGAGAAACGATGACGTTCCCAAAATGGTCTATAATGATGAAATTTTAACATTTAATCTTTTCACTCTAAATGACTGTTGGATATGAATTATGACTTTTTCAACTAAATAAGTGTGTTTAAAATCATTTCAATGCCTGAAACAGGTCAAAATTGAAGCTTTTGAGTAAGCAAAACTCTGTAAAAATGGCAATTTTGGTCACTGTGAGGGTTTAAAAAGTGGTTATTCAACATGAGGCACGATTCAATTGACATTTTGAATAATTTTTGGTAGTCCAAAATAATCAATTTTCGGATGAAAAACGATGACTCCGGACCTGTCGAACGTTACCAAAACGGTCTATAATGACGAAATTTTTACATTTAATCTCTTGACTCTAAATGACTGTCGGATGTGAATTATGACTTTTTCAACTAAAATAAGTGTGTTTAAAGTCATTTCTGTGCCTGAAACTTTTCAAAATTGAAGCTTTTGAGTAATCAAAACTCTGTAAAAATGGCAATTTTGGTCACTGTGAGGGTTTAAAAAGTGGTTATTCAACATGAGGCACGATCCAAATGACATTTTGAATCATTTTTGGTACAGTCCAAAAAATCAATTTTTGGATGAAAAACGATGACTCTGGACCTGTCGAACGTTCCCAAAATAGTCTATAATGATGAAATTTTTACATTTAATCTTTTGACTCTAAATGACTTGTGGGTGTGAATTATGACTTTTTCAACTAAAATAAGTGTGTTTAAAGTCATTTCTGTGCCTGAAACGGGTCAAAATTGAAGCTTTTGAGTAAGCAAAACTCTGTAAAAATGACAATTTTGGTCACTGTGAGGGTTTAAAAAGTGGTTATTCAACATGAGGCGCGATCTAATTGACATTTTGAATCATTTTTAGTACAGTCCAAAAAATCTATTTTCGGATGAAAAACGATGACTCCGGACGTGTCGAACGTTCCCAAAGTGGTCTATAATGATGACATTTTAACATTTAATCTTTTGACTCTAAATGACTGTTGGATGTGAATTATGACTTTTTCAACTAAAATAAGTGTGTTTAAAGTCATTTCTGTGCCTGAAACGGGTCAAAATTGAAGCTTTTGAGTAAGCAAAACTCTGTAAAAATGGCAATTTTGGTCACTGTGAGGGTTTAAAAAGTGGTTATTCAACATGAGGCACGATCCAAATGACATTTTGAATCAGTTGTGGTACAGTCCAAAAAATCAATTTTCGGATGAGAAACGATGACTCCGGACCTGTCGAACGTTCCCAAAATGGTCTATAATGATGAAATTTTAACATTTAATCTTTTCACTCTAAATGACTGTTGGATATGAATTATGACTTTTTCAACTAAATAAGTGTGTTTAAAGTCATTTCAATGCCTGAAACAGGTCAAAATTGAAGCTTTTGAGTAAGCAAAACTCTGCAAAAATGGCAATTTTGGTCACTGTGAGGGTTTAAAAAGTGGTTATTCAACATGAGGCACGATCCAAATGACATTTTGAATCAGTTGTGGTACAGTCCAAAAAATCAATTTTCGGATGAGAAACGATGACTCCGGACCTGTCGAACGTTCCCAAAATGGTCTATAATGATGAAATTTTAACATTTAATCTTTTCACTCTAAATGACTGTTGGATATGAATTATGACTTTTTCAACTAAATAAGTGTGTTTAAAGTCATTTCAATGCCTGAAACAGGTCAAAATTGAAGCTTTTGAGAAAGCAAAACTCTGCAAAAATGGCAATTTTGGTCACTGTGAGGGTTTAAAAAGTGGTTATTCAACATGAGGCGCGATCTAATTGACATTTTGAATCATTTTTAGTACAGTCCAAAAAATCTATTTTCGGATGAAAAACGATGACTCCGGACGTGTCGAACGTTCCCAAAATGGTCTATAATGATGACATTTTAACATTTAATCTTTTGACTCTAAATGACTGTTGGATGTGAATTATGACTTTTTCAACTAAAATAAGTGTGTTTAAAGTCATTTCTGTGCCTGAAACGGGTCAAAATTGAAGCTTTTGAGTAAGCAAAACTCTGTAAAAATGGCAATTTTGGTCACTGTGAGGGTTTAAAAAGTGGTTATTCAACATGAGGCGCGATCTAATTGACATTTTGAATCATTTTTAGTACAGTCCAAAAAATCTATTTTCGGATGAAAAATGATGACTCCGGACGTGTCGAACATTCCCAAAGTGGTCTATAATGATGACATTTTAACATTTAATCTTTTGACTCTAAATGACTGTTGGATGTGAATTATGACTTTTTCAACTAAAATAAGTGTGTTTAAAGTCATTTCTGTGCCTGAAACGGGTCAAAATTGAAGCTTTTGAGCAAGCAAAACTCTGTAAAAATGGCAATTTTGGTCACTGTGAGGGTTTAAAAAGTGGTTATTCAACATGAGGCACGATCCAAATGACATTTTGAATCATTTTTGGTACAGTCCAAAAAATCAATTTTTGGATAAAAAACGATGACTCTGGACCTGTCGAACGTTCCCAAAATGGTCTATAAAGATGAAATTTTAACATTTAATCTTTTGACTCTAAATGACTTGTGGGTGTGAATTATGACTTTTTCAACTAAAATAAGTGTGTTTAAAGTCATTTCTGTGCCTGAAACTGGTCAAAATTGAAGCTTTTGAGTAAGCAAAACTGTGTAAAAATGGCAATTTTGGTCACTCTGAGGGTTTAAAAAGTGGGTATTCAACATGAGGCATGATCCAAATGACATTTTGAATCATTTTTGGTACAGTCCAAAATATCAATTTTCGGATGAAAAACGATGACTCCGGACCTGTCGAACGTTCCCAAAATGGTCTATAATGATGAAATTTTAACATTTAATCTTTTGACTCTAAATGACTGTTGGATGTGAATTATGACTTTTTCAACTAAAATAAGTGTGTTTAAGGTCATTTCTGTGCCTGAAACAGGTCAAAATTGAAGCTTTTGAGTAAGCAAAACTCTATAAAAATGGCAATTTTGGTCACTGTGAGGGTTTAAAAAGTGGTTATTCAACATGAGGCGCGATCTAATTGACATTTGGAATCATTTTTAGTACAGTCCAAAAAATCTATTTTCGGATGAAAAACGATGACTCCGGACGTGTCGAACGTTCTCAAAATGGTCTATAATGATGACATTGTAACATTTAATCTTTTGACTCTAAATGACTGTTGGATGTGAATTATGACTTTTTCAACTAAAATAAGTGTGTTTAAAGTCATTTCTGTGCCTGAAACGGGTCACAATTGAAGCTTTTGAGTAAGCAAAACTCAGTAAAAATGGCAATTTTGGTCACTGTGAGTGTTTAAAAAGTGGTTATTCAACATGAGGCACGATCCAAATGACATTTTGAATCATTTTTGGTACAGTCCAAAAAATCAATTTTCGGATGAAAAACGATGACTCTGGACCTGTCGAACGTTCCCAAAATGGTCTATAATGATGAAATTTTTAACATTTAATCTTTTGACTCTGAATGACTGTTGGATGCGAAATATGACTTTGTCAACTAAAATAAGTGTGATTAAAGTCATTTCTGTGCCTGAAACGGGTCAAAATTGAAGCTTTTGAGTAAGCAAAACTCTGTAAAAATGGCAATTTTGGTCACTGTGAGGGTTTAAAAAGTGGTTCTTCAACATGAGGCACGATCCAATTGACATTTTGAATCAGTTGTGGTACAGTCCAAAAAATCAATTTTCGGATGAGAACGAAGGACTCCGGACCTGTCGAACGTTCCCAAAATGGTCTATAATGATGAAATTTTAACATTTAATCTTTTCACTCTAAATGACTGTTGGATATGAATTATGACTTTTTCAACTAAATAAGTGTGTTTAAAGTCATTTCAATGCCTGAAACGGGTCAAAATTGAAGCTTTTGAGTAAGCAAAACTCTGTAAAAATGGCAATTTTGGTCACTGTTAGGGCTTAAAAAGTGGTTATTCAACATTATGCACGATCCAATTGACATTTTGAATCATTTTTGGTACAGTGCCAAAAATCTATTTTCGGATTAAAAACAATGACTCCGAACCTGTCGAACGTTCCCAAAATGGTCTATAATGATGAAATTTTAACATTTAATCTCTTGACTCTAAATGACTGTTGGATGTGAATTATGACTTTTTCCAACTAAAATAAGTGTGTTTAAAGTCATTTCTGTGCCTGAAACGGGTCAAAATTGAAGCTTTTGAGTAAACAAAACTCTGTAAAAATGGCAATTTTGGTCACTGTGAGGGTTTAAAAAGTGGATATTCAACATGAGGCGCGATCTAATTGACATTTTGAATCATTTTTAGTACAGTCCAAAAAATCTATTTTCGGATGAAAAACGATGACTCCGGACGTGTCGAACGTTCCCAAAGTGGTCTATAATGATGACATTTTAACATTTAATCTTTTGACTCTAAATGACTGTTGGATGTGAATTATGACTTTTTCAACTAAAATAAGTGTGTTTAAAGTCATTTCTGTGCCTGAAACGGGTCAAAATTGAAGCTTTTGAGCAAGCAAAACTCTGTAAAAATGGCAATTTTGGTCACTGTGAGGGTTTAAAAAGTGGTTATTCAACATGAGGCACGATCCAAATGACATTTTGAATCATTTTTGGTACAGTCCAAAAAATCAATTTTTGGATGAAAAACGATGACTCTGGACCTGTCGAACGTTCCCAAAATGGTCTATAATGATGAAATTTTTACATTTAATCTTTTGACTCTAAATGACTTGTGGGTGTGAATTATGACTTTTTCAACTAAAATAAGTGTGTTTAAAGTCATTTCTGTGCCTGAAACGGGTCAAAATTGAAGCTTTTGAGTAAGCAAAACTCTGTAAAAATGGCAATTTTGGTCACTGTGAGTGTTTACAAAGTGGCTATTCAACATGAGGCACGATCCAAATGACATTTTGAATCATTTTTGGTAGAGTCCAAAAAATCAATTTTCGGATGAAAAACGATGACTCTGGACCTGTCGAACGTTCCCAAAATGGTCTATAATGATGAAATTTTTAACATTTAATCTTTTGACTCTGAATGACTGTTGGATGTGAAATATGACTTTGTCAACTAAAATAAGTGTGTTTAAAGTCATTTCTGTGCCTGAAACGGGTCAAAATTGAAGCTTTTGAGTAAGCAAAACTCTGTAAAAATGGCAATTTTGGTCACTGTGAGGGTTTAAAAAGTGGTTATTCAACATGAGGCACGATCCAAATGACATTTTGAATCAGTTGTGGTGCAGTCCAAAAAATCAATTTTCGGATGAGAAACGATGACTCCGGACCTGTCGAACGTTCCCAAAATGGTCTATAATGATGAAATTTTAACATTTAATCTTTTCACTCTAAATGACTGTTGGATATGAATTATGACTTTTTCAACTAAATAAGTGTGTTTAAAGTCATTTCAATGCCTGAAACAGGTCAAAATTGAAGCTTTTGAGTAAGCAAAACTCTGCAAAAATGGCAATTTTGGTCACTGTGAGGGTTTAAAAAGTGGTTATTCAACATGAGGCACGATCCAAATGACATTTTGAATCAGTTGTGGTACAGTCCAAAAAATCAATTTTCGGATGAGAAACGATGACTCCGGACCTGTCGAACGTTCCCAAAATGGTCTATAATGATGAAATTTTAACATTTAATCTTTTCACTCTAAATGACTGTTGGATATGAATTATGACTTTTTCAACTAAATAAGTGTGTTTAAAGTCATTTCAATGCCTGAAACAGGTCAAAATTGAAGCTTTTGAGAAAGCAAAACTCTGCAAAAATGGCAATTTTGGTCACTGTGAGGGTTTAAAAAGTGGTTATTCAACATGAGGCGCGATCTAATTGACATTTTGAATCATTTTTAGTACAGTCCAAAAAATCTATTTTCGGATGAAAAACGATGACTCCGGACGTGTCGAACGTTCCCAAAATGGTCTATAATGATGACATTTTAACATTTAATCTTTTGACTCTAAATGACTGTTGGATGTGAATTATGACTTTTTCAACTAAAATAAGTGTGTTTAAAGTCATTTCTGTGCCTGAAACGGGTCAAAATTGAAGCTTTTGAGTAAGCAAAACTCTGTAAAAATGGCAATTTTGGTCACTGTGAGGGTTTAAAAAGTGGTTATTCAACATGAGGCGCGATCTAATTGACATTTTGAATCATTTTTAGTACAGTCCAAAAAATCTATTTTCGGATGAAAAATGATGACTCCGGACGTGTCGAACATTCCCAAAGTGGTCTATAATGATGACATTTTAACATTTAATCTTTTGACTCTAAATGACTGTTGGATGTGAATTATGACTTTTTCAACTAAAATAAGTGTGTTTAAAGTCATTTCTGTGCCTGAAACGGGTCAAAATTGAAGCTTTTGAGCAAGCAAAACTCTGTAAAAATGGCAATTTTGGTCACTGTGAGGGTTTAAAAAGTGGTTATTCAACATGAGGCACGATCCAAATGACATTTTGAATCATTTTTGGTACAGTCCAAAAAATCAATTTTTGGATAAAAAACGATGACTCTGGACCTGTCGAACGTTCCCAAAATGGTCTATAAAGATGAAATTTTAACATTTAATCTTTTGACTCTAAATGACTTGTGGGTGTGAATTATGACTTTTTCAACTAAAATAAGTGTGTTTAAAGTCATTTCTGTGCCTGAAACTGGTCAAAATTGAAGCTTTTGAGTAAGCAAAACTGTGTAAAAATGGCAATTTTGGTCACTCTGAGGGTTTAAAAAGTGGGTATTCAACATGAGGCATGATCCAAATGACATTTTGAATCATTTTTGGTACAGTCCAAAATATCAATTTTCGGATGAAAAACGATGACTCCGGACCTGTCGAACGTTCCCAAAATGGTCTATAATGATGAAATTTTAACATTTAATCTTTTGACTCTAAATGACTGTTGGATGTGAATTATGACTTTTTCAACTAAAATAAGTGTGTTTAAGGTCATTTCTGTGCCTGAAACAGGTCAAAATTGAAGCTTTTGAGTAAGCAAAACTCTATAAAAATTGCAATTTTGGTCACTGTGAGGGTTTAAAAAGTGGTTATTCAACATGAGGCGCGATCTAATTGACATTTGGAATCATTTTTAGTACAGTCCAAAAAATCTATTTTCGGATGAAAAACGATGACTCCGGACGTGTCGAACGTTCTCAAAATGGTCTATAATGATGACATTGTAACATTTAATCTTTTGACTCTAAATGACTGTTGGATGTGAATTATGACTTTTTCAACTAAAATAAGTGTGTTTAAAGTCATTTCTGTGCCTGAAACGGGTCAAAATTGAAGCTTTTGAGTAAGCAAAACTCAGTAAAAATGGCAATTTTGGTCACTGTGAGTGTTTAAAAAGTGGTTATTCAACATGAGGCACGATCCAAATGACATTTTGAATCATTTTTGGTACAGTCCAAAAAATCAATTTTCGGATGAAAAACGATGACTCTGGACCTGTCGAACGTTCCCAAAATGGTCTATAATGATGAAATTTTTAACATTTAATCTTTTGACTCTGAATGACTGTTGGATGCGAAATATGACTTTGTCAACTAAAATAAGTGTGATTAAAGTCATTTCTGTGCCTGAAACGGGTCAAAATTGAAGCTTTTGAGTAAGCAAAACTCTGTAAAAATGGCAATTTTGGTCACTGTGAGGGTTTAAAAAGTGGTTCTTCAACATGAGGCACGATCCAATTGACATTTTGAATCAGTTGTGGTACAGTCCAAAAAATCAATTTTCGGATGAGAACGAAGGACTCCGGACCTGTCGAACGTTCCCAAAATGGTCTATAATGATGAAATTTTAACATTTAATCTTTTCACTCTAAATGACTGTTGGATATGAATTATGACTTTTTCAACTAAATAAGTGTGTTTAAAGTCATTTCAATGCCTGAAACGGGTCAAAATTGAAGCTTTTGAGTAAGCAAAACTCTGTAAAAATGGCAATTTTGGTCACTGTTAGGGCTTAAAAAGTGGTTATTCAACATTATGCACGATCCAATTGACATTTTGAATCATTTTTGGTACAGTGCCAAAAATCTATTTTCGGATTAAAAACAATGACTCCAAACCTGTCGAACGTTCCCAAAATGGTCTATAATGATGAAATTTTAACATTTAATCTCTTGACTCTAAATGACTGTTGGATGTGAATTATGACTTTTTCCAACTAAAATAAGTGTGTTTAAAGTCATTTCTGTGCCTGAAACGGGTCAAAATTGAAGCTTTTGAGTAAACAAAACTCTGCAACAATGGCAATTTTGGTCACTGTTAGGGTTTAAAAAGTGGTTATTGAACATGAGGTGCGATCCAATTGACATTTTGAATCATTTTTGGTACAGTCCAAAAAATCAGTTTTCGGATGAAAAACGATGACTCCGGACCTGTCGAACGTTCCCAAAATGGTCTATAATGATGAAATTTTAACATTTAATCTTTTGACTCTATATGACTGTTGGATGTGAATTATGACTTTTTCAACTAAAATAAGTGTGTTTAAAGTCATTTCTGTGCCTGAAATGGGTCAAAATTGAAGCTTTTGAGTAAGCAAAACTCTTTAAAAATGGCAATTTTGGTCACTGTGAGGGTTTAAAAAGTGGTTATTCAACATGAGGCACGATCCAAATGACATTTTGAATCAGTTTTGGTACAGTCCAAAAAATCAATTTTCGGAAGAGAAACGATGACGTTCCCAAAATGGTCTATAATGATGAAATTTTAACATTTAATCTTTTCACTCTAAATGACTGTTGGATATGAATTATGACTTTTTCAACTAAATAAGTGTGTTTAAAATCATTTCAATGCCTGAAATGGGTCAAAATTGAAGCTTTTGAGTAAGCAAAACTCTGTAAAAATGGCAATTTTGGTCACTGTGAGGGTTTAAAAAGTGGTTATTCAACATGAGGCACGATTCAATTGACATTTTGAATAATTTTTGGTAGTCCAAAATAATCAATTTTCGGATGAAAAACGATGACTCCGGACCTGTCGAACGTTACCAAAACGGTCTATAATGACGAAATTTTAACATTTAATCTCTTGACTCTAAATGACTGTTGGATGTGAATTATGACTTTTTCAACTAAAATAAGTGTGTTTAAAGTCATTTCTGTGCCTGAAACTTTTCAAAATTGAAGCTTTTGAGTAATCAAAACTCTGTAAAAATGGCAATTTTGGTCACTGTGAGGGTTTAAAAAGTGGTTATTCAACATGAGGCACGATCCAAATGACATTTTGAATCATTTTTGGTACAGTCCAAAAAATCAATTTTTGGATGAAAAACGATGAATCTGGACCTGTCGAACGTTCCCAAAATGGTCTATAATGATGAAATTTTTACATTTAATCTTTTGACTCTAAATGACTGTTGGATGTGAATTATGACTTTTTCAACTAAAATAAGTGTGTTTAAGGTCATTTCTGTGCCTGAAACAGGTCAAAATTGAAGCTTTTGAGTAGGCAAAACTCTGTAAAAATGGCAATTTTGGTCACTGTGAGGGTTTAAAAAGTGGTTATTCAACATGAGGCGCGATCTAATTGACATTTTGAATCATTTTTAGTACAGTCCAAAAAATCTATTTTCGGATGAAAAACGATGACTCCGGACGTGTCGAACGTTCTCAAAATGGTCTATAATGATGACATTGTAACATTTAATCTTTTGACTCTAAATGACTGTTGGATGTGAATTATGACTTTTTCAACTAAAATAAGTGTGTTTAAAGTCATTTCTGTGCCTGAAACGGGTCAAAATTGAAGCTTTTCAGTAAGCAAAACTGTGTAAAAATGGCAATTTTGGTCACTGTGAGGGTTTAAAAAGTGGTTATTCAACATGAGGCGCGATCTAATTGACATTTTGAATCATTTTTAGTACAGTCCAAAAAATCTATTTTCGGATGAAAAACGATGACTCCGGACGTGTCAAACGTTCTCAAAATGGTCTATAATGATGACATTGTAACATTTAATCTTTTGACTCTAAATGACTTGTGGGTGTGAATTATGACTTTTTCAACTAAAATAAGTGTGTTTAAAGTCATTTCTGTGCCTGAAACTGGTCAAAATTGAAGCTTTTCAGTAAGCAAAACTGTGTAAAAATGGCAATTTTGGTCACTCTGAGGGTTTAAAAAGTGGGTATTCAACATGAGGCACGATCCAAATGACATTTTGAATCATTTTTGGTACAGTCCAAAATATCAATTTTCGGATGAAAAACGATGACTCCGGACCTGTCGAACGTTCCCAAAATGGTCTATAATGATGAAATTTTAACATTTAATCTTTTGACTCTAAATGACTGTTGGATGTGAATTATGACTTTTTCAACTAAAATAAGTGTGTTTAAGGTCATTTCTGTGCCTGAAACAGGTCAAAATTGAAGCTTTTGAGTAAGCAAAACTCTGTAAAAATTGCAATTTTGGTCACTGTGAGGGTTTAAAAAGTGGTTATTCAACATGAGGCGCGATCTAATTGACGTTTTGAATCATTTTTAGTACAGTCCAAAAAATCTATTTTCGGATGAAAAAAGATGACTCCGGACGTGTCGAACGTTCTCAAAATGGTCTATAATGATGACATTGTAACATTTAATCTTTTGACTCTAAATGACTGTTGGATGTGAATTATGACTTTTTCAACTAAAATAAGTGTGTTTAAAGTCATTTCTGTGCCTGAAACGGGTCAAAATTGAAGCTTTTGAGTAAGCAAAACTCTTTAAAAATGGCAATTTTGGTCACTGTGAGGGTTTAAAAAGTGGTTATTCAACATGAGGCACGATTCAATTGACATTTTGAATAATTTTTGGTACAGTCCAAAATATCAATTTTCGGATGAAAAACGATGACTCCGGACCTGTCGAACGTTCCCAAAATGGTCTATAATGATGAAATTTTAACATTTAATCTTTTGACTCTAAATGACTGTTGGATGTGAATTATGACTTTTTCAACTAAAATAAGTGTGTTTAAGGTCATTTCTGTGCCTGAAACAGGTCAAAATTGAAGCTTTTGAGTAAGCAAAACTCTGTAAAAATGGCAATTTTGGTCACTGTGAGGGTTTAAAAAGTGGTTATTCAACATGAGGCGCGATCTAATTGACATTTTGAATCATTTTTAGTACAGTCCAAAAAATCTATTTTCGGATGGAAAACGATGACTCCGGACGTGTCGAACGTTCCCAAAATGGTCTATAATGATGACATTTTAACATTTAATCTTTTGACTCTAAATGACTGTTGGATGTGAATTATGACTTTTTCAACTAAAATAAGTGTGTTTAAAGTCATTTCTGTGCCTGAAACGGGTCAAAATTGAAGCTTTTGAGTAAGCAAAACTCTGTAAAAATGGCAATTTTGGTCACTGTGAGGGTTTAAAAAGTGGTTATTCAACATGAGGCACGATCCAAATGACATTTTGAATCAGTTTTGGTACAGTCCAAAAAATCAATTTTCGGATGAGAAACGATGACGTTCCCAAAATGGTCTATAATGATGAAATTTTAACATTTAATCTTTTCACTCTAAATGACTGTTGGATATGAATTATGACTTTTTCAACTAAATAAGTGTGTTTAAAATCATTTCAATGCCTGAAACGGGTCAAAATTGAAGCTTTTGAGTAAGCAAAACTCTGTAAAAATGGCAATTTTGGTCACTGTGAGGGTTTAAAAAGTGGTTATTCAACATGAGGCACGATTCAATTGACATTTTGAATAATTTTTGGTAGTCCAAAATAATCAATTTTAGGATGAAAAACGATGACTCCGGACCTGTCGAACGTTACCAAAACGGTCTATAATGACGAAATTTTAACATTTAATCTCTTGACTCTAAATGACTGTCGGATGTGAATTATGACTTTTTCAACTAAAATAAGTGTGTTTAAAGTCATTTCTGTGCCTGAAACTTTTCAAAATTGAAGCTTTTGAGTAATCAAAACTCTGTAAAAATGGCAATTTTGGTCACTGTGAGGGTTTAAAAAGTGGTTATTCAACATGAGGCACGATCCAAATGACATTTTGAATCATTTTTGGTACAGTCCAAAAAATCAATTTTTGGATGAAAAACGATGACTCTGGACCTGTCGAACGTTCCCAAAATGGTCTATAATGATGAAATTTTTACATTTAATCTTTTGACTCTAAATGACTTGTGGGTGTGAATTATGACTTTTTCAACTAAAATAAGTGTGTTTAAAGTCATTTCTGTGCCTGAAACGGGTCAAAATTGAAGCTTTTGAGTAAGCAAAACTCTGTAAAAATGGCAATTTTGGTCACTGTGAGGGTTTAAAAAGTGGTTATTCAACATGAGGCGCGATCTAATTGACATTTTGAATCATTTTTAGTACAGTCCAAAAAATCTATTTTCGGATGAAAAACGATGACTCCGGACGTGTCGAACGTTCCCAAAGTGGTCTATAATGATGACATTTTAACATTTAATCTTTTGACTCTAAATGACTGTTGGATGTGAATTATGACTTTTTCAACTAAAATAAGTGTGTTTAAAGTCATTTCTGTGCCTGAAACGGGTCAAAATTGAAGCTTTTGAGCAAGCAAAACTCTGTAAAAATGGCAATTTTGGTCACTGTGAGGGTTTAAAAAGTGGTTATTCAACATGAGGCACGATCCAAATGACATTTTGAATCATTTTTGGTACAGTCCAAAAAATCAATTTTTGGATGAAAAACGATGACTCTGGACCTGTCGAACGTTCCCAAAATGGTCTATAATGATGAAATTTTTACATTTAATCTTTTGACTCTAAATGACTTGTGGGTGTGAATTATGACTTTTTCAACTAAAATAAGTGTGTTTAAAGTCATTTCTGTGCCTGAAACGGGTCAAAATTGAAGCTTTTGAGTAAGCAAAACTCTGTAAAAATGGCAATTTTGGTCACTGTGAGTGTTTAAAAAGTGGCTATTCAACATGAGGCACGATCCAAATGACATTTTGAATCATTTTTGGTACAGTCCAAAAAATCAATTTTCGGATGAAAAACGATGACTCTGGACCTGTCGAACGTTCCCAACATGGTCTATAATGATGAAATTTTTAACATTTAATCTTTTGACTCTGAATGACTGTTGGATGTGAAATATGACTTTGTCAACTAAAATAAGTGTGTTTAAAGTCATTTCTGTGCCTGAAACGGGTCAAAATTGAAGCTTTTGAGTAAGCAAAACTCTGTAAAAATGGCAATTTTGGTCACTGTGAGGGTTTAAAAAGTGGTTATTCAACATGAGGCACGATCCAAATGACATTTTGAATCAGTTGTGGTACAGTCCAAAAAATCAATTTTCGGATGAGAAACGATGACTCCGGACCTGTCGAACGTTCCCAAAATGGTCTATAATGATGAAATTTTAACATTTAATCTTTTCACTCTAAATGACTGTTGGATATGAATTATGACTTTTTCAACTAAATAAGTGTGTTTAAAGTCATTTCAATGCCTGAAACAGGTCAAAATTGGAGCTTTTGAGTAAGCAAAACTCTGCAAAAATGGCAATTTTGGTCACTGTGAGGGTTTAAAAAGTGGTTATTCAACATGAGGCGCGATCTAATTGACATTTTGAATCATTTTTAGTACAGTCCAAAAAATCTATTTTCGGATGAAAAACGATGACTCCGGACGTGTCGAACGTTCCCAAAATGGTCTATAATGATGACATTTTAACATTTAATCTTTTGACTCTAAATGACTGTTGGATGTGAATTATGACTTTTTCAACTAAAATAAGTGTGTTTAAAGTCATTTCTGTGCCTGAAACGGGGCAAAATTGAAGCTTTTGAGTAAGCAAAACTCTGTAAAAATGGCAATTTTGGTCACTGTGAGGGTTTAAAAAGTGGTTATTCAACATGAGGCGCGATCTAATTGACATTTTGAATCATTTTTAGTACAGTCCAAAAAATCTATTTTCGGATGAAAAATGATGACTCCGGACGTGTCGAACATTCCCAAAGTGGTCTATAATGATGACATTTTAACATTTAATCTTTTGACTCTAAATGACTGTTGGATGTGAATTATGACTTTTTCAACTAAAATAAGTGTGTTTAAAGTCATTTCTGTGCCTGAAACGGGTCAAAATTGAAGCTTTTGAGCAAGCAAAACTCTGTAAAAATGGCAATTTTGATCACCGTGAGGGTTTAAAAAGTGGTTATTCAACATGAGGCACGATCCAAATGACATTTTGAATCATTTTTGGTACAGTCCAAAAAACCAATTTTTGGATAAAAAACGATGACTCTGGACCTGTCGAACGTTCCCAAAATGGTCTATAAAGATGAAATTTTAACATTTAATCTTTTGACTCTAAATGACTTGTGGGTGTGAATTATGACTTTTTCAACTAAAATAAGTGTGTTTAAAGTCATTTCTGTGCCTGAAACTGGTCAAAATTGAAGCTTTTGAGTAAGCAAAACTGTGTAAAAATGGCAATTTTGGTCACTCTGAGGGTTTAAAAAGTGGGTATTCAACATGAGGCATGATCCAAATGACATTTTGAATCATTTTTGGTACAGTCCAAAATATCAATTTTCGGATGAAAAACGATGACTCCGGACCTGTCGAACGTTCCCAAAATGGTCTATAATGATGAAATTTTAACATTTAATCTTTTGACTCTAAATGACTGTTGGATGTGAATTATGACTTTTTCAACTAAAATAAGTGTGTTTAAGGTCATTTCTGTGCCTGAAACAGGTCAAAATTGAAGCTTTTGAGTAAGCAAAACTCTATAAAAATGGCAATTTTGGTCACTGTGAGGGTTTAAAAAGTGGTTATTCAACATGAGGCGCGATCTAATTGACATTTGGAATCATTTTTAGTACAGTCCAAAAAATCTATTTTCGGATGAAAAACGATGACTCCGGACGTGTCGAACGTTCTCAAAATGGTCTATAATGATGACATTGTAACATTTAATCTTTTGACTCTAAATGACTGTTGGATGTGAATTATGACTTTTTCAACTAAAATAAGTGTGTTTAAAGTCATTTCTGTGCCTGAAACGGGTCAAAAGTGAAGCTTTTGAGTAAGCAAAACTCAGTAAAAATGGCAATTTTGGTCACTGTGAGTGTTTAAAAAGTGGTTATTCAACATGAGGCACGATCCAAATGACATTTTGAATCATTTTTGGTACAGTCCAAAAAATCAATTTTCAGGTGAAAAACGATGACTCTGGACCTGTCGAACGTTCCCAAAATGGTCTATAATGATGAAATTTTTAACATTTAATCTTTTGACTCTGAATGACTGTTGGATGCGAAATATGACTTTGTCAACTAAAATAAGTGTGTTTAAAGTCATTTCTGTGCCTGAAACGGGTCAAAATTGAAGCTTTTGAGTAAGCAAAACTCTGTAAAAATGGCAATTTTGGTCACTGTGAGGGTTTAAAAAGTGGTTCTTCAACATGAGGCACGATCCAATTGACATTTTGAATCAGTTGTGGTACAGTCCAAAAAATCAATTTTCGGATGAGAACGAAGGACTCCGGACCTGTCGAACGTTCCCAAAATGGTCTATAATGATGAAATTTTAACATTTAATCTTTTCACTCTAAATGACTGTTGGATATGAATTATGACTTTTTCAACTAAATAAGTGTGTTTAAAGTCATTTCAATGCCTGAAACGGGTCAAAATTGAAGCTTTTGAGTAAGCAAAACTCTGTAAAAATGGCAATTTTGGTCACTGTTAGGGCTTAAAAAGTGGTTATTCAACATTATGCACGATCCAATTGACATTTTGAATCATTTTTGGTACAGTGCCAAAAATCTATTTTCGGATTAAAAACAATGACTCCGAACCTGTCGAACGTTCCCAAAATGGTCTATAATGATGAAATTTTAACATTTAATCTCTTGACTCTTAATGACTGTTGGATGTGAATTATGACTTTTTCCAACTAAAATAAGTGTGTTTAAAGTCATTTCTGTGCCTGAAACGGGTCAAAATTGAAGCTTTTGAGTAAACAAAACTCTGCAACAATGGCAATTTTGGTCACTGTTAGGGTTTAAAAAGTGGTTATTGAACATGAGGTGCGATCCAATTGACATTTTGAATCATTTTTGGTACAGTCCAAAAAATCAGTTTTCGGATGAAAAACGATGGCTCCGGACCTGTCGAACGTTCCCAAAATGGTCTATAATGATGAAATTTTAACATTTAATCTTTTGACTCTATATGACTGTTGGATGTGAATTATGACTTTTTCAACTAAAATAAGTGTGTTTAAAGTCATTTCTGTGCCTGAAACGGGTCAAAATTGAAGCTTTTGAGTAAGCAAAACTCTTTAAAAATGGCAATTTTGGTCACTGTGAGGGTTTAAAAAGTGGTTATTCAACATGAGGCACGATTCAATTGACATTTTGAATAATTTTTGGTACAGTCCAAAATATCAATTTTCGGATGAAAAACGATGACTCCGGACCTGTCGAACGTTCCCAAAATGGTCTATAATGATGAAATTTTAACATTTAATCTTTTGACTCTAAATGACTGTTGGATGTGAATTATGACTTTTTCAACTAAAATAAGTGTGTTTAAGGTCATTTCTGTGCCTGAAACAGGTCAAAATTGAAGCTTTTGAGTAAGCAAAACTCTGTAAAAATGGCAATTTTGGTCACTGTGAGGGTTTAAAAAGTGGTTATTCAACATGAGGCGCGATCTAATTGACATTTGGAATCATTTTTAGTACAGTCCAAAAAATCTATTTTCGGATGAAAAACGATGACTCCGGACGTGTCGAACGTTCTCAAAATGGTCTATAATGATGACATTGTAACATTTAATCTTTTGACTCTAAATGACTGTTGGATGTGAATTATGACTTTTTCAACTAAAATAAGTGTGTTTAAAGTCATTTCTGTGCCTGAAACGGGTCAAAATTGAAGCTTTTGAGTAAGCAAAACTCTGTAAAAATGGCAATTTTGGTCACTGTGAGTGTTTATAAAGTGGTTATTCAACATGAGGCACGATCCAAATGACATTTTGAATCATTTTTGGTACAGTCCAAAAAATCAATTTTCCGATGAAAAACGATGACTCTGGACCTGTCGAACGTTCCCAAAATGGTCTATAATGATGAAATTTTTAACATTTAATCTTTTGACTCTGAATGACTGTTGGATGCGAAATATGACTTTGTCAACTAAAATAAGTGTGTTTAAAGTCATTTCTGTGCCTGAAACGGGTCAAAATTGAAGCTTTTGAGTAAGCAAAACTCTGTAAAAATGGCAATTTTGGTCACTGTGAGGGTTTAAAAAGTGGTTCTTCAACATGAGGCACGATCCAATTGACATTTTGATTCAGTTGTGGTACAGTCCAAAAAATCAATTTTCGGATGAGAACGAAGGACTCCGGACCTGTCGAACGTTCCCAAAATGGTCTATAATGATGAAATTTTAACATTTAATCTTTTCACTCTAAATGACTGTTGGATATGAATTATGACTTTTTCAACTAAATAAGTGTGTTTAAAGTCATTTCAATGCCTGAAACGGGTCAAAATTGAAGCTTTTGAGTAAGCAAAACTCTGTAAAAATGGCAATTTTGGTCACTGTTAGGGCTTAAAAAGTGGTTATTCAACATTATGCACGATCCAATTGACATTTTGAATCATTTTTGGTACAGTGCCAAAAATCTATTTTCGGATTAAAAACAATGACTCCGAACCTGTCGAACGTTCCCAAAATGGTCTATAATGATGAAATTTTAACATTTAATCTCTTGACTCTAAATGACTGTTGGATGTGAATTATGACTTTTTCCAACTAAAATAAGTGTGTTTAAAGTCATTTCTGTGCCTGAAACGGGTCAAAATTGAAGCTTTTGAGTAAACAAAACTCTGCAACAATGGCAATTTTGGTCACTGTTAGGGTTTAAAAAGTGGTTATTGAACATGAGGTGCGATCCAATTGACATTTTGAATCATTTTTGGTACAGTCCAAAAAATCAGTTTTCGGATGAAAAACGATGACTCCGGACCTGTCGAACGTTCCCAAAATGGTCTATAATGATGAAATTTTAACATTTAATCTTTTGACTCTATATGACTGTTGGATGTGAATTATGACTTTTTCAACTAAAATAAGTGTGTTTAAAGTCATTTCTGTGCCTGAAACGGGTCAAAATTGAAGCTTTTGAGTAAGCAAAACTCTTTAAAAATGGCAATTTTGGTCACTGTGAGGGTTTAAAAAGTGGTTATTCAACATGAGGCACGATTCAATTGACATTTTGAATAATTTTTGGTACAGTCCAAAATATCAATTTTCGGATGAAAAACGATGACTCCGGACCTGTCGAACGTTCCCAAAATGGTCTATAATGATGAAATTTTAACATTTAATCTTTTGACTCTAAATGACTGTTGGATGTGAATTATGACTTTTTCAACTAAAATAAGTGTGTTTAAGGTCATTTCTGTGCCTGAAACAGGTCAAAATTGAAGCTTTTGAGTAAGCAAAACTCTGTAAAAATGGCAATTTTGGTCACTGTGAGGGTTTAAAAAGTGGTTATTCAACATGAGGCGCGATCTAATTGACATTTGGAATCATTTTTAGTACAGTCCAAAAAATCTATTTTCGGATGAAAAACGATGACTCCGGACGTGTCGAACGTTCTCAAAATGGTCTATAATGATGACATTGTAACATTTAATCTTTTGACTCTAAATGACTGTTGGATGTGAATTATGACTTTTTCAACTAAAATAAGTGTGTTTAAAGTCATTTCTGTGCCTGAAACGGGTCAAAATTGAAGCTTTTGAGTAAGCAAAACTCTGTAAAAATGGCAATTTTGGTCACTGTGAGTGTTTAAAAAGTGGTTATTCAACATGAGGCACGATCCAAATGACATTTTGAATCATTTTTGGTACAGTCCAAAAAATCAATTTTCGGATGAAAAACGATGACTCTGGACCTGTCGAACGTTCCCAAAATGGTCTATAATGATGAAATTTTTAACATTTAATCTTTTGACTCTGAATGACTGTTGGATGCGAAATATGACTTTGTCAACTAAAATAAGTGTGTTTAAAGTCATTTCCGTGCCTGAAACGGGTCAAAATTGAAGCTTTTGAGTAAACAAAACTCTGCAACAATGGCAATTTTGGTCACTGTTAGGGTTTAAAAAGTGGTTATTGAACATGAGGTGCGGTCCAATTGACATTTTGAATCATTTTTGGTACAGTCCAAAAAATCAGTTTTCGGATGAAAAACGATGACTCCGGACCTGTCGAACGTTCCCAAAATGGTCTATAATGATGAAATTTTAACATTTAATCTTTTGACTCTATATGACTGTTGGATGTGAATTATGACTTTTTCAACTAAAATAAGTGTGTTTAAAGTCATTTCTGTGCCTGAAACGGGTCAAAATTGAAGCTTTTGAGTAAGCAAAACTCTTTAAAAATGGCAATTTTGGTCACTGTGAGGGTTTAAAAAGTGGTTATTCAACATGAGGCACGATTCAATTGACATTTTGAATAATTTTTGGTACAGTCCAAAATATAAATTTTCGGATGAAAAACGATGACTCCGGACCTGTCGAACGTTCCCAAAATGGTCTATAATGATGACATTTTAACATTTAATCTTTTGACTCTAAATGACTGTTGGATGTGAATTATGACTTTTTCAACTAAAATAAGTGTGTTTAAGGTCATTTCTGTGCCTGAAACAGGTCAAAATTGAAGCTTTTGAGTAAGCAAAACTCTGTAAAAATGGCAATTTTGGTCACTGTGAGGGTTTAAAAAGTGGTTATTCAACATGAGGCGCGATCTAATTGACATTTTGAATCATTTTTAGTACAGTCCAAAAAATCTATTTTCGGATGGAAAACGATGACTCCGGACGTGTTGAACGTTCCCAAAATGGTCTATAATGATGACATTTTAACATTTAATCTTTTGACTCTAAATGACTGTTGGATGTGAATTATGACTTTTTCAACTAAAATAAGTGTGTTTAAAGTCATTTCTGTGCCTGAAACGGGTCAAAATTGAAGCTTTTGAGTAAGCAAAACTCTGTAAAAATGGCAATTTTGGTCACTGTGAGGGTTTAAAAAGTGGTTATTCAACATGAGGCACGATCCAAATGACATTTTGAATCAGTTTTGGTACAGTCCAAAAAAATCAATTTTCGGATGAGAAACGATGACGTTCCCAAAATGGTCTATAATGATGAAATTTTAACATTTAATCTTTTCACTCTAAATGACTGTTGGATATGAATTATGACTTTTTCAACTAAATAAGTGTGTTTAAAATCATTTCAATGCCTGAAATGGGTCAAAATTGAAGCTTTTGAGTAAGCAAAACTCTGTAAAAATGGCAATTTTGGTCACTGTGAGGGTTTAAAAAGTGGTTATTCAACATGAGGCACGATTCAATTGACATTTTGAATAATTTTTGGTAGTCCAAAATAATCAATTTTCGGATGAAAAACGATGACTCCGGACCTGTCGAACGTTACCAAAACGGTCTATAATGACGAAATTTTAACATTTAATCTCTTGACTCTAAATGACTGTTGGATGTGAATTATGACTTTTTCAACTAAAATAAGTGTGTTTAAAGTCATTTCTGTGCCTGAAACTTTTCAAAATTGAAGCTTTTGAGTAATCAAAACTCTGTAAAAATGGCAATTTTGGTCACTGTGAGGGTTTAAAAAGTGGTTATTCAACATGAGGCACGATCCAAATGACATTTTGAATCATTTTTGGTACAGTCCAAAAAATCAATTTTTGGATGAAAAACGATGAATCTGGACCTGTCGAACGTTCCCAAAATGGTCTATAATGATGAAATTTTTACATTTAATCTTTTGACTCTAAATGACTGTTGGATGTGAATTATGACTTTTTCAACTAAAATAAGTGTGTTTAAGGTCATTTCTGTGCCTGAAACAGGTCAAAATTGAAGCTTTTGAGTAAGCAAAACTGTAAAAATGGCAATTTTGGTCACTGTGAGGGTTTAAAAAGTGGTTATTCAACATGAGGCGCGATCTAATTGACATTTTGAATCATTTTTAGTACAGTCCAAAAAATCTATTTTCGGATGAAAAACGATGACTCCGGACGTGTCGAACGTTCTCAAAATGGTCTATAATGATGACATTGTAACATTTAATCTTTTGACTCTAAATGACTGTTGGATGTGAATTATGACTTTTTCAACTAAAATAAGTGTGTTTAAAGTCATTTCTGTGCCTGAAACGGGTCAAAATTGAAGCTTTTCAGTAAGCAAAACTGTGTAAAAATGGCAATTTTGGTCACTGTGAGGGTTTAAAAAGTGGTTATTCAACATGAGGCGCGATCTAATTGACATTTTGAATCATTTTTAGTACAGTCCAAAAAATCTATTTTCGGATGAAAAACGAAGACTCCGGACGTGTCGAACGTTCTCAAAATGGTCTATAATGATGACATTGTAACATTTAATCTTTTGACTCTAAATGACTTGTGGGTGTGAATTATGAATTTTTCAACTAAAATAAGTGTGTTTAAAGTCATTTCTGTGCCTGAAACTGGTCAAAATTGAAGCTTTTCAGTAAGCAAAACTGTGTAAAAATGGCAATTTTGGTCACTCTGAGGGTTTAAAAAGTGGGTATTCAACATGAGGCACGATCCAAATGACATTTTGAATCATTTTTGGTACAGTCCAAAATATCAATTTTCGGATGAAAAACGATGACTCCGGACCTGTCGAACGTTCCCAAAATGGTCTATAATGATGAAATTTTAACATTTAATCTTTTGACTCTAAATGACTGTTGGATGTGAATTATGACTTTTTCAACTAAAATAAGTGTGTTTAAGGTCATTTCTGTGCCTGAAACAGGTCAAAATTGAAGCTTTTGAGTAAGCAAAACTCTGTAAAAATTGCAATTTTGGTCACTGTGAGGGTTTAAAAAGTGGTTATTCAACATGAGGCGCGATCTAATTGACATTTTGAATCATTTTTAGTACAGTCCAAAAAATCTATTTTCGGATGAAAAACGATGACTCCGGACGTGTCGAACGTTCTCAAAATGGTCTATAATGATGACATTGTAACATTTAATCTTTTGACTCTAAATGACTGTTGGATGTGAATTATGACTTTTTCAACTAAAATAAGTGTGTTTAAAGTCATTTCTGTGCCTGAAACGGGTCAAAATTGAAACTTTTGAGTAAGCAAAACTCTGTAAAAATGGCAATTTTGGTCACTGTGAGTGTTTAAAAAGTGGCTATTCAACATGAGGCACGATCCAAATGACATTTTGAATCATTTTTGGTACAGTCCAAAAAATCAATTTTCGGATGAAAAACGATGACTCTGGACCTGTCGAACGTTCCCAAAATGGTCTATAATGATGAAATTTTTAACATTTAATCTTTTGACTCTGAATGACTGTTGGATGTGAAATATGACTTTGTCAACTAAAATAAGTGTGTTTAAAGTCATTTCTGTGCCTGAAACGGGTCAAAACTGAAGCTTTTGAGTAAGCAAAACTCTGTAAAAATGGCAATTTTGGTCACTGTGAGGGTTTAAAAAGTGGTTATTCAACATGAGGCGCGATCTAATTGACATTTTGAATCATTTTTAGTACAGTCCAAAAAATCTATTTTCGGATGAAAAACGATGACTCCGGACGTGTCGAACATTCCCAAAGTGGTCTATAATGATGACATTTTAACATTTATTCTTTTGACTCTAAATGACTGTTGGATGTGAATTATGACTTTTTCAACTAAAATAAGTGTGTTTAAAGTCATTTCTGTGCCTGAAACGGGTCAAAATTGAAGCTTTTGAGCAAGCAAAACTCTGTAAAAATGGCAATTTTGGTCACTGTGAGGGTTTAAAAAGTGGTTATTCAACATGAGGCACGATCCAAATGACATTTTGAATCATTTTTGGTACAGTCCAAAAAATCAATTTTTGGATAAAAAACGATGACTCTGGACCTGTCAAACGTTCCCAAAATGGTCTATAATGATGAAATTTTAACATTTAATCTTTTGACTCTAAATGACTTGTGGGTGTGAATTATGACTTTTTCAACTAAAATAAGTGTGTTTAAAGTCATTTCTGTGCCTGAAACTGGTCAAAATTGAAGCTTTTGAGTAAGCAAAACTGTGTAAAAATGGCAATTTTGGTCACTCTGAGGGTTTAAAAAGTGGGTATTCAACATGAGGTGCGATCCAATTGACATTTTGAATCATTTTTGGTACAGTCCAAAAAATCAGTTTTCGGATGAAAAACGATGACTCCGGACCTGTCGAACGTTCCCAAAATGGTCTATAATGATGAAATTTTAACATTTAATCTTTTGACTCTATATGACTGTTGGATGTGAATTATGACTTTTTCAACTAAAATAAGTGTGTTTAAAGTCATTTCTGTGCCTGAAACGGGTCAAAATTGAAGCTTTTGAGTAAGCAAAACTCTTTAAAAATGGCAATTTTGGTCACTGTGAGGGTTTAAAAAGTGGTTATTCAACATGAGGCACGATTCAATTGACATTTTGAATAATTTTTGGTACAGTCCAAAATATCAATTTTCGGATGAAAAACGATGACTCCGGACCTGTCGAACGTTCCCAAAATGGTCTATAATGATGAAATTTTAACATTTAATCTTTTGACTCTAAATGACTGTTGGATGTGAATTATGACTTTTTCAACTAAAATAAGTGTGTTTAAGGTCATTTCTGTGCCTGAAACAGGTCAAAATTGAAGCTTTTGAGTAAGCAAAACTCTGTAAAAATGGCAATTTTGGTCACTGTGAGGGTTTAAAAAGTGGTTATTCAACATGAGGCGCGATCTAATTGACATTTGGAATCATTTTTAGTACAGTCCAAAAAATCTATTTTCGGATGAAAAACGATGACTCCGGACGTGTCGAACGTTCTCAAAATGGTCTATAATGATGACATTGTAACATTTAATCTTTTGACTCTAAATGACTGTTGGATGTGAATTATGACTTTTTCAACTAAAATAAGTGTGTTTAAAGTCATTTCTGTGCCTGAAACGGGTCAAAATTGAAGCTTTTGAGTAAGCAAAACTCTGTAAAAATGGCAATTTTGGTCACTGTGAGTGTTTAAAAAGTGGTTATTCAACATGAGGCACGATCCAAATGACATTTTGAATCATTTTTGGTACAGTCCAAAAAATCAATTTTCGGATGAAAAACGATGACTCTGGACCTGTCGAACGTTCCCAAAATGGTCTATAATGATGAAATTTTTAACATTTAATCTTTTGACTCTGAATGACTGTTGGATGCGAAATATGACTTTGTCAACTAAAATAAGTGTGTTTAAAGTCATTTCTGTGCCTGAAACGGGTCAAAATTGAAGCTTTTGAGTAAGCAAAACTGTAAAAATGGCAATTTTGGTCACTGTGAGGGTTTAAAAAGTGGTTCTTCAACATGAGGCACGATCCAATTGACATTTTGATTCAGTTGTGGTACAGTCCAAAAAATCAATTTTCGGATGAGAACGAAGGACTCCGGACCTGTCGAACGTTCCCAAAATGGTCTATAATGATGAAATTTTAACATTTAATCTTTTCACTCTAAATGACTGTTGGATATGAATTATGACTTTTTCAACTAAATAAGTGTGTTTAAAGTCATTTCAATGCCTGAAACGGGTCAAAATTGAAGCTTTTGAGTAAGCAAAACTCTGTAAAAATGGCAATTTTGGTCACTGTTAGGGCTTAAAAAGTGGTTATTCAACATTATGCACGATCCAATTGACATTTTGAATCATTTTTGGTACAGTGCCAAAAATCTATTTTCGGATTAAAAACAATGACTCCGAACCTGTCGAACGTTCCCAAAATGGTCTATAATGATGAAATTTTAACATTTAATCTCTTGACTCTAAATGACTGTTGGATGTGAATTATGACTTTTTCCAACTAAAATAAGTGTGTTTAAAGTCATTTCTGTGCCTGAAACGGGTCAAAATTGAAGCTTTTGAGTAAACAAAACTCTGCAACAATGGCAATTTTGGTCACTGTTAGGGTTTAAAAAGTGGTTATTGAACATGAGGTGCGATCCAATTGACATTTTGAATCATTTTTGGTACAGTCCAAAAAATCAGTTTTCGGATGAAAAACGATGACTCCGGACCTGTCGAACGTTCCCAAAATGGTCTATAATGATGAAATTTTAACATTTAATCTTTTGACTCTAAATGACTGTTGGATGTGAATTATGACTTTTTCAACTAAAATAAGTGTGTTTAAGGTCATTTCTGTGCCTGAAACAGGTCAAAATTGAAGCTTTTGAGTAAGCAAAACTCTGTAAAAATGGCAATTTTGGTCACTGTGAGGGTTTAAAAAGTGGTTATTCAACATGAGGCGCGATCTAATTGACATTTGGAATCATTTTTAGTACAGTCCAAAAAATCTATTTTCGGATGAAAAACGATGACTCCGGACGTGTCGAACGTTCTCAAAATGGTCTATAATGATGACATTGTAACATTTAATCTTTTGACTCTAAATGACTGTTGGATGTGAATTATGACTTTTTCAACTAAAATAAGTGTGTTTAAAGTCATTTCTGTGCCTGAAACGGGTCAAAATTGAAGCTTTTGAGTAAGCAAAACTCTGTAAAAATGGCAATTTTGGTCACTGTGAGTGTTTAAAAAGTGGTTATTCAACATGAGGCACGATCCAAATGACATTTTGAATCATTTTTGGTACAGTCCAAAAAATCAATTTTCGGATGAAAAACGATGACTCTGGACCTGTCGAACGTTCCCAAAATGGTCTATAATGATGACATTTTTAACATTTAATCTTTTGACTCTGAATGACTGTTGGATGCGAAATATGACTTTGTCAACTAAAATAAGTGTGTTTAAAGTCATTTCTGTGCCTGAAACGGGTCAAAATTGAAGCTTTTGAGTAAGCAAAACTCTGTAAAAATGGCAATTTTGGTCACTGTGAGGGTTTAAAAAGTGGTTCTTCAACATGAGGCACGATCCAATTGACATTTTGAATTAGTTGTGGTACAGTCCAAAAAATCAATTTTCGGATGAGAACGAAGGACTCCGGACCTGTCGAACGTTCCCAAAATGGTCTATAATGATGAAATTTTAACATTTAATCTTTTCACTCTAAATGACTGTTGGATATGAATTATGACTTTTTCAACTAAATAAGTGTGTTTAAAGTCATTTCAATGCCTGAAACGGGTCAAAATTGAAGCTTTTGAGTAAGCAAAACTCTGTAAAAATGGCAATTTTGGTCACTGTTAGGGCTTAAAAAGTGGTTATTCAACATTATGCACGATCCAATTGACATTTTGAATCATTTTTGGTACAGTGCCAAAAATCTATTTTCGGATGAAAAACAATGACTCCGAACCTGTCGAACGTTCCCAAAATGGTCTATAATGATGAAATTTTAACATTTAATCTCTTGACTCTAAATGACTGTTGGATGTGAATTATGACTTTTTCCAACTAAAATAAGTGTGTTTAAAGTCATTTCCGTGCCTGAAACGGGTCAAAATTGAAGCTTTTGAGTAAACAAAACTCTGCAACAATGGCAATTTTGGTCACTGTTAGGGTTTAAAAAGTGGTTATTGAACATGAGGTGCGATCCAATTGACATTTTGAATCATTTTTGGTACAGTCCAAAAAATCAGTTTTCGGATGAAAAACGATGACTCCGGACCTGTCGAACGTTCCCAAAATGGTCTATAATGATGAAATTTTAACATTTAATCTTTTGACTCTATATGACTGTTGGATGTGAATTATGACTTTTTCAACTAAAATAAGTGTGTTTAAAGTCATTTCTGTGCCTGAAACGGGTCAAAATTGAAGCTTTTGAGTAAGCAAAACTCTTTAAAAATGGCAATTTTGGTCACTGTGAGGGTTTAAAAAGTGGTTATTCAACATGAGGCGCGATCTAATTGACATTTTGAATCATTTTTAGTACAGTCCAAAAAATCTATTTTCGGATGGAAAACGATGACTCCGGACGTGTCGAACGTTCCCAAAATGGTCTATAATGATGACATTTTAACATTTAATCTTTTGACTCTAAATGACTGTTGGATGTGAATTATGACTTTTTCAACTAAAATAAGTGTGTTTAAAGTCATTTCTGTGCCTGAAACGGGTCAAAATTGAAGCTTTTGAGTAAGCAAAACTCTGTAAAAATGGCAATTTTGGTCACTGTGAGGGTTTAAAAAGTCGTTATTCAACATGAGGCACGATCCAAATGACATTTTGAATCAGTTTTGGTACAGTCCAAAAAATCAATTTTCGGATGAGAAACGATGACGTTCCCAAAATGGTCTATAATGATGAAATTTTAACATTTAATCTTTTCACTCTAAATGACTGTTGGATATGAATTATGACTTTTTCAACTAAATAAGTGTGTTTAAAATCATTTCAATGCCTGAAATGGGTCAAAATTGAAGCTTTTGAGTAAGCAAAACTCTGTAAAAATGGCAATTTTGGTCACTGTGAGGGTTTAAAAAGTGGTTATTCAACATGAGGCACGATTCAATTGACATTTTGAATAATTTTTGGTAGTCCAAAATAATCAATTTTCGGATGAAAAACGATGACTCCGGACCTGTCGAACGTTACCAAAACGGTCTATAATGACGAAATTTTAACATTTAATCTCTTGACTCTAAATGACTGTTGGATGTGAATTATGACTTTTTCAACTAAAATAAGTGTGTTTAAAGTCATTTCTGTGCCTGAAACTTTTCAAAATTGAAGCTTTTGAGTAATCAAAACTCTGTAAAAATGGCAATTTTGGTCACTGTGAGGGTTTAAAAAGTGGTTATTCAACATGAGGCACGATCCAAATGACATTTTGAATCATTTTTGGTACAGTCCAAAAAATCAATTTTTGGATGAAAAACGATGAATCTGGACCTGTCGAACGTTCCCAAAATGGTCTATAATGATGAAATTTTTACATTTAATCTTTTGACTCTAAATGACTGTTGGATGTGAATTATGACTTTTTCAACTAAAATAAGTGTGTTTAAGGTCATTTCTGTGCCTGAAACAGGTCAAAATTGAAGCTTTTGAGTAAGCAAAACTGTAAAAATGGCAATTTTGGTCACTGTGAGGGTTTAAAAAGTGGTTATTCAACATGAGGCGCGATCTAATTGACATTTTGAATCATTTTTAGTACAGTCCAAAAAATCTATTTTCGGATGAAAAACGATGACTCCGGACGTGTCAAACGTTCTCAAAATGGTCTATAATGATGACATTGTAACATTTAATCTTTTGACTCTAAATGACTGTTGGATGTGAATTATGACTTTTTCAACTAAAATAAGTGTGTTTAAAGTCATTTCTGTGCCTGAAACGGGTCAAAATTTAAGCTTTTCAGTAAGCAAAACTGTGTAAAAATGGCAATTTTGGTCACTGTGAGGGTTTAAAAAGTGGTTATTCAACATGAGGCGCGATCTAATTGACATTTTGAATCATTTTTAGTACAGTCCAAAAAATCTATTTTCTGATGAAAAACGATGACTCCGGACGTGTCGAACGTTCTCAAAATGGTCTATAATGATGACATTGTAACATTTAATCTTTTGACTCTAAATGACTTGTGGGTGTGAATTATGACTTTTTCAACTAAAATAAGTGTGTTTAAAGTCATTTCTGTGCCTGAAACTGGTCAAAATTGAAGCTTTTCAGTAAGCAAAACTGTGTAAAAATGGCAATTTTGGTCACTCTGAGGGTTTAAAAAGTGGGTATTCAACATGAGGCACGATCCAAATGACATTTTGAATCATTTTTGGTACAGTCCAAAATATCAATTTTCGGATGAAAAACGATGACTCCGGACCTGTCGAACGTTCCCAAAATGGTCTATAATGATGAAATTTTAACATTTAATCTTTTGACTCTAAATGACTGTTGGATGTGAATTATGACTTTTTCAACTAAAATAAGAGTGTTTAAGGTCATTTCTGTGCCTGAAACAGGTCAAAATTGAAGCTTTTGAGTAAGCAAAACTCTGTAAAATTGCAATTTTGGTCACTGTGAGGGTTTAAAAAGTGGTTATGCAACATGAGGCGCGATCTAATTGACATTTTGAATCATTTTTAGTACAGTCCAAAAAATCTATTTTCGGAAGAAAAACGATGACTCCGGACGTGTCGAACGTTCTCAAAATGGTCTATAATGATGACATTGTAACATTTAATCTTTTGACTCTAAATGACTGTTGGATGTGAATTATGACTTTTTCAACTAAAATAAGTGTGTTTAAAGTCATTTCTGTGCCTGAAACGGGTCAAAATTGAAGCTTTTGAGTAAGCAAAACTCTGTAAAAATGGCAATTTTGGTCACTGTGAGTGTTTAAAAAGTGGCTATTCAACATGAGGCACGATCCAAATGACATTTTGAATCATTTTTGGTACAGTCCAAAAAATCAATTTTCGGATGAAAAACGATGACTCTGGACCTGTCGAACGTTCCCAAAATGGTCTATAATGATGAAATTTTTAACATTTAATCTTTTGACTCTGAATGACTGTTGGATGTGAAATATGACTTTGTCAACTAAAATAAGTGTGTTTAAAGTCATTTCTGTGCCTGAAACGGGTCAAAACTGAAGCTTTTGAGTAAGCAAAACTCTGTAAAAATGGCAATTTTGGTCACTGTGAGGGTTTAAAAAGTGGTTATTCAACATGAGGCGCGATCTAATTGACATTTTGAATCATTTTTAGTACAGTCCAAAAAATCTATTTTCGGATGAAAAACGATGACTCCGGACGTGTCGAACATTCCCAAAGTGGTCTATAATGATGACATTTTAACATTTAATCTTTTGACTCTAAATGACTGTTGGATGTGAATTATGACTTTTTCAACTAAAATAAGTGTGTTTAAAGTCATTTCTGTGCCTGAAACGGGTCAAAATTGAAGCTTTTGAGCAAGCAAAACTCTGTAAAAATGGCAATTTTGGTCACTGTGAGGGTTTAAAAAGTGGTTATTCAACATGAGGCACGATCCAAATGACATTTTGAATCATTTTTGGTACAGTCCAAAAAATCAATTTTTGGATAAAAAACGATGACTCTGGACCTGTCGAACGTTCCCAAAATGGTCTATAATGATGAAATTTTAACATTTAATCTTTTGACTCTAAATGACTTGTGGGTGTGAATTATGACTTTTTCAACTAAAATAAGTGTGTTTAAAGTCATTTCTGTGCCTGAAACTGGTCAAAATTGAAGCTTTTGAGTAAGCAAAACTGTGTAAAAATGGCAATTTTGGTCACTCTGAGGGTTTAAAAAGTAGGTATTCAACATGAGGCATGATCCAAATGACATTTTGAATCATTTTTGGTACAGTCCAAAATATCAATTTTCGGATGAAAAACGATGACTCCGGACCTGTCGAACGTTCCCAAAATGGTCTATAATGATGAAATTTTAACATTTAATCTTTTGACTCTAAATGACTGTTGGATGTGAATTATGACTTTTTCAACTAAAATAAGTGTGTTTAAGGTCATTTCTGTGCCTGAAACAGGTCAAAATTGAAGCTTTTGAGTAAGCAAAACTCTGTAAAAATGGCAATTTTGGTCACTGTGAGTGTTTAAAAAGTGGTTATTCAACATGAGGCACGATCCAAATGACATTTTGAATCATTTTTGGTACAGTCCAAAAAATCAATTTTCGGATGAAAAACGATGACTCTGGACCTGTCGAACGTTCCCAAAATGGTCTATAATGATGAAATTTTTAACATTTAATCTTTTGACTCTGAATGACTGTTGGATGTGAAATATGACTTTGTCAACTAAAATAAGTGTGTTTAAAGTCATTTCTGTGCCTGAACCGGGTCAAAATTGAAGCTTTCGAGTAAGCAAAACTCTGTAAAAATGGCAATTTTGGTCACTGTGAGGGTTTAAAAAGTGGTTCTTCAACATGAGGCACGATCCAATTGACATTTTGAATCAGTTGTGGTACAGTCCAAAAAATCAATTTTCGGATGAGAACGAAGGACTCCGGACCTGTCGAACGTTCCCAAAATGGTCTATAATGATGAAATTTTAACATTTAATCTTTTCACTCTAAATGACTGTTGGATATGAATTATGACTTTTTCAACTAAATAAGTGTGTTTAAAGTCATTTCAATGCCTGAAACGGGTCAAAATTGAAGCTTTTGAGTAAGCAAAACTCTGTAAAAATGGCAATTTTGGTCACTGTTAGGGCTTAAAAAGTGGTTATTCAACATTATGCACGATCCAATTGACATTTTGAATCATTTTTGGTACAGTGCCAAAAATCTATTTTCGGATGAAAAACAATGACTCCGAACCTGTCGAACGTTCCCAAAATGGTCTATAATGATGAAATTTTAACATTTAATCTCTTGACTCTAAATGACTGTTGGATGTGAATTATGACTTTTTCCAACTAAAATAAGTGTGTTTAAAGTCATTTCTGTGCCTGAAACGGGTCAAAATTGAAGCTTTTGAGTAAACAAAACTCTGCAACAATGGCAATTTTGGTCACTGTTAGGGTTTAAAAAGTGGTTATTGAACATGAGGTGCGATCCAATTGACATTTTGAATCATTTTTGGTACAGTCCAAAAAATCTATTTTCGGATGAAAAACGATGACTCCGGACGTGTCGAACGTTCCCAAAATGGTCTATAATGATGACATTTTAACATTTAATCTTTTGACTCTAAATGACTGTTGGATGTGAATTATGACTTTTTCAACTAAAATAAGTGTGTTTAAAGTCATTTCTGTGCCTGAAACGGGTCAAAATTGAAGCTTTTGAGTAAGCAAAACTCTGTAAAAATGGCAATTTTGGTCACTGTGAGGGTTTAAAAAGTGGTTATTCAACATGAGGCGCGATCTAATTGACATTTTGAATCATTTTTAGTACAGTCCAAAAAATCTATTTTCGGATGAAAAATTATGACTCCGGACGTGTCGAACATTCCCAAAGTGGTCTATAATGATGACATTTTAACATTTAATCTTTTGACTCTAAATGACTGTTGGATGTGAATTATGACTTTTTCAACTAAAATAAGTGTGTTTAAAGTCATTTCTGTGCCTGAAACGGGTCAAAATTGAAGCTTTTGAGCAAGCAAAACTCTGTAAAAATGGCAATTTTGGTCACTGTGAGGGTTTAAAAAGTGGTTATTCAACATGAGGCACGATCCAAATGACATTTTGAATCATTTTTGGTACAGTCCAAAAAATCAATTTTTGGATAAAAAACGATGACTCTGGACCTGTCGAACGTTCCCAAAATGGTCTATAAAGATGAAATTTTAACATTTAATCTTTTGACTCTAAATGACTTGTGGGTGTGAATTATGACTTTTTCAACTAAAATAAGTGTGTTTAAAGTCATTTCTGTGCCTGAAACTGGTCAAAATTGAAGCTTTTGAGTAAGCAAAACTGTGTAAAAATGGCAATTTTGGTCACTCTGAGGGTTTAAAAAGTGGGTATTCAACATGAGGCATGATCCAAATGACATTTTGAATCATTTTTGGTACAGTCCAAAATATCAATTTTCGGATGAAAAACGATGACTCCGGACCTGTCGAACGTTCCCAAAATGGTCTATAATGATGACATTTTAACATTTAATCTTTTGACTCTAAATGACTGTTGGATGTGAATTATGACTTTTTCAACTAAAATAAGTGTGTTTAAAGTCATTTCTGTGCCTGAAACGGGTCAAAATTGAAGCTTTTGAGTAAGCAAAACTCTGTAAAAATGGCAATTTTGGTCACTGTGAGGGTTTAAAAAGTGGTTATTCAACATGAGGCGCGATCTAATTGACATTTTGAATCATTTTTAGTACAGTCCAAAAAATCTATTTTCGGATGAAAAATTATGACTCCGGACGTGTCGAACATTCCCAAAGTGGTCTATAATGATGACATTTTAACATTTAATCTTTTGACTCTAAATGACTGTTGGATGTGAATTATGACTTTTTCAACTAAAATAAGTGTGTTTAAAGTCATTTCTGTGCCTGAAACGGGTCAAAATTGAAGCTTTTGAGCAAGCAAAACTCTGTAAAAATGGCAATTTTGGTCACTGTGAGGGTTTAAAAAGTGGTTATTCAACATGAGGCACGATCCAAATGACATTTTGAATCATTTTTGGTACAGTCCAAAAAATCAATTTTTGGATAAAAAACGATGACTCTGGACCTGTCGAACGTTCCCAAAATGGTCTATAAAGATGAAATTTTAACATTTAATCTTTTGACTCTAAATGACTTGTGGGTGTGAATTATGACTTTTTCAACTAAAATAAGTGTGTTTAAAGTCATTTCTGTGCCTGAAACTGGTCAAAATTGAAGCTTTTGAGTAAGCAAAACTGTGTAAAAATGGCAATTTTGGTCACTCTGAGGGTTTAAAAAGTGGGTATTCAACATGAGGCATGATCCAAATGACATTTTGAATCATTTTTGGTACAGTCCAAAATATCAATTTTCGGATGAAAAACGATGACTCCGGACCTGTCGAACGTTCCCAAAATGGTCTATAATGATGAAATTTTAACATTTAATCTTTTGACTCTAAATGACTGTTGGATGTGAATTATGACTTTTTCAACTAAAATAAGTGTGTTTAAGGTCATTTCTGTGCCTGAAACAGGTCAAAATTGAAGCTTTTGAGTAAGCAAAACTCTGTAAAAATGGCAATTTTGGTCACTGTGAGGGTTTAAAAAGTGGTTATTCAACATGAGGCGCGATCTAATTGACATTTGGAATCATTTTTAGTACAGTCCAAAAAATCTATTTTCGGATGAAAAACGATGACTCCGGACGTGTCGAACGTTCTCAAAATGGTCTATAATGATGACATTGTAACATTTAATCTTTTGACTCTAAATGACTGTTGGATGTGAATTATGACTTTTTCAACTAAAATAAGTGTGTTTAAAGTCAATTCTGTGCCTGAAACGGGTCAAAATTGAAGCTTTTGAGTAAGCAAAACTCTGTAAAAATGGCAATTTTGGTCACTGTGAGTGTTTAAAAAGTGGTTATTCAACATGAGGCACGATCCAAATGACATTTTGAATCATTTTTGGTACAGTCCAAAAAATCAATTTTCGGATGAAAAACGATGACTCTGGACCTGTCGAACATTCCCAAAATGGTCTATAATGATGAAATTTTTAACATTTAATCTTTTGACTCTGAATGACTGTTGGATGTGAAATATGACTTTGTCAACTAAAATAAGTGTGTTTAAAGTCATTTCTGTGCCTGAAACGGGTCAAAATTGAAGCTTTTGAGTAAGCAAAACTCTGTAAAAATGGCAATTTTGGTCACTGTGAGGGTTTAAAAAGTGGTTCTTCAACATGAGGCACGATCCAATTGACATTTTGAATCAGTTGTGGTACAGTCCAAAAAATCAATTTTCGGATGAGAACGAAGGACTCCGGACCTGTCGAACGTTCCCAAAATGGTCTATAATGATGAAATTTTAACATTTAATCTTTTGACTCTATATGACTGTTGGATGTGAATTATGACTTTTTCAACTAAAATAAGTGTGTTTAAAGTCATTTCTGTGCCTGAAACGGGTCAAAATTGAAGCTTTTGAGTAAGCAAAACTCTGTAAAAATGGCAATTTTGGTCACTGTGAGGGTTTAAAAAGTGGTTATTCAACATGAGGCACGATCCAAATGACATTTTGAATCAGTTTTGGTACAGTCCAAAAAATCAATTTTCGGATGAGAAACGATGACGTTCCCAAAATGGTCTATAATGATGAAATTTTAACATTTAATCTTTTCACTCTAAATGACTGTTGGATATGAATTATGACTTTTTCAACTAAATAAGTGTGTTTAAAATCATTTCAATGCCTGAAATGGGTCAAAATTGAAGCTTTTGAGTAAGCAAAACTCTGTAAAAATGGCAATTTTGGTCACTGTGAGGGTTTAAAAAGTGGTTATTCAACATGAGGCACGATTCAATTGACATTTTGAATAATTTTTGGTAGTCCAAAATAATCAATTTTCGGATGAAAAACGATGACTCCGGACCTGTCGAACGTTACCAAAACGGTCTATAATGACGAAATTTTAACATTTAATCTCTTGACTCTAAATGACTGTTGGATGTGAATTATGACTTTTTCAACTAAAATAAGTGTGTTTAAAGTCATTTCTGTGCCTGAAACTTTTCAAAATTGAAGCTTTTGAGTAATCAAAACTCTGTAAAAATGGCAATTTTGGTCACTGTGAGGGTTTAAAAAGTGGTTATTCAACATGAGGCACGATCCAAATGACATTTTGAATCATTTTTGGTACAGTCCAAAATATCAATTTTTGGATGAAAAACGATGAATCTGGACCTGTCGAACGTTCCCAAAATGGTCTATAATGATGAAATTTTTACATTTAATCTTTTGACTCTAAATGACTGTTGGATGTGAATTATGACTTTTTCAACTAAAATAAGTGTGTTTAAGGTCATTTCTGTGCCTGAAACAGGTCAAAATTGAAGCTTTTGAGTAAGCAAAACTCTGTAAAAATTGCAATTTTGGTCACTGTGAGGGTTTAAAAAGTGGTTATTCAACATGAGGCGCGATCTAATTGACATTTTGAATCATTTTTAGTACAGTCCCAAAAATCTATTTTCGGATGAAAAACGATGACTCCGGACGTGTCGAACGTTCTCAAAATGGTCTATAATGATGACATTGTAACATTTAATCTTTTGACTCTAAATGACTATTGGATGTGAATTATGACTTTTTCAACTAAAATAAGTGTGTTTAAAGTCATTTCTGTGCCTGAAACGGGTCAAAATTGAAGCTTTTGAGTAAGCAAAACTCTGTAAAAATGGCAATTTTGGTCACTGTGAGTGTTTAAAAAGTGGCTATTCAACATGAGGCACGATCCAAATGACATTTTGAATCATTTTTGGTACAGTCCAAAAAATCAATTTTCGGATGAAAAACGATGACTCTGGACCTGTCGAACGTTCCCAAAATGGTCTATAATGATGAAATTTTTAACATTTAATCTTTTGACTCTGAATGACTGTTGGATGTGAAATATGACTTTGTCAACTAAAATAAGTGTGTTTAAAGTCATTTCTGTGCCTGAAACGGGTCAAAACTGAAGCTTTTGAGTAAGCAAAACTCTGTAAAAATGGCAATTTTGGTCACTGTGAGGGTTTAAAAAGTGGTTAATCAACATGAGGCGCGATCTAATTGACATTTTGAATCATTTTTAGTACAGTCCAAAAAATCTATTTTCGGATGAAAAACGATGACTCCGGACGTGTCGAACATTCCCAAAGTGGTCTATAATGATGACATTTTAACATTTAATCTTTTGACTCTAAATGACTGTTGGATGTGAATTATGACTTTTTCAACTAAAATAAGTGTGTTTAAAGTCATTTCTGTGCCTGAAACGGGTAAAAATTGAAGCTTTTCAGCAAGCAAAACTCTGTAAAAATGGCAATTTTGGTCACTGTGAGGGTTTAAAAAGTGGTTATTCAACATGAGGCACGATCCAAATGACATTTTGAATCAGTTTTGGTACAGTCCAAAAAATCAATTTTCGGATGAGAAACGATGACGTTCCCAAAATGGTCTATAATGATGAAATTTTAACATTTAATCTTTTCACTCTAAATGACTGTTGGATGTGAATTATGACTTTTTCAACTAAAATAAGTGTGTTTAAAGTCATTTCTGTGCCTGAAACGGGTCAAAATTGAAGCTTTTGAGTAAGCAAAACTGTGTAAAAATGGCAATTTTGGTCACTGTGAGGGTTTAAAAAGTGGTTATTCAACATGAGGCACGATCCAAATGACATTTTTAATCAGTTTTGGTACAGTCCAAAAAATCAATTTTCGGATGAGAAACGATGACGTTCCCAAAATGGTCTATAATGATGAAATTTTAACATTTAATCTTTTCACTCTAAATGACTGTTGGATATGAATTATGACTTTTTCAACTAAATAAGTGTGTTTAAAATCATTTCAATGCCTGAAATGGGTCAAAATTGAAGCTTTTGAGTAAGCAAAACTCTGTAAAAATGGCAATTTTGGTCACTGTGAGGGTTTAAAAAGTGGTTATTCAACATGAGGCACGATTCAATTGACATTTTGAATAATTTTTGGTAGTCCAAAATAATCAATTTTCGGATGAAAAACGATGACTCCGGACCTGTCGAACGTTACCAAAACGGTCTATAATGACGAAATTTTAACATTTAATCTCTTGACTCTAAATGACTGTTGGATGTGAATTATGACTTTTTCAACTAAAATAAGTGTGTTTAAAGTCATTTCTGTGCCTGAAACTTTTCAAAATTGAAGCTTTTGAGTAATCAAAACTCTGTAAAAATGGCAATTTTGGTCACTGTGAGGGTTTAAAAAGTGGTTATTCAACATGAGGCACGATCCAAATGACATTTTGAATCATTTTTGGTACAGTCCAAAATATCAATTTTTGGATGAAAAACGATGAATCTGGACCTGTCGAACGTTCCCAAAATGGTCTATAATGATGAAATTTTTAACATTTAATCTTTTGACTCTGAATGACTGTTGGATGTGAAATATGACTTTTTCAACTAAAATAAGTGTGTTTAAGGTCATTTCTGTGCCTGAAACAGGTCAAAATTGAAGCTTTTGAGTAAGCAAAACTCTGTAAAAATGGCAATTTTGGTCACTGTGAGGGTTTAAAAAGTGGTTATTCAACATGAGGCGCGATCTAATTGACATTTTGAATCATTTTTAGTACAGTCCCAAAAATCTATTTTCGGATGAAAAACGATGACTCCGGACGTGTCGAACGTTCTCAAAATGGTCTATAATGATGACATTGTAACATTTAATCTTTTGACTCTAAATGACTGTTGGATGTGAATTATGACTTTTTCAACTAAAATAAGTGTGTTTAAAGTCATTTCTGTGCCTGAAACGGGTCAAAATTGAAGCTTTTGAGTAAGCAAAACTCTGTAAAAATGGCAATTTTGGTCACTGTGAGTGTTTAAAAAGTGGTTATTCAACATGAGGCACGATCCAAATGACATTTTGAATCATTTTTGGTACAGTCCAAAAAATCAATTTTCGGATGAAAAACGATGACTCTGGACCTGTCGAACGTTCCCAAAATGGTCTATAATGATGAAATTTTTAACATTTAATCTTTTGACTCTGAATGACTGTTGGATGTGAAATATGACTTTGTCAACTAAAATAAGTGTGTTTAAAGTCATTTCTGTGCCTGAAACGGGTCAAAACTGAAGCTTTTGAGTAAGCAAAACTCTGTAAAAATGGCAATTTTGGTCACTGTGAGGGTTTAAAAAGTGGTTCTTCAACATGAGGCACGATCCAATTGACATTTTGAATCAGTTGTGGTACAGTCCAAAAAATCAATTTTCGGATGAAAAACAATGACTCCGGACCTGTCGAACATTCCCAAAGTGGTCTATAATGATGAAATTTTAACATTTAATCTTTTGACTCTAAATGACTGTTGGATGTGAATTATGACTTTTTCAACTAAAATAAGTGTGTTTAAAGTCATTTCAATGCCTGAAACGGGTCAAAATTGAAGCTTTTGAGCAAGCAAAACTCTGTAAAAATGGCAATTTTGGTCACTGTTAGGGCTTAAAAAGTGGTTATTCAACATTATGCACGATCCAATTGACATTTTGAATCATTTTTGGTACAGTCCAAAAAATCTATTTTCGGATGAAAAACGATGACTCTGGACCTGTCGAACGTTCCCAAAATGGTCTATAATGATGAAATTTTAACATTTAATCTTTTGACTCTAAATGACTTGTGGGTGTGAATTATGACTTTTTCAACTAAAATAAGTGTGTTTAAAGTCATTTCTGTGCCTGAAACTGGTCAAAATTGAAGCTTTTGAGTAAGCAAAACTGTGTAAAAATGGCAATTTTGGTCACTCTGAGGGTTTAAAAAGTGGGTATTCAACATGAGGCATGATCCAAATGACATTTTGAATCATTTTTGGTACAGTGCCAAAAATCTATTTTCGGATGAAAAACAATGACTCCGAACCTGTCGAACGTTCCCAAAATGGTCTATAATGATGACATTTTAACATTTAATCTCTTGACTCTAAATGACTGTTGGATGTGAATTATGACTTTTTCCAACTAAAATAAGTGTGTTTAAAGTCATTTCTGTGCCTGAAACGGGTCAAAGTTGAAGCTTTTGAGTAAACAAAACTCTGCAACAATGGCAATTTTGGTCACTGTTAGGGTTTAAAAAGTGGTTATTGAACATGAGGTGCGATCCAATTGACATTTTGAATCATTTTTGGTACAGTCCAAAAAATCAGTTTTCGGATGAAAAACGATGACTCCGGACCCGTCGAACGTTCCCAAAATGGTCTATAATGATGAAATTTTAACATTTAATCTTTTGACTCTATATGACTGTTGGATGTGAATTATGACTTTTTCAACTAAAATAAGTGTGTTTAAAGTCATTTCTGTGCCTGAAACGGGTCAAAATTGAAGCTTTTGAGTAAGCAAAACTCTTTAAAAATGGCAATTTTGGTCACTGTGAGGGTTTAAAAAGTGGTTATTCAACATGAGGCACGATTCAATTGACATTTTGAATAATTTTTGGTACAGTCCAAAATATCAATTTTCGGATGAAAAACGATGACTCTGGACCTGTCGAACGTTCCCAAAATGGTCTATAATGATGAAATTTTAACATTTAATCTTTTGACTCTAAATGACTGTTGGATGTGAATTATGACTATTTCAACTAAAATAAGTGTGTTTAAGGTCATTTCTGTGCCTGAAACAGGTCAAAATTGAAGCTTTTGAGTAAGCAAAACTCTGTAAAAATGGCAATTTTGGTCACTGTGAGGGTTTAAAAAGTGGTTATTCAACATGAGGCGCGATCTAATTGACATTTTGAATCATTTTTAGTACAGTCCAAAAAATCTATTTTCGGATGGAAAACGATGACTCCGGACGTGTCGAACGTTCCCAAAATGGTCTATAATGATGACATTTTAACATTTAATCTTTTGACTCTAAATGACTGTTGGATGTGAATTATGACTTTTTCAACTAAAATAAGTGTGTTTAAAGTCATTTCTGTGCCTGAAACGGGTCAAAATTGAAGCTTTTGAGTAAGCAAAACTCTGTAAAAATGGCAATTTTGGTCACAGTGAGGGTTTAAAAAGTGGTTATTCAACATGAGGCACGATCCAAATGACATTTTGAATCAGTTTTGGTACAGTCCAAAACATCAATTTTCGGATGAGAAACGATGACGTTCCCAAAATGGTCTATAATGATGAAATTTTAACATTTAATCTTTTCACTCTAAATGACTGTTGGATATGAATTATGACTTTTTCAACTAAATAAGTGTGTTTAAAATCATTTCAATGCCTGAAATGGGTCAAAATTGAAGCTTTTGAGTAAGCAAAACTCTGTAAAAATGGCAATTTTGGTCACTGTGAGTGTTTAAAAAGTGGCTATTCAACATGAGGCACGATCCAAATGACATTTTGAATCATTTTTGGTACAGTCCAAAAAATCAATTTTCGGATGAAAAACGATGACTCCGGACCTGTCGAACGTTCCCAAAATGGTCTATAATGATGAAATTTTAACATTTAATCTTTTCACTCTAAATGACTGTTGGATATGAATTATGACTTTTTCAACTAAATAAGTGTGTTTAAAGTCATTTCAATGCCTGAAACTGGTCAAAATTGAAGCTTTTGAGTAAGCAAAACTCTGTAAAAATGGCAATTTTGGTCACTGTGAGGGTTTAAAAAGTGGTTATTCAACATGAGGCGCGATCTAATTGACATTTTGAATCATTTTTAGTACAGTCCAAAAACTCTATTTTCGGATGAAAAACGATGACTCCGGACGTGTCGAACGTTCCCAAAATGGTCTATAATGATGACATTTTAACATTTAATCTTTTGACTCTAAATGACTGTTGGATGTGAATTATGACTTTTTCAACTAAAATAAGTGTGTTTAAAGTCATTTCTGTGCCTGAAACGGGTCAAAATTGAAGCTTTTGAGCAAGCAAAACTCTGTAAAAATGGCAATTTTGGTCACTGTGAGGGTTTAAAAAGTGGTTATTCAACATGAGGCACGATCCAAATGACATTTTGAATCATTTTTGGTACAGTCCAAAAAATCAATTTTTGGATAAAAAACGATGACTCTGGACCTGTCGAACGTTCCCAAAATGGTCTATAATGATGAAATTTTAACATTTAATCTTTTGACTCTAAATGACTTGTGGGTGTGAATTATGACTTTTTCAACTAAAATAAGTGTGTTTAAAGTCATTTCTGTGCCTGAAACGGGTCAAAATTGAAGCTTTTGAGTAAGCAAAACTGTGTAAAAATGGCAATTTTGGTCACTCTCAGGGTTTAAAAAGTGGGTATTCAACATGAGGCATGATCCAAATGACATTTTGAATCATTTTTGGTACAGTCCAAAATATCAATTTTCGGATGAAAAAAGATGACTCCGGACCTGTCGAACGTTGCCAAAATGGTCTATAATGATGAAATTTTAACATTTAATCTTTTGACTCTAAATGACTGTTGGATGTGAATTATGACTTTTTCAACTAAAATAAGTGTGTTTAAGGTCATTTCTGTGCCTGAAACAGGTCAAAATTGAAGCTTTTGAGTAAGCAAAACTCTGTAAAAATGGCAATTTTGGTCACTGTGAGGGTTTAAAAAGTGGTTATTCAACATGAGGAGCGATCTAATTGACATTTTGAATCATTTTTAGTACAGTCCAAAAATTCTATTTTCGGATGAAAAACGATGACTCCGGACGTGTCGAACGTTCTCAAAATGGTCTATAATGATGACATTGTAACATTTAATCTTTTGACTCTAAATGACTGTTGGATGTGAATTATGACTTTTTCAACTAAAATAAGTGTGTTTAAAGTCATTTCTGTGCCTGAAACGGGTCAAAATTGAAGCTTTTGAGTAAGCAAAACTCTGTAAAAATGGCAATTTTGGTCACTGTGAGTGTTTAAAAAGTGGCTATTCAACATGAGGCACGATCCAAATGACATTTTGAATCATTTTTGGTACAGTCCAAAAAATCAATTTTCGGATGAAAAACGATGACTCTGGACCTGTCGAACGTTCCCAAAATGGTCTATAATGATGAAATTTTTAACATTTAATCTTTTGACTCTGAATGACTGTTGGATGTGAAATATGACTTTGTCAACTAAAATAAGTGTGTTTAAAGTCATTTCTGTGCCTGAAACGGGTCAAAACTGAAGCTTTTGAGTAAGCAAAACTCTGTAAAAATGGCAATTTTGGTCACTGTGAGGGTTTAAAAAGTAGTTATTCAACATGAGGCGCGATCTAATTGACATTTTGAATCATTTTTAGTACAGTCCAAAAAATCTATTTTCGGATGAAAAACGATGACTCCGGACGTGTCGAACATTCCCAAAGTGGTCTATAATGATGACATTTTAACATTTAATCTTTTGACTCTAAATGACTGTTGGATGTGAATTATGACTTTTTCAACTAAAATAAGTGTGTTTAAAGTCATTTCTGTGCCTGAAACGGGTCAAAATTGAAGCTTTTGAGCAAGCAAAACTCTGTAAAAATGGCAATTTTGGTCACTGTGAGGGTTTAAAAAGTGGTTATTCAACATGAGGCACGATCCAAATGAGATTTTGAATCATTTTTGGTACAGTCCATAAATCAATTTTTGGATAAAAAACGATGACTCTGGACCTGTCGAACGTTCCCAAAATGGTCTATAATGATGAAATTTTAACATTTAATCTTTTGACTCTAAATGACTTGTGGGTGTGAATTATGACTTTTTCAACTAAAATAAGTGTGTTTAAAGTCGTTTCTGTGCCTGAACCTGGTCAAAATTGAAGCTTTTGAGTAAGCAAAACTGTGTAAAAATGGCAATTTTGGTCACTCTGAGGGTTTAAAAAGTGGGTATTCAACATGAGGCATGATCCAAATGACATTTTGAATCATTTTTGGTACAGTCCAAAATATCAATTTTCGGATGAAAAACGATGACTCCGGACCTGTCGAACGTTCCCAAAATGGTCTATAATGATGAAATTTTAACATTTAATCTTTTGACTCTAAATGACTGTTGGATGTGAATTATGACTTTTTCAACTAAAATAAGTGTGTTTAAGGTCATTTCTGTGCCTGAAACAGGTCAAAATTGAAGCTTTTGAGTAAGCAAAACTCTGTAAAAATGGCAATTTTGGTCACTGTGAGGGTTTAAAAAGTGGTTATTCAACATGAGGCGCGATCTAATTGACATTTTGAATCATTTTTAGTACAGTCCAAAAAATCTATTTTCGGATGAAAAACGATGACTCCGGACGTGTCGAACGTTCTCAAAATGGTCTATAATGATGACATTGTAACATTTAATCTTTTGACTCTAAATGACTGTTGGATGTGAATTATGACTTTTTCAACTAAAATAAGTGTGTTTAAAGTCATTTCTGTGCCTGAAACGGGTCAAAATTGAAGCTTTTGAGTAAGCAAAACTCTGTAAAAATGGCAATTTTGGTCACTGTGAGTGTTTAAAAAGTGGTTATTCAACATGAGGCACGATCCAAATGACATTTTGAATCATTTTTGGTACAGTCCAAAAAATCAATTTTCGGATGAAAAACGATGACTCTGGACCTGTCGAACGTTCCCAAAATGGTCTATAATGATGAAATGTTTAACATTTAATCTTTTGACTCTGAATGACTGTTGGATGTGAAATATGACTTTGTCAACTAAAATAAGTGTGTTTAAAGTCATTTCTGTGCCTGAACCGGGTCAAAATTGAAGCTTTTGAGTAAGCAAAACTCTGTAAAAATGGCAATTTTGGTCACTGTGAGGGTTTAAAAAGTGGTTCTTCAACATGAGGCACGATCCAATTGACATTTTGAATCAGTTGTGGTACAGTCCAAAAAATCAATTTTCGGATGAGAACGAAGGACTCCGGACCTGTCGAACGTTCCCAAAATGGTCTATAATGATGAAATTTTAACATTTAATCTTTTCACTCTAAATGACTGTTGGATATGAATTATGACTTTTTCAACTAAATAAGTGTGTTTAAAGTCATTTCAATGCCTGAAACGGGTCAAAATTGAAGCTTTTGAGTAAGCAAAACTCTGTAAAAATGGCAATTTTGGTCACTGTTAGGGCTTAAAAAGTGGTTATTCAACATTATGCACGATCCAATTGACATTTTGAATCATTTTTGGTACAGTGCCAAAAATCTATTTTCGGATGAAAAACAATGACTCCGAACCTGTCGAACGTTCCCAAAATGGTCTATAATGATGAAATTTTAACATTTAATCTCTTGACTCTAAATGACTGTTGGATGTGAATTATGACTTTTTCCAACTAAAATAAGTGTGTTTAAAGTCATTTCTGTGCCTGAAACGGGTCAAAATTGAAGCTTTTGAGTAAGCAAAACTCTTTAAAAATGGCAATTTTGGTCACTGTGAGGGTTTAAAAAGTGGTTATTCAACATGAGGCACGATTCAATTGACATTTTGAATAATTTTTGGTACAGTCCAAAATATCAATTTTCGGATGAAAAACGATGACTCCGGACCTGTCGAACGTTCCCAAAATGGTCTATAATGATGAAATTTTAACATTTAATCTTTTGACTCTAAATGACTGTTGGATGTGAATTATGACTTTTTCAACTAAAATAAGTGTGTTTAAGGTCATTTCTGTGCCTGAAACAGGTCAAAATTGAAGCTTTTGAGTAAGCAAAACTCTGTAAAAATGGCAATTTTGGTCACTGTGAGGGTTTAAAAAGTGGTTATTCAACATGAGGCGCGATCTAATTGACATTTTGAATCATTTTTAGTACAGTCCAAAAAATCTATTTTCGGATGGAAAACGATGACTCCGGACGTGTCGAACGTTCCCAAAATGGTCTATAATGATGACATTTTAACATTTAATCTTTTGACTCTAAATGACTGTTGGATGTGAATTATGACTTTTTCAACTAAAATAAGTGTGTTTAAAGTCATTTCTGTGCCTGAAACGGGTCAAAATTGAAGCTTTTGAGTAAGCAAAACTCTGTAAAAATGGCAATTTTGGTCACTGTGAGGGTTTAAAAAGTGGTTATTCAACATGAGGCGCGATCTAATTGACATTTTGAATCATTTTTAGTACAGTCCAAAAAATCTATTTTCGGATGAAAAACGATGACTCCGGACGTGTCGAACGTTCCCAAAGTGGTCTATAATGATGACATTTTAACATTTAATCTTTTGACTCTAAATGACTGTTGGATGTGAATTATGACTTTTTCAACTAAAATAAGTGTGTTTAAAGTCATTTCTGTGCCTGAAACGGGTCAAAATTGAAGCTTTTGAGCAAGCAAAACTCTGTAAAAATGGCAATTTTGGTCACTGTGAGGGTTTAAAAAGTGGTTATTCAACATGAGGCACGATCCAAATGACATTTTGAATCATTTTTGGTACAGTCCAAAAAATCAATTTTTGGATAAAAAACGATGACTCTGGACCTGTCGAACGTTCCCAAAATGGTCTATAATGATGAAATTTTAACATTTAATCTTTTGACTCTAAATGACTTGTGGGTGTGAATTATGACTTTTTCAACTAAAATAAGTGTGTTTAAAGTCATTTCTGTGCCTGAAACTGGTCAAAATTGAAGCTTTTGAGTAAGCAAAACTGTGTAAAAATGGCAATTTTGGTCACTCTCAGGGTTTAAAAAGTGGGTATTCAACATGAGGCATGATCCAAATGACATTTTGAATCATTTTTGGTACAGTCCAAAATATCAATTTTCGGATGAAAAAAGATGACTCCGGACGTGTCGAACATTCCCAAAGTGGTCTATAATGATGACATTTTAACATTTAATCTTTTGACTCTAAATGACTGTTGGATGTGAATTATGACTTTTTCAACTAAAATAAGTGTGTTTAAAGTCATTTCTGTGCCTGAAACGGGTCAAAATTGAAGCTTTTGAGCAAGCAAAACTCTGTAAAAATGGCAATTTTGGTCACTGTGAGGGTTTAAAAAGTGGTTATTCAACATGAGGCACGATCCAAATGACATTTTGAATCAGTTTTGGTACAGTCCAAAAAATCAATTTTCGGATGAGAAACGATGACGTTCCCAAAATGGTCTATAATGATGAAATTTTAACATTTAATCTTTTCACTCTAAATGACTGTTGGATGTGAATTATGACTTTTTCAACTAAAATAAGTGTGTTTAAAGTCATTTCTGTGCCTGAAACGGGTCAAAATTGAAGCTTTTGAGTAAGCAAAACTCTGTAAAAATGGCAATTTTGGTCACTGTGAGGGTTTAAAAAGTGGTTATTCAACATGAGGCACGATTCAATTGACATTTTGAATAATTTTTGGTAGTCCAAAATAATCAATTTTCGGATGAAAAACGATGACTCCGGACCTGTCGAACGTTACCAAAACGGTCTATAATGACGAAATTTTAACATTTAATCTCTTGACTCTAAATGACTGTTGGATGTGAATTATGACTTTTTCAACTAAAATAAGTGTGTTTAAAGTCATTTCTGTGCCTGAAACTTTTCAAAATTGAAGCTTTTGAGTAATCAAAACTCTGTAAAAATGGCAATTTTGGTCACCGTGAGGGTTTAAAAAGTGGTTATTCAACATGAGGCACGATCCAAATGACATTTTGAATCATTTTTGGTACAGTCCAAAATATCAATTTTTGGATGAAAAACGATGAATCTGGACCTGTCGAACGTTCCCAAAATGGTCTATAATGATGAAATTTTTACATTTAATCTTTTGACTCTAAATGACTGTTGGATGTGAATTATGACTTTTTCAACTAAAATAAGTGTGTTTAAGGTCATTTCTGTGCCTGAAACAGGTCAAAATTGAAGCTTTTGAGTAAGCAAAACTCTGTAAAAATTGCAATTTTGGTCACTGTGAGGGTTTAAAAAGTGGTTATTCAACATGAGGCGCGATCTAATTGACATTTTGAATCATTTTTAGTACAGTCCCAAAAATCTATTTTCGGATGAAAAACGATGACTCCGGACGTGTCGAACGTTCTCAAAATGGTCTATAATGATGACATTGTAACATTTAATCTTTTGACTCTAAATGACTGTTGGATGTGAATTATGACTTTTTCAACTAAAATAAGTGTGTTTAAAGTCATTTCTGTGCCTGAAACGGGTCAAAATTGAAGCTTTTGAGTAAGCAAAACTCTGTAAAAATGGCAATTTTGGTCACTGTGAGTGTTTAAAAAGTGGCTATTCAACATGAGGCACGATCCAAATGACATTTTGAATCATTTTTGGTACAGTCCAAAAAATCAATTTTCGGATGAAAAACGATGACTCTGGACCTGTCGAACGTTCCCAAAATGGTCTATAATGATGAAATTTTTAACATTTAATCTTTTGACTCTGAATGACTGTTGGATGTGAAATATGACGTTGTCAACTAAAATAAGTGTGTTTAAAGTCATTTCTGTGCCTGAAACGGGTCAAAACTGAAGCTTTTGAGTAAGCAAAACTCTGTAAAAATGGCAATTTTGGTCACTGTGAGGGTTTAAAAAGTGGTTATTCAACATGAGGCGCGATCTAATTGACATTTTGAATCATTTTTAGTACAGTCCAAAAAATCTATTTTCGGATGAAAAACGATGACTCCGGACGTGTCGAACATTCCCAAAGTGGTCTATAATGATGACATTTTAACATTTAATCTTTTGACTCTAAATGACTGTTGGATGTGAATTATGACTTTTTCAACTAAAATAAGTGTGTTTAAAGTCATTTCTGTGCCTGAAACGGGTCAAAATTGAAGCTTTTGAGCAAGCAAAACTCTGTAAAAATGGCAATTTTGGTCACTGTGAGGGTTTAAAAAGTGGTTATTCAACATGAGGCACGATCCAAATGACATTTTGAATCATTTTTGGTACAGTCCAAAAAATCAATTTTTGGATAAAAAACGATGACTCTGGACCTGTCGAACGTTCCCAAAATAGTCTATAATGATGAAATTTTAACATTTAATCTTTTGACTCTAAATGACTTGTGGGTGTGAATTATGACTTTTTCAACTAAAATAAGTGTGTTTAAAGTCATTTCTGTGCCTGAAACTGGTCAAAATTGAAGCTTTTGAGTAAGCAAAACTGTGTAAAAATGGCAATTTTGGTCACTCTGAGGGTTTAAAAAGTGGGTATTCAACATGAGGCATGATCCAAATGACATTTTGAATCATTTTTGGTACAGTCCAAAATATCAATTTTCGGATGAAAAACGATGACTCCGGACCTGTCGAACGTTTCCAAAATGGTCTATAATGATGAAATTTTAACATTTAATCTTTTGACTCTAAATGACTGTTGGATGTGAATTATGACTTTTTCAACTAAAATAAGTGTGTTTAAGGTCATTTCTGTGCCTGAAACAGGTCAAAATTGAAGCTTTTGAGTAAGCAAAACTCTGTAAAAATGGCAATTTTGGTCACTGTGAGGGTTTAAAAAGTGGTTATTCAACATGAGGCGCGATCTAATTGACATTTTGAATCATTTTTAGTACAGTCCAAAAAATCTATTTTCGGATGAAAAACGATGACTCCGGACGTGTCGAACGTTCTCAAAATGGTCTATAATGATGACATTGTAACATTTAATCTTTTGACTCTAAATGACTGTTGGATGTGAATTATGACTTTTTCAACTAAAATAAGTGTGTTTAAAGTCATTTCTGTGCCTGAAACGGGTCAAAATTGAAGCTTTTGAGTAAGCAAAACTCTGTAAAAATGGCAATTTTGGTCACTGTGAGTGTTTAAAAAGTGGTTATTCAACATGAGGCACGATCCAAATGACATTTTGAATCATTTTTGGTACAGTCCAAAAAATCAATTTTCGGATGAAAAACGATGACTCTGGACCTGTCGAACGTTCCCAAAATGGTCTATAATGATGAAATTTTTAACATTTAATCTTTTGACTCTGAATGACTGTTGGATGTGAAATATGACTTTGTCAACTAAAATAAGTGTGTTTAAAGTCATTTCTGTGCCTGAACCGGGTCAAAATTGAAGCTTTTGAGTAAGCAAAACTCTGTAAAAATGGCAATTTTGGTCACTGTGAGGGTTTAAAAAGTGGTTCTTCAACATGAGGCACGATCCAATTGACATTTTGAATCAGTTGTGGTACAGTCCAAAAAATCAATTTTCGGATGAGAACGAAGGACTCCGGACCTGTCGAACGTTCCCAAAATGGTCTATAATGATGAAATTTTAACATTTAATCTTTTCACTCTAAATGACTGTTGGATATGAATTATGACTTTTTCAACTAAATAAGTGTGTTTAAAGTCATTTCAATGCCTGAAACGGGTCAAAATTGAAGCTTTTGAGTAAGCAAAACTCTGTAAAAATGGCAATTTTGGTCACTGTTAGGGCTTAAAAAGTGGTTATTCAACATTATGCACGATCCAATTGACATTTTGAATCATTTTTGGTACAGTGCCAAAAATCTATTTTCGGATGAAAAACAATGACTCCGAACCTGTCGAACGTTCCCAAAATGGTCTATAATGATGAAATTTTAACATTTAATCTCTTGACTCTAAATGACTGTTGGATGTGAATTATGACTTTTTCCAACTAAAATAAGTGTGTTTAAAGTCATTTCTGTGCCTGAAACGGGTCAAAATTGAAGCTTTTGAGTAAACAAAACTCTGCAACAATGGCAATTTTGGTCACTGTTAGGGTTTAAAAAGTGGTTATTGAACATGAGGTGCGATCCAATTGACATTTTGAATCATTTTTGGTACAGTCCAAAAAATCAGTTTTCGGATGAAAAACGATGACTCCGGACCTGTCGAACGTTCCCAAAATGGTCTATAATGATGAAATTTTAACATTTAATCTTTTGACTCTATATGACTGTTGGATGTGAATTATGACTTTTTCAACTAAAATAAGTGTGTTTAAAGTCATTTCTGTGCCTGAAACGGGTCAAAATTGAAGCTTTTGAGTAAGCAAAACTCTTTAAAAATGGCAATTTTGGTCACTGTGAGGGTTTAAAAAGTGGTTATTCAACATGAGGCACGATTCAATTGACATTTTGAATAATTTTTGGTACAGTCCAAAATATCAATTTTCGGATGAAAAACGATGACTCCGGACCTGTCGAACGTTCCCAAAATGGTCTATAATGATGAAATTTTAACATTTAATCTTTTGACTCTAAATGACTGTTGGATGTGAATTATGACTTTTTCAACTAAAATAAGTGTGTTTAAGGTCATTTCTGTGCCTGAAACAGGTCAAAATTGAAGCTTTTGAGTAAGCAAAACTCTGTAAAAATGGCAATTTTGGTCACTGTGAGGGTTTAAAAAGTGGTTATTCAACATGAGGCGCGATCTAATTGACATTTTGAATCATTTTTAGTACAGTCCAAAAAATCTATTTTCGGATGGAAAACGATGACTCCGGACGTGTCGAACGTTCCCAAAATGGTCTATAATGATGACATTTTAACATTTAATCTTTTGACTCTAAATGACTGTTGGATGTGAATTATGACTTTTTCAACTAAAATAAGTGTGTTTAAAGTCATTTCTGTGCCTGAAACGGGTAAAAATTGAAGCTTTTGAGTAAGCAAAACTCTGTAAAAATGGCAATTTTGGTCACTGTGAGGGTTTAAAAAGTGGTTATTCAACATGAGGCACGATCCAAATGACATTTTGAATCAGTTTTGGTACAGTCCAAAAAATCAATTTTCGGATGAGAAACGATGACGTTCCCAAAATGGTCTATAATGATGAAATTTTAACATTTAATCTTTTCACTCTAAATGACTGTTGGATATGAATTATGACTTTTTCAACTAAATAAGTGTGTTTAAAATCATTTCAATGCCTGAAATGGGTCAAAAGTGAAGCTTTTGAGTAAGCAAAACTCTGTAAAAATGGCAATTTTGGTCACTGTGAGGGTTTAAAAAGTGGTTATTCAACATGAGGCACGATTCAATTGACATTTTGAATAATTTTTGGTAGTCCAAAATAATCAATTTTCGGATGAAAAACGATGACTCCGGACCTGTCGAACGTTCCCAAAATGGTCTATAATGATGAAATTTTAACATTTAATCTTTTGACTCTATATGACTGTTGGATGTGAATTATGACTTTTTCAACTAAAATAAGTGTGTTTAAAGTCATTTCTGTGCCTGAAACGGGTCAAAATTGAAGCTTTTGAGTAAGCAAAACTCTTTAAAAATGGCAATTTTGGTCACTGTGAGGGTTTAAAAAGTGGTTATTCAACATGAGGCACGATTCAATTGACATTTTGAATAATTTTTGGTACAGTCCAAAATATCAATTTTCGGATGAAAAACGATGACTCCGGACCTGTCGAACGTTCCCAAAATGGTCTATAATGATGAAATTTTAACATTTAATCTTTTGACTCTAAATGACTGTTGGATGTGAATTATGACTTTTTCAACTAAAATAAGTGTGTTTAAGGTCATTTCTGTGCCTGAAACAGGTCAAAATTGAAGCTTTTGAGTAAGCAAAACTCTGTAAAAATGGCAATTTTGGTCACTGTGAGGGTTTAAAAAGTGGTTATTCAACATGAGGCGCGATCTAATTGACATTTTGAATCATTTTTAGTACAGTCCAAAAAATCTATTTTCGGATGGAAAACGATGACTCCGGACGTGTCGAACGTTCCCAAAATGGTCTATAATGATGACATTTTAACATTTAATCTTTTGACTCTAAATGACTGTTGGATGTGAATTATGACTTTTTCAACTAAAATAAGTGTGTTTAAAGTCATTTCTGTGCCTGAAACGGGTCAAAATTGAAGCTTTTGAGTAAGCAAAACTCTGTAAAAATGGCAATTTTGGTCACTGTGAGGGTTTAAAAAGTGGTTATTCAACATGAGGCACGATCCAAATGACATTTTGAATCAGTTTTGGTACAGTCCAAAAAATCAATTTTCGGATGAGAAACGATGACGTTCCCAAAATGGTCTATAATGATGAAATTTTAACATTTAATCTTTTCACTCTAAATGACTGTTGGATATGAATTATGACTTTTTCAACTAAATAAGTGTGTTTAAAATCATTTCAATGCCTGAAATGGGTCAAAATTGAAGCTTTTGAGTAAGCAAAACTCTGTAAAAATGGCAATTTTGGTCACTGTGAGGGTTTAAAAAGTGGTTATTCAACATGAGGCACGATTCAATTGACATTTTGAATAATTTTTGGTAGTCCAAAATAATCAATTTTCGGATGAAAAACGATGACTCCGGACCTGTCGAACGTTACCAAAACGGTCTATAATGACAAAATTTTAACATTTAATCTCTTGACTCTTATGGCCGAGATACCCGCCACCCCCTCTCAACACAATCCCCAAAAGGAGGGAAACCGGAAACAGTTCTTGAAGTTTTTGGAAGTGGGATGGAGTGACCATCCCGGCCGTATTTATTAAAACAAAATTAAAACATTAAACGTTTCATGTTATGTACAATTTCATTACCATATTGCGATGTTTGGCTAACCTTAACAGATTCTCTAATACAGAGGTTCTCCTAGCCGAACTAGCAACCTACAAAACATTTCTTGACATATTGAAATTGTACAACCTAACGTTTAAGGGCCAACGGCAAGGTCATAACCGGTGTCAAGATCCCTAACCAGACTTACCCCTCCCACTTGGGATGGGCGACAGCACGGAGGCGTACCTCAAGTGCAACTACTACCAATTTCCCTTGACTTGACGGGGGCACCTAAAACTCGACGCCAGTTAAAGGTCGTTCGAATACTCGTGTGAGGTATCTAGAAGGTATCGTGGACCTTATCCCAACCCCACACAACTTACCGCATCTGCCGTCGCAGATGTCACTGGCCCCGGGAAATTCCCCAGGAGGGGGCTGTAACCCCTCCTACAAAGGAAGGGGCCTTGACCACCTTTCCTTTACTTCCGGCGACCCATCCTTAGAAGGGACCGCCTCCCCATTGAGGGGCCAATGGCCACCTCTCCCGAGCGCTCCCATCCGTGTTGGGTGACGCCCACTCATAGGGATCTACTAATTAGTGCTCACCGATCATGACCTTACCGCCTACCAAAATAAATACGACAGTGCAAATTAACCTAAGAATACATTGGCCACTATGACCGAAAGAGCATGCATCAAAATTCAACCCTAAACTGAATATCTTTAATGGCAAACATACTCAAAACGACCATTCTTTATTACCTCAAAATCAACATGGCACTACAACCTGTAAACGAAAACAGAAATAAACTTAATCAACTTTATTATACACAACTGGCTGTCTTCAGGGGCTGGTGGGTGGGTCAAAATTGGCTCTTCGTTCTGTCCCGAGCTCACGTGCAGCGAGGAGGTGCAGCTTCAGAGCACAAGAACAAGAGGATGTCTTCTGGTCTTGCATCCCTTTTTATCCGTCTTCAGGGCGGGCGTATACCCGCCCCTGCCTGCCCCTGAGGGCGTGGCTGGCTGCGTCGGTGTCTAGGCCAGCCCACTCTAGGGCGGGAACGAGCGCGCCCCGGCTACGCCGCTTCGGGCATACCAGCTGAGACGCGCCTCCCGCCCAAAAATGGCTTCCCGGGGGGGTCGAGGCACTCGGCCATACGTTCGGGGGGACCGAGTCGGTCGCCCCTTTCCATATGGCCGAGATACCCGCCACCCCCTCTCAACACAATCCCCAAAAGGAGGGAAACCGGAAACAGTTCTTGAAGTTTTTGGAAGTGGGATGGAGTGACCATCCCGGCCGTATTTATTAAAACAAAATTAAAACATTAAACGTTTCATGTTATGTACAATTTCATTACCATATTGCGATGTTTGGCTAACCTTAACAGATTCTCTAATACAGAGGTTCTCCTAGCCGAACTAGCAACCTACAAAACATTTCTTGACATATTGAAATTGTACAACCTAACGTTTAAGGGCCAACGGCAAGGTCATAACCGGTGTCAAGATCCCTAATCAGACTTACCCCTCCCACTTGGGATGGGCGACAGCACGGAGGCGTACCTCAAGTGCAACTACTACCAATTTCCCTTGACTTGACGGGGGCACCTAAAACTCGACGCCAGTTAAAGGTCGTTCGAATACTCGTGTGAGGTATCTAGAAGGTATCGTGGACCTTATCCCAACCCCACACAACTTACCGCATCTGCCGTCGCAGATGTCACTGGCCCCGGGAAATTCCCCAGGAGGGGGCTGTAACCCCTCCTACAAAGGAAGGGGCCTTGACCGCCTTTCCTTTACTTCCGGCGACCCATCCTTAGAAGGGACCGCCTCCCCATTGAGGGGCCAATGGCCACCTCTCCTGAGCGCTCCCATCCGTGTTGGGTGACGCCCACTCATAGGGATCTACTAATTAGTGCTCACCGATCATGACCTTACCGCCACAGGCCCGGATAGTTGACCGGCTATCCGGGCCCCCCACAAAACTCCTAGCTAAAGGTCATGTTCCAACGTTTTTAACCATGCTAAGAAGTCTCCTATGAGTAACTCATTTCCCACCCGAGACAAATGCACACCATCCCCCAGATACATACTGTCATCATTAATACAACCGTGCGAGATAGAATGCAATGTCCTGGAACGGAACAACCTACTCATTTTGTTATTAAGTTTCCTAACAGAATGGTTCAAAGCAGGGATCGAAATAGCCCCCCGCCACACTTTTCGTGGGATCATATGAGACCACGCAATTATGCACCCCGGAACTTTCCTCGCCAACCAACTTACAGTGGAAAGCATTGCCTCCAGGAGAAGTCGTCTACCGGTGGTGACCAAATCATTGCCCCCTAAATGTACTATGACTATAGACGGCGGTGACCTCATCCGCCCTAACAAACCCTCAAAGAATGCCTGAAACTGGTCAATACAGAGACCGCCCCTTCCGTAGAAGGACATCCTGTACCCGTATTCCCCAGCTACGTGAATCATGTCACCTGCTTCGAATACGTCTGCGGCACGCCTCACGTATGAGTGGCCCACGACCCACACCTCCTTTCTCACAGCCGGTGATGTCTGACCGCTGGCCCGGTGTTGGGTCGACTGCATAGTCCGCCCCGCCTCGAAGGCTTGCGTAACTGAAAACCAAACAAAAGACAAGAAGCGTGAGTACATTATTACAGCTTCACAACATGTGCAACCGCACATACCTCTTATAACAATTGGAGGACCAACGCCCCACTCGTTTTACTTGTTCCACATTAAGACCCCTGGCTGTAGCTTCAGTGGCAGCCCCTATCCGAAAGGAATGGGTCCCAAACTCACCCGGGTCCAAGCCCGCTGCAGTAATTGACATCGCGAGCACCCGCTGAAACTGAAACTTCGTCAGCGGGGTGGCGTCCGCGTGTCTCAACAATGTCCCTCCCCATGATGCCACCCTTCGTGCTAGGTAATCTTCTAAACACTTCACCGGACACATGGGGGACCCTGGAATCCTGCGAATGACTATGCAGTCTCCCACCCCACCTTGATCGGTTTTTGACTTAACAAAGGATACAGTCATCGTCTCACCCCTGATCTGAACGTGTTCCCGGCATAAACCCCCCACCACATCCTGTTTGTTCCTTGCCACCAGCTCACTTATCCTCATCGCCCCGTGAAATGCAAGCGTAAAAGCAGCTCGGAACAAGCAGGCCTCGAACTGAGACGAGCATGTGGCGGGGAGTGTGGCCAGCAACTGGGCCAACCTATCCAGACCTATCGGGCGCCTCTCATCTACTCTGCGACCCTCAAGGCGTTGCCACCCACGTAGCGCTTTCTGTACCACGAAAGACGCTGTCGGGTCCTGGATATTATGAGCCCTGGCAACAAAGGAAATGGCAGCACGATGCCTCTGGGCTGTAGCCACCGACTTCCCAGCCCTACGCAAGGACATCAGAAAATGTACTACCCAATCCTCGTGCCCCCAAAGCCCCCCTCTCTCAGTCTCCAAAAAGGCTAAATAGGCCCGAAACGCCCCTTCGTATGCCTTCCTCGTCCTTGGTGCTAGACTCTCTCCCACGAGGTAACGAAGTTCGGGGCACCGAGAGACCAGAGAGCTTCGGGAAAGGGTGCTGGCTCTGGGTCCGCTGAGGGAAGGAAACCCAAGAAAGCCTGTATTTGAAAACGAGACAGTGCATCAGCAGCCTGATTCATCACCCCCGGGACATGTTTTGCTCTGAATACCACGTTCAGTTGCATACACAGTAAGACAATTTCTTTAAGCAGCCTTAAAATCATTTTACAACGTGCTGCCTGACTATTGATGCATTCTACAACGGTCATATTATCAGACCAAAATATGACAGAGTGATTTTTGAATCCATCGGGCCAGGTTCTGAGGGCCACCAAGATGGGAAACAGTTCAAGGAAAGCAATATTACTCGTCAGCCCCCCTTCATGCCACCATGTTGGCCACCTTTGTGCCGACCATTTTGTGCCGAAGATGGCGCCGAAACCCATGCTTCCCGCTGAATCCGTCCATAGACCAAGCTCTTCAGAGGACAAGGCCGGTTTGTTCCAGACGACTCGACCATTGAAATCCGCCAAAAATGCTAACCAAATACGCATGTCCTGGCGGACCTCGGCCGATAATCTCGTGCGATGGTGACCCTCTTTTAGGCCGACCATCGCCTGGGCAATTGAACGGGAGAAGGGGCGGGCCATCGGGATTACCCTCAGGGCAAAATTCAACTTCCCCACCAATTGCTGCAATTGATGCAGCGTAACTTTAGATGCAATAATACACATTTGCAGGGCTGCCCTGAATTTCGACACTTTGGCAGCTGGTAAACGAAAACAACCCTCACTAGAGTCCAACTCGATCCCGAGAAACTCGAGGCAAGTCGTGGGACCCACAGTTTTACCTGGTGCCAATGGCACGCCAAATTGATTCATTAAAACACAAAATTCAGTCAAGGCCCGGGCACATTCATCATCCCCAGCGGCCCCAAGGAACAGAAAGTCATCGAGGTAATGCATCACATTTCGAAAACCCGTTTTCTTCGTGTAAACCCATTGTAGAAAACTACTGAATTTCTCGAAATATGCACAAGATATAGAGCACCCCATCGGCATACACCTATCCATGTAATACGAACCTTGAAACATGAATCCCAAAAGCCGTTGGTCTTCCGGGTATACCGGGAGCAAACGGAACGCTGACTCGATATCTGATTTCGCCATCAGCGTCCCGGGCCCCAGGCGATTCAAAATGGCTACGGCCTCATCGAATGATGCGTACCGCACCGAACATATCTCTGGATCAATTGCGTCGTTTACAGAAAGGCCATGAGGCGCTGATAAATTGTGAATCAATCGAAACTCACCTGGGTCCTTCTTGGGGACCACCCCTAAAGGCGAACAAACAAAATTCTGTACCGGGGGAACACTAAACGGGCCGGCAACCCGACCTCGGGTAACCTCTTTCCGGATCTTATCCTGTACTACAGTCGTATGCTGCAAGACGGAAAGTTGGTTTTTGCACGACCCGACACCCTGAAAGTTCCCCACCGGGATGCGGAAACCATATGAAAAACCGTTTCGTAGCACCCCAGCTGAAGTACGATCTGGGTATTCGCTGAGCCAGGGAATCATCGCCAGGGTATCAATCGGGGTTGGTAAAGGCGCCCCTCGGACTATATTAGACCTGTTTGGCGCCCCCTCTACCCCCATTTTCACCCGATTTGGCTCTGCACGAGGACTCAGGATGGGGTGCCCCACAACCACTACATTCGTGTTTGAATTTACAAGATCCCGGGGGCCTAGTACATTTACTTCTGTTGAAATTGAAACAGAAACCCCTCTTCCCTGTATTGCCGGCGGGTCTTGGGTAATCGTCTGTACCCGTACCCGACCGAAAGGGCGTCCCCCCATTTTGGCGGGAGGATTCACCAACAGTACTCCCCACCAACGGCACTTTCAACATCCCCGACTCTTTCATCTTATTCCATGTCAAAGAATCGTAACAGTCCCAGGTTAAACTTTTGTTATGCTCCATCGCTTTCCTGAAAAGGTTGTCATAACAGAACCATTGGTTACCTTGGTGCGATGTCGAGTACCCCATAATTCGTGACTGATATACTGGAAATTCAGGGAGCAATTCAGGCCTACGTTCCCCCAAAATTGACGTAAAAATTCCCCAAGCATTACCCCAGTTGCCAATATTCTCATTCACTTTAAAGGCGGCCATTTTTGCGTGCCAAACACTTGGATGGATCAGATCCTTTTGGCCCTTAACAGTTTCAACCTCATAATGATCAACGAGCAAGGAGAAAATGTTTACGTATTCCCCCGCCCAAATCTTTTCCTTTATTGCCAAAGGAACATGTTGCCCCAACTTTTCTCTACGAGAGGGTGTTGACTCATCCCTTGCGATCGGCAATGGCCGCTTACCTGCACCGGACGCTGCCTCCGCCACTCGTGGCTTGTCTATCACCGCATCCGACGCGGGCACCTTGGCTGTATCACGTTTCTCGCGCAACTGTTTAATGAGTGCTTGCGCTTCGGCAGCCGTGGCGCCCTCGCTACTGTCCCCCAACCACGCCGCTAACTGTGCCGCCAACTCGGGAGGCATGTCTTCAGTGGATGTCGGGGTAACTACTACGGGAATCGGATTCCCCTCCTTCGGTACCGGGGCCGGTACCGGGGCTGGCGCCTCGAGCGGGGAACAGGGAACCGGGACGTCTCCCCCGACCGGCCCCCTTCTCGGCCTCTTTGGCTTCCCTCCGGCCGGTGGACGCCCCGATCCCTCCTCGCCGTCTCGCTCCGCCAACCGCTTCTTAATTTCGGACATGTCCTTCATGAGGGCCCGAACCAACTGGTCAGTCGACATTCTCTTCGCGCCTTTCTTGGGCATCTTTTCAGACGAAGTATCTAGAAGACAAAAAGAGAGATTAAAACGCTCAAAATTGGCTCTTCGTTCTGTCCCGAGCTCACGTGCAGCGAGGAGGTGCAGCTTCAGAGCACAAGAACAAGAGGATGTCTTCTGGTCTTGCGTCCCTTTTTATCCGTCTTCAGGGCGGGCGTATACCCGCCCCTGCCTGCCCCTGAGGGCGTGGCTGGCTGCGTCGGTGTCTAGGCCAGCCCACTCTAGGGCGGGAACGAGCGCGCCCCGGCTACGCCGCTTCGGGCATACCAGCTGAGACGCGCCTCCCGCCCAAAAATGGCTTCCCGGGGGGATCGAGGCACTCGGCCATACGTTCGGGGGGACCGAGTCGGTCGCCCCTTTCCAAAATGACTGTTGGATGTGAATTATGACTTTTTCAACTAAAATAAGTGTGTTTAAAGTCATTTCTGTGCCTGAAACTTTTCAAAATTGAAGCTTTTGAGTAATCAAAACTCTGTAAAAATGGCAATTTTGGTCACTGTGAGGGTTTAAAAAGTGGGTATTCAACATGAGGCACGATCCAAATGACATTTTGAATCATTTTTGGTACAGTCCAAAATATCAATTTTCGGATGAAAAACGATGACTCTGGACCTGTCGAACGTTCCCAAAATGGTCTATAATGATGAAATTTTTAACATTTAATCTTTTGACTCTGAATGACTGTTGGATGTGAAATATGACTTTGTCAACTAAAATAAGTGTGTTTAAAGTCATTTCTGTGCCTGAAACGGGTCAAAACTGAAGCTTTTGAGTAAGCAAAACTCTGTAAAAATGGCAATTTTGGTCACTGTGAGGGTTTAAAAAGTGGTTATTCAACATGAGGCGCGATCTAATTGACATTTTGAATCATTTTTAGTACAGTCCAAAAAATCTATTTTCGGATGAAAAACGATGACTCCGGACGTGTCGAACATTCCCAAAGTGGTCTATAATGATGACATTTTAACATTTAATCTTTTGACTCTAAATGACTGTTGGATGTGAATTATGACTTTTTCAACTAAAATAAGTGTGTTTAAAGTCATTTCTGTGCCTGAAACGGGTCAAAATTGAAGCTTTTGAGCAAGCAAAACTCTGTAAAAATGGCAATTTTGGTCACTGTGAGGGTTTAAAAAGTGGTTATTCAACATGAGGCACGATCGAAATGACATTTTGAATCATTTTTGGTACAGTCCAAAAAATCAATTTTTGGATAAAAAACGATGACTCTGGACCTGTCGAACGTTCCCAAAATGGTCTATAATGATGAAATTTTAACATTTAATCTTTTGACTCTAAATGACTTGTGGGTGTGAATTATGACTTTTTCAACTAAAATAAGTGTGTTTAAAGTCATTTCTGTGCCTGAAACTGGTCAAAATTGAAGCTTTTGAGTAAGCAAAACTGTGTAAAAATGGCAATTTTGGTCACTCTGAGGGTTTAAAAAGTGGGTATTCAACATGAGGCATGATCCAAATGACATTTTGAATCATTTTTGGTACAGTCCAAAATATCAATTTTCGGATGAAAAACGATGACTCCGGACCTGTCGAACGTTCCCAAAATGGTCTATAATGATGAAATTTTAACATTTAATCTTTTGACTCTAAATGACTGTTGGATGTGAATTATGACTTTTTCAACTAAAATAAGTGTGTTTAAGGTCATTTCTGTGCCTGAAACAGGTCAAAATTGAAGCTTTTGAGTAAGCAAAACTCTGTAAAAATGGCAATTTTGGTCACTGTGAGGGTTTAAAAAGTGGTTATTCAACATGAGGCGCGATCTAATTGACATTTTGAATCATTTTTAGTACAGTCCAAAAAATCTATTTTCGGATGAAAAACGATGACTCCGGACGTGTCGAACGTTCTCAAAATGGTCTATAATGATGACATTGTAACATTTAATCTTTTGACTCTAAATGACTGTTGGATGTGAATTATGACTTTTTCAACTAAAATAAGTGTGTTTAAAGTCATTTCTGTGCCTGAAACGGGTCAAAATTGAAGCTTTTGAGTAAGCAAAACTCTGTAAAAATGGCAATTTTGGTCACTGTGAGTGTTTAAAAAGTGGTTATTCAACATGAGGCACGATCCAAATGACATTTTGAATCATTTTTGGTACAGTCCAAAAAATCAATTTTCGGATGAAAAACGATGACTCTGGACCTGTCGAACGTTCCCAAAATGGTCTATAATGATGAAATGTTTAACATTTAATCTTTTGACTCTGAATGACTGTTGGATGTGAAATATGACTTTGTCAACTAAAATAAGTGTGTTTAAAGTCATTTCTGTGCCTGAACCGGGTCAAAATTGAAGCTTTTGAGTAAGCAAAACTCTGTAAAAATGGCAATTTTGGTCACTGTGAGGGTTTAAAAAGTGGTTCTTCAACATGAGGCACGATCCAATTGACATTTTGAATCAGTTGTGGTACAGTCCAAAAAATCAATTTTCGGATGAGAACGAAGGACTCCGGACCTGTCGAACGTTCCCAAAATGGTCTATAATGATGAAATTTTAACATTTAATCTTTTCATTCTAAATGACTGTTGGATATGAATTATGACTTTTTCAACTAAATAAGTGTGTTTAAAGTCATTTCAATGCCTGAAACGGGTCAAAATTGAAGCTTTTGAGTAAGCAAAACTCTGTAAAAATGGCAATTTTGGTCACTGTTAGGGCTTAAAAAGTGGTTATTCAACATTATGCACGATCCAATTGACATTTTGAATCATTTTTGGTACAGTGCCAAAAATCTATTTTCGGATGAAAAACAATGACTCCGAACCTGTCGAACGTTCCCAAAATGGTCTATAATGATGAAATTTTAACATTTAATCTCTTGACTCTAAATGACTGTTGGATGTGAATTATGACTTTTTCCAACTAAAATAAGTGTGTTTAAAGTCATTTCTGTGCCTGAAACGGGTCAAAATTGAAGCTTTTGAGTAAGCAAAACTCTTTAAAAATGGCAATTTTGGTCACTGTGAGGGTTTAAAAAGTGGTTATTCAACATGAGGCACGATTCAATTGACATTTTGAATAATTTTTGGTACAGTCCAAAATATCAATTTTCGGATGAAAAACGATGACTCCGGACCTGTCGAACGTTGCCAAAATGGTCTATAATGATGAAATTTTAACATTTAATCTTTTGACTCTAAATGACTGTTGGATGTGAATTATGACTTTTTCAACTAAAATAAGTGTGTTTAAGGTCATTTCTGTGCCTGAAACAGGTCAAAATTGAAGCTTTTGAGTAAGCAAAACTCTGTAAAAATGGCAATTTTGGTCACTGTGAGGGTTTAAAAAGTGGTTATTCAACATGAGGCGCGATCTAATTGACATTTTGAATCATTTTTAGTACAGTCCAAAAAATCTATTTTCGGATGGAAAACGATGACTCCGGACGTGTCGAACGTTCCCAAAATGGTCTATAATGATGACATTTTAACATTTAATCTTTTGACTCTAAATGACTGTTGGATGTGAATTATGACTTTTTCAACTAAAATAAGTGTGTTTAAAGTCATTTCTGTGCCTGAAACGGGTCAAAATTGAAGCTTTTGAGTAAGCAAAACTCTGTAAAAATGGCAATTTTGGTCACTGTGAGGGTTTAAAAAGTGGTTATTCAACATGAGGCGCGATCTAATTGACATTTTGAATCATTTTTAGTACAGTCCAAAAAATCTATTTTCGGATGAAAAACGATGACTCCGGACGTGTCGAACGTTCCCAAAGTGGTCTATAATGATGACATTTTAACATTTAATCTTTTGACTCTAAATGACTGTTGGATGTGAATTATGACTTTTTCAACTAAAATAAGTGTGTTTAAAGTCATTTCTGTGCCTGAAACGGGTCAAAATTGAAGCTTTTGAGCAAGCAAAACTCTGTAAAAATGGCAATTTTGGTCACTGTGAGGGTTTAAAAAGTGGTTATTCAGCATGAGGCACGATCCAAATGACATTTTGAATCATTTTTGGTACAGTCCAAAAAATCAATTTTTGGATAAAAAACGATGACTCTGGACCTGTCGAACGTTCCCAAAATGGTCTATAATGATGAAATTTTAACATTTAATCTTTTGACTCTAAATGACTTGTGGGTGTGAATTATGACTTTTTCAACTAAAATAAGTGTGTTTAAAGTCATTTCTGTGCCTGAAACTGGTCAAAATTGAAGCTTTTGAGTAAGCAAAACTGTGTAAAAATGGCAATTTTGGTCACTCTCAGGGTTTAAAAAGTGGGTATTCAACATGAGGCATGATCCAAATGACATTTTGAATCATTTTTGGTACAGTCCAAAATATCAATTTTCGGATGAAAAAAGATGACTCCGGACCTGTCGAACGTTGCCAAAATGGTCTATAATGATGAAATTTTAACATTTAATCTTTTGACTCTAAATGACTGTTGGATGTGAATTATGACTTTTTCAACTAAAATAAGTGTGTTTAAGGTCATTTCTGTGCCTGAAACAGGTCAAAATTGAAGCTTTTGAGTATACAAAACTCTGTAAAAATGGCAATTTTGGTCACTGTGAGGGTTTAAAAAGTGGTTATTCAACATGAGGCGCGATCTAATTGACATTTTGAATCATTTTTAGTACAGTCCAAAAAATCTATTTTCGGATGAAAAACGATGACTCCGGACGTGTCGAACGTTCTCAAAATGGTCTATAATGATGACATTGTAACATTTAATCTTTTGACTCTAAATGACTGTTGGATGTGAATTATGACTTTTTCAACTAAAATAAGTGTGTTTAAAGTCATTTCTGTGCCTGAAACGGGTCAAAATTGAAGCTTTTGAGCAAGCAAAACTCTGTAAAAATGGCAATTTTGGTCACTGTGAGTGTTTAAAAAGTGGTTATTCAACATGAGGCACGATCCAAATGACATTTTGAATCATTTTTGGTACAGTCCAAAAAATCAATTTTCGGATGAAAAACGATGACTCTGGACCTGTCGAACGTTCCCAAAATGGTCTATAATGATGAAATTTTTAACATTTAATCTTTTGACTCTGAATGACTGTTGGATGTGAAATATGACTTTGTCAACTAAAATAAGTGTGTTTAAAGTCATTTCTGTGCCTGAACCGGGTCAAAATTGAAGCTTTTGAGTAAGCAAAACTCTGTAAAAATGGCAATTTTGGTCACTGTGAGGGTTTAAAAAGTGGTTCTTCAACATGAGGCACGATCCAATTGACATTTTGAATCAGTTGTGGTACAGTCCAAAAAATCAATTTTCGGATGAGAACGAAGGACTCCGGACCTGTCGAACGTTCCCAAAATGGTCTATAATGATGAAATTTTAACATTTAATCTTTTCACTCTAAATGACTGTTGGATATGAATTATGACTTTTTCAACTAAATAAGTGTGTTTAAAGTCATTTCAATGCCTGAAACGGGTCAAAATTGAAGCTTTTGAGTAAGCAAAACTCTGTAAAAATGGCAATTTTGGTCACTGTTAGGGCTTAAAAAGTGGTTATTCAACATTATGCACGATCCAATTGACATTTTGAATCATTTTTGGTACAGTGCCAAAAATCTATTTTCGGATGAAAAACAATGACTCCGAACCTGTCGAACGTTCCCAAAATGGTCTATAATGATGAAATTTTAACATTTAATCTCTTGACTCTAAATGACTGTTGGATGTGAATTATGACTTTTTCCAACTAAAATAAGTGTGTTTAAAGTCATTTCTGTGCCTGAAACGGGTCAAAATTGAAGCTTTTGAGTAAACAAAACTCTGCAACAATGGCAATTTTGGTCACTGTTAGGGTTTAAAAAGTGGTTATTGAACATGAGGTGCGATCCAATTGACATTTTGAATCATTTTTGGTACAGTCCAAAAAATCAGTTTTCGGATGAAAAACGATGACTCCGGACCTGTCGAACGTTCCCAAAATGGTCTATAATGATGAAATTTTAACATTTAATCTTTTGACTCTATATGACTGTTGGATGTGAATTATGACTTTTTCAACTAAAATAAGTGTGTTTAAAGTCATTTCTGTGCCTGAAACGGGTCAAAATTGAAGCTTTTGAGTAAGCAAAACTCTTTAAAAATGGCAATTTTGGTCACTGTGAGGGTTTAAAAAGTGGTTATTCAACATGAGGCACGATTCAATTGACATTTTGAATAATTTTTGGTACAGTCCAAAATATCAATTTTCGGATGAAAAACGATGACTCCGGACCTGTCGAACGTTCCCAAAATGGTCTATAATGATGAAATTTTAACATTTAATCTTTTGACTCTAAATGACTGTTGGATGTGAATTATGACTTTTTCAACTAAAATAAGTGTGTTTAAGGTCATTTCTGTGCCTGAAACAGGTCAAAATTGAAGCTTTTGAGTAAGCAAAACTCTGTAAAAATGGCAATTTTGGTCACTGTGAGGGTTTAAAAAGTGGTTATTCAACATGAGGCGCGATCTAATTGACATTTTGAATCATTTTTAGTACAGTCCAAAAAATCTATTTTCGGATGGAAAACGATGACTCCGGACGTGTCGAACGTTCCCAAAATGGTCTATAATGATGACATTTTAACATTTAATCTTTTGACTCTAAATGACTGTTGGATGTGAATTATGACTTTTTCAACTAAAATAAGTGTGTTTAAAGTCATTTCTGTGCCTGAAACGGGTAAAAATTGAAGCTTTTGAGTAAGCAAAACTCTGTAAAAATGGCAATTTTGGTCACTGTGAGGGTTTAAAAAGTGGTTATTCAACATGAGGCACGATCCAAATGACATTTTGAATCAGTTTTGGTACAGTCCAAAAAATCAATTTTCGGATGAGAAACGATGACGTTCCCAAAATGGTCTATAATGATGAAATTTTAACATTTAATCTTTTCACTCTAAATGACTGTTGGATATGAATTATGACTTTTTCAACTAAATAAGTGTGTTTAAAATCATTTCAATGCCTGAAATGGGTCAAAATTGAAGCTTTTGAGTAAGCAAAACTCTGTAAAAATGGCAATTTTGGTCACTGTGAGGGTTTAAAAAGTGGTTATTCAACATGAGGCACGATTCAATTGACATTTTGAATAATTTTTGGTAGTCCAAAATAATCAATTTTCGGATGAAAAACGATGACTCCGGACCTGTCGAACGTTCCCAAAATGGTCTATAATGATGAAATTTTAACATTTAATCTTTTGACTCTATATGACTGTTGGATGTGAATTATGACTTTTTCAACTAAAATAAGTGTGTTTAAAGTCATTTCTGTGCCTGAAACGGGTCAAAATTGAAGCTTTTGAGTAAGCAAAACTCTTTAAAAATGGCAATTTTGGTCACTGTGAGGGTTTAAAAAGTGGTTATTCAACATGAGGCACGATTCAATTGACATTTTGAATAATTTTTGGTACAGTCCAAAATATCAATTTTCGGATGAAAAACGATGACTCCGGACCTGTCGAACGTTCCCAAAATGGTCTATAATGATGAAATTTTAACATTTAATCTTTTGACTCTAAATGACTGTTGGATGTGAATTATGACTTTTTCAACTAAAATAAGTGTGTTTAAGGTCATTTCTGTGCCTGAAACAGGTCAAAATTGAAGCTTTTGAGTAAGCAAAACTCTGTAAAAATGGCAATTTTGGTCACTGTGAGGGTTTAAAAAGTGGTTATTCAACATGAGGCGCGATCTAATTGACATTTTGAATCATTTTTAGTACAGTCCAAAAAATCTATTTTCGGATGGAAAACGATGACTCCGGACGTGTCGAACGTTCCCAAAATGGTCTATAATGATGACATTTTAACATTTAATCTTTTGACTCTAAATGACTGTTGGATGTGAATTATGACTTTTTCAACTAAAATAAGTGTGTTTAAAGTCATTTCTGTGCCTGAAACGGGTCAAAATTGAAGCTTTTGAGTAAGCAAAACTCTGTAAAAATGGCAATTTTGGTCACTGTGAGGGTTTAAAAAGTGGTTATTCAACATGAGGCACGATCCAAATGACATTTTGAATCAGTTTTGGTACAGTCCAAAAAATCAATTTTCGGATGAGAAACGATGACGTTCCCAAAATGGTCTATAATGATGAAATTTTAACATTTAATCTTTTCACTCTAAATGACTGTTGGATATGAATTATGACTTTTTCAACTAAATAAGTGTGTTTAAAATCATTTCAATGCCTGAAATGGGTCAAAATTGAAGCTTTTGAGTAAGCAAAACTCTGTAAAAATGGCAATTTTGGTCACTGTGAGGGTTTAAAAAGTGGTTATTCAACATGAGGCACGATTCAATTGACATTTTGAATAATTTTTGGTAGTCCAAAATAATCAATTTTCGGATGAAAAACGATGACTCCGGACCTGTCGAACGTTACCAAAACGGTCTATAATGACAAAATTTTAACATTTAATCTCTTGACTCTAAATGACTGTTGGATGTGAATTATGACTTTTTCAACTAAAATAAGTGTGTTTAAAGTCATTTCTGTGCCTGAAACTTTTCAAAATTGAAGCTTTTGAGTAATCAAAACTCTGTAAAAATGGCAATTTTGGTCACTGTGAGGGTTTAAAAAGTGGGTATTCAACATGAGGCACGATCCAAATGACATTTTGAATCATTTTTGGTACAGTCCAAAATATCAATTTTCGGATGAAAAACGATGACTCCGGACCTGTCGAACGTTCCCAAAATGGTCTATAATGATGAAATTTTAACATTTAATCTTTTGACTCTAAATGACTGTTGGATGTGAATTATGACTTTTTCAACTAAAATAAGTGTGTTTAAGGTCATTTCTGTGCCTGAAACAGGTCAAAATTGAAGCTTTTGAGTAAGCAAAACTCTGTAAAAATGGCAATTTTGGTCACTGTGAGGGTTTAAAAAGTGGTTATTCAACATGAGGCGCGATCTAATTGACATTTTGAATCATTTTTAGTACAGTCCAAAAATTCTATTTTCGGATGAAAAACAATGACTCCGGACGTGTCGAACGTTCTCAAAATGGTCTATAATGATGACATTGTAACATTTAATCTTTTGACTCTAAATGACTGTTGGATGTGAATTATGACTTTTTCAACTAAAATAAGTGTGTTTAAAGTCATTTCTGTGCCTGAAACGGGTCAAAATTGAAGCTTTTGAGTAAGCAAAACTCTGTAAAAATGGCAATTTTGGTCACTGTGAGTGTTTAAAAAGTGGCTATTCAACATGAGGCACGATCCAAATGACATTTTGAATCATTTTTGGTACAGTCCAAAAAATCAATTTTCGGATGAAAAACGATGACTCTGGACCTGTCGAACGTTCCCAAAATGGTCTATAATGATGAAATTTTTAACATTTAATCTTTTGACTCTGAATGACTGTTGGATGTGAAATATGACTTTGTCAACTAAAATAAGTGTGTTTAAAGTCATTTCTGTGCCTGAAACGGGTCAAAATTGAAGCTTTTGAGTAAGCAAAACTCTGTAAAAATGGCAATTTTGGTCACTGTGAGGGTTTAAAAAGTGGTTATTCAACATGAGGCACGATCCAACTGACATTTTGAATCAGTTGTGGTACAGTCCAAAAAATAAATTTTCGGATGAGAAACGATGACTCCGGACCTGTCGAACGTTCCCAAAATGGTCTATAATGATGAAATTTTAACATTTAATCTTTTCACTCTAAATGACTGTTGGATATGAATTATGACTTTTTCAACTAAATAATTGTGTTTAAAGTCATTTCAATGCCTGAAACTGGTCAAAATTGAAGCTTTTGAGTAAGCAAAACTCTGTAAAAATGGCAATTTTGGTCACTGTGAGGGTTTAAAAAGTGGTTATTCAACATGAGGCGCGATCTAATTGACATTTTGAATCATTTTTAGTACAGTCCAAAAAATCTATTTTCGGATGAAAAACGATGACTCCGGACGTGTCGAACGTTCCCAAAGTGGTCTATAATGATGACATTTTAACATTTAATCTTTTGACTCTAAATGACTTTTGGATGTGAATTATGACTTTTTCAACTAAAATAAGTGTGTTTAAAGTCATTTCTGTGCCTGAAACTGGTCAAAATTGAAGCTTTTGAGTAAGCAAAACTGTGTAAAAATGGCAATTTTGGTCACTCTCAGGGTTTAAAAAGTGGGTATTCAACATGAGGCATGATCCAAATGACATTTTGAATCATTTTTGGTACAGTCCAAAATATCAATTTTCGGATGAAAAAAGATGACTCCGGACCTGTCGAACGTTGCCAAAATGGTCTATAATGATGAAATTTTAACATTTAATCTTTTGACTCTAAATGACTTGTGGGTGTGAATTATGACTTTTTCAACTAAAATAAGTGTGTTTAAAGTCATTTCTGTGCCTGAAACTGGTCAAAATTGAAGCTTTTGAGTAAGCAAAACTGTGTAAAAATAGCAATTTTGGTCACTCTGAGGGTTTAAAAAGTGGGTATTCAACATGAGGCACGATCCAAATGACATTTTGAATCATTTTTGGTACAGTCCACAATATCAATTTTCGGATGAAAAACGATGACTCCGGACCTGTCGAACGTTCCCAAAATGGTCTATAATGATGAAATTTTAACATTTAATCTTTTGACTCTAAATGACTGTTGGATGTGAATTATGACTTTTTCAACTACAATAAGTGTGTTTAAAGTCATTTCTGTGCCTGAAACGGGTCAAAATTGAAGCTTTTGAGTAAGCAAAACTCTGTAAAAATGGCAATTTTGGTCACTGTGAGTGTTTAAAAAGTGGCTATTCAACATGAGGCACGATCCAAATGACATTTTGAATCATTTTTGGTACAGTCCAAAAAATCAATTTTCGGATGAAAAACGATGACTCTGGACCTGTCGAACGTTCCCAAAATGGTCTATAATGATGACATTTTTAACATTTAATCTTTTGACTCTGAATGACTGTTGGATGTGAAATATGACTTTGTCAACTAAAATAAGTGTGTTTAAAGTCATTTCTGCGCCTGAAACTTTTCAAAATTGAAGCTTTTGAGTAATCAAAACTCTGTAAAAATGGCAATTTTGGTCACTGTGAGGGTTTAAAAAGTGGGTATTCAACATGAGGCACGATCCAAATGACATTTTGAATCATTTTTGGTACAGTCCAAAATATCAATTTTCGGATGAAAAACGATGACTCCGGACGTGTCGAACGTTCCCAAAATGGTCTATAATGATGACATTTTAACATTTAATCTTTTGACTCTAAATGACTGTTGGATGTGAATTATGGCTTTTTCAACTAAAATAAGTGTGTTTAAAGTCATTTCTGTGCCTGAAACGGGTCAAAATTGAAGCTTTTGAGTAAGCAAAACTCTGTAAAAATGGCAATTTTGGTCACTGTGAGGGTTTAAAAAGTGGTTATTCAACATGAGGCGCGATCTAATTGACATTTTGAATCATTTTTAGTACAGTCCAAAAAATCTATTTTCGGATGGAAAACGATGACTCCGGACGTGTCGAACGTTCCCAAAATGGTCTATAATGATGAAATTTTAACATTTAATCTTTTGACTCTAAATGACTGTTGGATGTGAATTATGACTTTTTCAACTAAAATAAGTGTGTTTAAGGTCATTTCTGTGCCTGAAACAGGTCAAAATTGAAGCTTTTGAGTAAGCAAAACTCTGTAAAAATGGCAATTTTGGTCACTGTGAGGGTTTAAAAAGTGGTTATTCAACATGAGGCGCGATCTAATTGACATTTTGAATCATTTTTAGTACAGTCCAAAAAATCTATTTTCGGATGAAAAACGATGACTCCGGACGTGTCGAACGTTCTCAAAATGGTCTATAATGATGACATTGTAACATTTAATCTTTTGACTCTAAATGACTGTTGGATGTGAATTATGACTTTTTCAACTAAAATAAGTGTGTTTAAAGTCATTTCTGTGCCTGAAACGGGTTAAAATTGAAGCTTTTGAGTAAGCAAAACTCTGTAAAAATGGCAATTTTGGTCACTGTGAGTGTTTAAAAAGTGGTTATTCAACATGAGGCACGATCCAAATGACATTTTGAATCATTTTTGGTACAGTTCAAAAAATCAATTTTCGGATGAAAAACGATGACTCTGGACCTGTCGAACGTTCCCAAAATGGTCTATAATGATGAAATTTTTAACATTTAATCTTTTGACTCTGAATGACTGTTGGATGTGAAATATGACTTTGTCAACTAAAATAAGTGTGTTTAAAGTCATTTCTGTGCCTGAACCGGGTCAAAATTGAAGCTTTTGAGTAAGCAAAACTCTGTAAAAATGGCAATTTTGGTCACTGTGAGGGTTTAAAAAGTGGTTCTTCAACATGAGGCACGATCCAATTGACATTTTGAATCAGTTGTGGTACAGTCCAAAAAATCAATTTTCGGATGAGAACGAAGGACTCCGGACCTGTCGAACGTTCCCAAAATGGTCTATAATGATGAAATTTTAACATTTAATCCTTTCACTCTAAATGACTGTTGGATATGAATTATGACTTTTTCAACTAAATAAGTGTGTTTAAAGTCATTTCAATGCCTGAAACGGGTCAAAATTGAAGCTTTTGAGTAAGCAAAACTCTGTAAAAATGGCAATTTTGGTCACTGTTAGGGCTTAAAAAGTGGTTATTCAACATTATGCACGATCCAATTGACATTTTGAATCATTTTTGGTACAGTGCCAAAAATCTATTTTCGGATGAAAAACAATGACTCCGAACCTGTCGAACGTTCCCAAAATGGTCTATAATGATGAAATTTTAACATTTAATCTCTTGACTCTAAATGACTGTTGGATGTGAATTATGACTTTTTCCAACTAAAATAATTGTGTTTAAAGTCATTTCTGTGCCTGAAACGGGTCAAAATTGAAGCTTTTGAGTAAACAAAACTCTGCAACAATGGCAATTTTGGTCACTGTTAGGGTTTAAAAAGTGGTTATTGAACATGAGGTGCGATCCAATTGACATTTTGAATCATTTTTGGTACAGTCCAAAAAATCAGTTTTCGGATGAAAAACGATGACTCCGGACCTGTCGAACGTTCCCAAAATGGTCTATAATGATGAAATTTTAACATTTAATCTTTTGACTCTATATGACTGTTGGATGTGAATTATGACTTTTTCAACTAAAGTAAGTGTGTTTAAAGTCATTTCTGTGCCTGAAACGGGTCAAAATTGAAGCTTTTGAGTAAGCAAAACTCTTTAAAAATGGCAATTTTGGTCACTGTGAGGGTTTAAAAAGTGGTTATTCATCATGAGGCACGATTCAATTGACATTTTGAATAATTTTTGGTACAGTCCAAAATATCAATTTTCGGATGAAAAACGATGACTCCGGACCTGTTGAACGTTCCCAAAATGGTCTATAATGATGAAATTTTAACATTTAATCTTTTGACTCTAAATGACTGTTGGATGTGAATTATGACTTTTTCAACTAAAATAAGTGTGTTTAAGGTCATTTCTGTGCCTGAAACAGGTAAAAATTGAAGCTTTTGAGTAAGCAAAACTCTGTAAAAATGGCAATTTTGGTCACTGTGAGGGTTTAAAAAGTGGTTATTCAACATGAGGCACGATCCAAATGACATTTTGAATCATTTTTGGTACAGTCCAAAAAATCAATTTTTGGATGAAAAACGATGACTCTGGACCTGTCGAACGTTCCCAAAATGGTCTATAATGATGAAATTTTTACATTTAATCTTTTGACTCTAAATGACTTGTGGGTGTGAATTATGACTTTTTCAACTAAAATAAGTGTGTTTAAAGTCATTTCTGTGCCTGAAACTGGTCAAAATTGAAGCTTTTGAGTAAGCAAAACTGTGTAAAAATAGCAATTTTGGTCACTCTGAGGGTTTAAAAAGTGGGTATTCAACATGAGGCACGATCCAAATGACATTTTGAATCATTTTTGGTACAGTCCACAATATCAATTTTCGGATGAAAAACGATGACTCCGGACCTGTCGAACGTTCCCAAAATGGTCTATAATGATGAAATTTTAACATTTAATATTTTGACTCTAAATGACTGTTGGATGTGAATTATGACTTTTTCAACTAAAATAAGTGTGTTTAAAGTCATTTCTGTGCCTGAAACGGGTCAAAATTGAAGCTTTTGAGTAAGCAAAACTCTGTAAAAATGGCAATTTTGGTCACTGTGAGTGTTTAAAAAGTGGCTATTCAACATGAGGCACGATCCAAATGACATTTTGAATCATTTTTGGTACAGTCCAAAAAATCAATTTTCGGATGAAAAACGATGACTCTGGACCTGTCGAACGTTCCCAAAATGGTCTATAATGATGACATTTTTAACATTTAATCTTTTGACTCTGAATGACTGTTGGATGTGAAATATGACTTTGTCAACTAAAATAAGTGTGTTTAAAGTCATTTCTGTGCCTGAAACTTTTCAAAATTGAAGCTTTTGAGTAATCAAAACTCTGTAAAAATGGCAATTTTGGTCACTGTGAGGGTTTAAAAAGTGGGTATTCAACATGAGGCACGATCCAAATGACATTTTGAATCATTTTTGGTACAGTCCAAAATATCAATTTTCGGATGAAAAACGATGACTCCGGACCTGTCGAACGTTCCCAAAATGGTCTATAATGATGAAATTTTAACATTTAATCTCTTGACTCTAAATGACTGTTGGATGTGAATTATGACTTTTTCAACTAAAATAAGTGTGATTAAGGTCATTTCTGTGCCTGAAACAGGTCAAAATTGAAGCTTTTGAGTAAGCAAAACTCTGTAAAAATGGCAATTTTGGTCACTGTGAGGGTTTAAAAAGTGGTTATTCAACATGAGGCGCGATCTAATTGACATTTTGAATCATTTTTAGTACAGTCCAAAAAATCTATTTTCGGATGAAAAACGATGACTCCGGACGTGTCGAACGTTCCCAAAATGGTCTATAATGATGACATTTTAACATTTAATCTTTTGACTCTAAATGACTGTTGGATGTGAATTATGACTTTTTCAACTAAAATAAGTGTGTTTAAAGTCATTTCTGTGCCTGAAACGGGTCAAAATTGAAGCTTTTGAGTAAGCAAAACTCTGTAAAAATGGCAATTTTGGTCACTGTGAGGGTTTAAAAAGTGGTTATTCAACATGAGGCGCGATCTAATTGACATTTTGAATCATTTTTAGTACAGTCCAAAAAATCTATTTTCGGATGGAAAACGATGACTCCGGATGTGTCGAACGTTCCCAAAATGGTCTATAATGATGAAATTTTAACATTTAATCTTTTGACTCTAAATGACTGTTGGATGTGAATTATGACTTTTTCAACTAAAATAAGTGTGTTTAAGGTCATTTCTGTGCCTGAAACAGGTCAAAATTGAAGCTTTTGAGTAAGCAAAACTCTGTAAAAATGGCAATTTTGGTCACTGTGAGGGTTTAAAAAGTGGTTATTCAACATGAGGCGCGATCTAATTGACATTTTGAATCATTTTTAGTACAGTCCAAAAAATCTATTTTCGGATGAAAAACGATGACTCCGGACGTGTCGAACGTTCTCAAAATGGTCTATAATGATGACATTGTAACATTTAATCTTTTGACTCTAAATGACTGTTGGATGTGAATTATGACTTTTTCAACTAAAATAAGTGTGTTTAAAGTCATTTCTGTGCCTGAAACGGGTTAAAATTGAAGCTTTTGAGTAAGCAAAACTGTAAAAATGGCAATTTTGGTCACTGTGAGTGTTTAAAAAGTGGTTATTCAACATGAGGCACGATCCAAATGACATTTTGAATCATTTTTGGTACAGTTCAAAAAATCAATTTTCGGATGAAAAACGATGACTCTGGACCTGTCGAACGTTCCCAAAATGGTCTATAATGATGAAATTTTTAACATTTAATCTTTTGACTCTGAATGACTGTTGGATGTGAAATATGACTTTGTCAACTAAAATAAGTGTGTTTAAAGTCATTTCTGTGCCTGAACCGGGTCAAAATTGAAGCTTTTGAGTAAGCAAAACTCTGTAAAAATGGCAATTTTGGTCACTGTGAGGGTTTAAAAAGTGGTTCTTCAACATGAGGCACGATCCAATTGACATTTTGAATCAGTTGTGGTACAGTCCAAAAAATCAATTTTCGGATGAGAACGAAGGACTCCGGACCTGTCGAACGTTCCCAAAATGGTCTATAATGATGAAATTTTAACATTTAATCCTTTCACTCTAAATGACTGTTGGATATGAATTATGACTTTTTCAACTAAATAAGTGTGTTTAAAGTCATTTCAATGCCTGAAACGGGTCAAAATTGAAGCTTTTGAGTAAGCAAAACTCTGTAAAAATGGCAATTTTGGTCACTGTTAGGGCTTAAAAAGTGGTTATTCAACATTATGCACGATCCAATTGACATTTTGAATCATTTTTGGTACAGTGCCAAAAATCTATTTTCGGATGAAAAACAATGACTCCGAACCTGTCGAACGTTCCCAAAATGGTCTATAATGATGAAATTTTAACATTTAATCTCTTGACTCTAAATGACTGTTGGATGTGAATTATGACTTTTTCCAACTAAAATAAGTGTGTTTAAAGTCATTTCTGTGCCTGAAACGGGTCAAAATTGAAGCTTTTGAGTAAACAAAACTCTGCAACAATGGCAATTTTGGTCACTGTTAGGGTTTAAAAAGTGGTTATTGAACATGAGGTGCGATCCAATTGACATTTTGAATCATTTTTGGTACAGTCCAAAAAATCAGTTTTCGGATGAAAAACGATGACTCCGGACCTGTCGAACGTTCCCAAAATGGTCTATAATGATGAAATTTTAACATTTAATCTTTTGACTCTATATGACTGTTGGATGTGAATTATGACTTTTTCAACTAAAATAAGTGTGTTTAAAGTCCTTTCTGTGCCTGAAACGGGTCAAAATTGAAGCTTTTGAGTAAGCAAAACTCTTTAAAAATGGCAATTTTGGTCACTGTGAGGGTTTAAAAAGTGGTTATTCAACATGAGGCACGATTCAATTGACATTTTGAATAATTTTTGGTACAGTCCAAAATATCAATTTTCGGATGAAAAACGATGACTCCGGACGTGTCGAACGTTCCCAAAATGGTCTATAATGATGAAATTTTAACATTTAATCTTTTGACTCTAAATGACTGTTGGATGTGAATTATGACTTTTTCAACTAAAATAAGTGTGTTTAAGGTCATTTCTGTGCCTGAAACAGGTCAAAATTGAAGCTTTTGAGTAAGCAAAACTCTGTAAAAATGGCAATTTTGGTCACTGTGAGGGTTTAAAAAGTGGTTATTCAACATGAGGCGCGATCTAATTGACATTTTGAATCATTTTTAGTACAGTCCAAAAAATCTATTTTCGGATGGAAAACGATGACTCCGGACGTGTCGAACGTTCCCAAAATGGTCTATAATGATGACATTTTAACATTTAATCTTTTGACTCTAAATGACTGTTGGATGTGAATTATGACTTTTTCAACTAAAATAAGTGTGTTTAAAGTCATTTCTGTGCCTGAAACTGGTCAAAATTGAAGCTTTTGAGTAAGCAAAACTCTGTAAAAATGGCAATTTTGGTCACTGTGAGGGTTTAAAAAGTGGTTATTCAACATGAGGCACGATCCAAATGACATTTTGAATCAGTTTTGGTACAGTCCAAAAAATCAATTTTCGGATGAGAAACGATGACGTTCCCAAAATGGTCTATAATGATGAAATTTTAACATTTAATCTTTTCACTCTAAATGACTGTTGGATATGAATTATGACTTTTTCAACTAAATAAGTGTGTTTAAAATCATTTCAATGCCTGAAATGGGTCAAAATTGAAGCTTTTGAGTAAGCAAAACTCTGTAAAAATGGCAATTTTGGTCACTGTGAGGGTTTAAAAAGTGGTTATTCAACATGAGGCACGATTCAATTGACATTTTGAATAATTTTTGGTAGTCCAAAATAATCAATTTTCGGATGAAAAACGATGACTCCGGACCTGTCGAACGTTACCAAAACGGTCTATAATGACGAAATTTTAACATTTAATCTCTTGACTCTAAATGACTGTTGGATGTGAATTATGACTTTTTCAAATAAAATAAGTGTGTTTAAAGTCATTTCTGTGCCTGAAACTTTTCAAAATTGAAGCTTTTGAGTAATCAAAACTCTGTAAAAATGGCAATTTTGGTCACTGTGAGGGTTTAAAAAGTGGTTATTCAACATGAGGCACGATCCAAATGACATTTTGAATCATTTTTGGTACAGTCCAAAAAATCAATTTTTGGATGAAAAACGATGACTCTGGACCTGTCGAACGTTCCCAAAATGGTCTATAATGATGACATTTTTACATTTAATCTTTTGACTCTAAATGACTTGTGGGTGTGAATTATGACTTTTTCAACTAAAATAAGTGTGTTTAAAGTCATTTCTGTGCCTGAAACTGGTCAAAATTGAAGCTTTTCAGTAAGCAAAACTGTGTAAAAATGGCAATTTTGGTCACTCTGAGGGTTTAAAAAGTGGGTATTCAACATGAGGCACGATCCAAATGACATTTTGAATCATTTTTGGTACAGTCCAAAATATCAATTTTCGGATGAAAAACGATGACTCCGGACCTGTCGAACGTTCCCAAAATGGTCTATAATGATGAAATTTGAACATTTAATCTTTTGAATCTAAATGACTGTTGGATGTGAATTATGACTTTTTCAACTAAAATAAGTGTGTTTAAGGTCATTTCTGTGCCTGAAACAGGTCAAAATTGAAGCTTTTGAGTAAGCAAAACTCTGTAAAAATGGCAATTTTGGTCACTGTGAGGGTTTAAAAAGTGGTTATTCAACATGAGGCGCGATCTAATTGACATTTTGAATCATTTTTAGTACAGTCCAAAAAATCTATTTTCGGATGAAAAACGATGACTCCGGACGTGTCGAACGTTCTCAAAATGGTCTATAATGATGACATTGTAACATTTAATCTTTTGACTCTAAATGACTGTTGGATGTGAATTATGACTTTTTCAACTAAAATAAGTGTGTTTAAAGTCATTTCTGTGCCTGAAACGGGTCAAAATTGAAGCTTTTGAGTAAGCAAAACTCTGTAAAAATGGCAATTTTGGTCACTGTGAGTGTTTAAAAAGTGGCTATTCAACATGAGGCACGATCCAAATGACATTTTGAATCATTTTTGGTACAGTCCAAAAAATCAATTTTCGGATGAAAAACGATGACTCTGGACCTGTCGAACGTTCCCAAAATGGTCTATAATGATGAAATTTTTAACATTTAATCTTTTGACTCTGAATGACTGTTGGATGTGAAATATGACTTTGTCAACTAAAATAAGTGTGTTTAAAGTCATTTCTGTGCCTGAAACGGGTCAAAATTGAAGCTTTTGAGTAAGCAAAACTCTGTAAAAATGGCAATTTTGGTCACTGTGAGGGTTTAAAAAGTGGTTATTCAACATGAGGCACGATCCAAATGACATTTTGAATCATTTTTGGTACAGTCCAAAAAATCAATTTTTGGATAAAAAACGATGACTCTGGACCTGTCGAACGTTCCCAAAATGGTCTATAATGATGAAATTTTAACATTTAATCTTTTGACTCTAAATGACTTGTGGGTGTGAATTATGACTTTTTCAACTAAAATAAGTGTGTTTAAAGTCATTTCGGTGCCTGAAACTGGTCAAAATTGAAGCTTTTGAGTAAGCAAAACTGTGTAAAAATGGCAATTTTGGTCACTCTCAGGGTTTAAAAAGTGGGTATTCAACATGAGGCATGATCCAAATGACATTTTGAATCATTTTTGGTACAGTCCAAAATATCAATTTTCGGATGAAAAAAGATGACTCCGGACCTGTCGAACGTTCCCAAAATGGTCTATAATGATGAAATTTTAACATTTAATCTTTTGACTCTAAATGACTGTTGGATGTGAATTATGACTTTTTCAACTAAAATAAGTGTGTTTAAGGTCATTTCTGTGCCTGAAACAGGTCAAAATTGAAGCTTTTGAGTAAGCAAAACTCTGTAAAAATGGCAATTTTGGTCACTGTGAGGGTTTAAAAAGTGGTTATTCAACATGAGGCGCGATCTAATTGACATTTTGAATCATTTTTAGTACAGTCCAAAAAATCTATTTTCGGATGAAAAACGATGACTCCGGACGTGTCGAACGTTCTCAAAATGGTCTATAATGATGACATTGTAACATTTAATCTTTTGACTCTAAATGACTGTTGGATGTGAATTATGACTTTTTCAACTAAAATAAGTGTGTTTAAAGTCATTTCTGTGCCTGAAACGGGTCAAAATTGAAGCTTTTGAGTAAGCAAAACTCTGTAAAAATGGCAATTTTGGTCACTGTGAGGGTTTAAAAAGTGGTTATTCAACATGAGGCACGATCCAAATGACATTTTGAATCATTTTTGGTACAGTCCAAAAAATCAATTTTTGGATGAAAAACGATGACTCTGGACCTGTCGAACGTTCCCAAAATGGTCTATAATGACGAAATTTTTACATTTAATCTTTTGACTCTAAATGACTTGTGGGTGTGAATTATGACTTTTTCAACTAAAATAAGTGTGTTTAAAGTCATTTCTGTGCCTGAAACTGGTCAAAATTGAAGCTTTTGAGTAAGCAAAACTGTGTAAAAATAGCAATTTTGGTCACTCTGAGGGTTTAAAAAGTGGGTATTCAACATGAGGCACGATCCAAATGACATTTTGAATCATTTTTGGTACAGTCCACAATATCAATTTTCGGATGAAAAACGATGACTCCGGACCTGTCGAACGTTCCCAAAATGGTCTATAATGATGAAATTTTAACATTTAATCTTTTGACTCTAAATTACTGTTGGATGTGAATTATGACTTTTTCAACTAAAATAAGTGTGTTTAAAGTCATTTCTGTGCCTGAAACGGGTCAAAATTGAAGCTTTTGAGTAAGCAAAACTCTGTAAAAATGGCAATTTTGGTCACTGTGAGTGTTTAAAAAGTGGCTATTCAACATGAGGCACGATCCAAATGACATTTTGAATCATTTTTGGTACAGTCCAAAAAATCAATTTTCGGATGAAAAACGATGACTCTGGACCTGTCGAACGTTCCCAAAATGGTCTATAATGATGAAATTTTTAACATTTAATCTTTTGACTCTGAATGACTGTTGGATGTGAAATATGACTTTGTCAACTAAAATAAGTGTGTTTAAAGTCATTTCTGTGCCTGAAACGGGTCAAAATTGAAGCTTTTGAGTAAGCAAAACTCTGTAAAAATGGCAATTTTGGTCACTGTGAGGGTTTAAAAAGTGGTTATTCAACATGAGGCACGATCCAAATGACATTTTGAATCAGTTGTGGTACAGTCCAAAAAATCAATTTTCGGATGAGAAACGATGACTCCGGACCTGTCGAACGTTCCCAAAATGGTCTATAATGATGAAATTTTAACATTTAATCTTTTGACTCTAAATGACTGTTGGATGTGAATTATGACTTTTTCAACTAAAATAAGTGTGTTTAAGGTCATTTATGTGCCTGAAACAGGTCAAAATTGAAGCTTTTGAGTAAGCAAAACTCTGTAAAAATGGCAATTTTGGTCACTGTGAGGGTTTAAAAAGTGGTTATTCAACATGAGGCGCGATCTAATTGACATTTTGAATCATTTTTAGTACAGTCCAAAAAATCTATTTTCGGATGAAAAACGATGACTCCGGACGTGTCGAACGTTCCCAAAATGGTCTATAATGATGACATTTTAACATTTAATCTTTTGACTCTAAATGACTGTTGGATGTGAATTATGACTTTTTCAACTAAAATAAGTGTTTTTAAAGTCATTTCTGTGCCTGAAACGGGTCAAAATTGAAGCTTTTGAGTAAGCAAAACTCTGTAAAAATGGCAATTTTGGTCACTGTGAGGGTTTAAAAAGTGGTTATTCAACATGAGGCGCGATCTAATTGACATTTTGAATCATTTTTAGTACAGTCCAAAAAATCTATTTTCGGATGAAAAACGATGACTCCGGACGTGTCGAACATTCCCAAAGTGGTCTATAATGATGACATTTTAACATTTAATCTTTTGACTCTAAATGACTGTTGGATGTGAATTATGACTTTTTCAACTAAAATAAGTGTGTTTAAAGTCATTTCTGTGCCTGAAACGGGTCAAAATTGAAGCTTTTGAGCAAGCAAAACTCTGTAAAAATGGCAATTTTGGTCACTGTGAGGGTTTAAAAAGTGGTTATTCAACATGAGGCACGATCCAAATGACATTTTGAATCATTTTTGGTACAGTCCAAAAAATCAATTTTTGGATAAAAAACGATGACTCTGGACCTGTCGAACGTTCCCAAAATGGTCTATAATGATGACATTTTAACATTTAATCTTTTGACTCTAAATGACTTGTGGGTGTGAATTATGACTTTTTCAACTAAAATAAGTTTGTTTAAAGTCATTTCTGTGCCTGAAACTGGTCAAAATTGAAGCTTTTGAGTAAGCAAAACTGTGTAAAAATGGCAATTTTGGTCACTCTGAGGGTTTAAAAAGTGGGTATTCAACATGAGGCATGATCCAAATGACATTTTGAATCATTTTTGGTACAGTCCAAAATATCAATTTTCGGATGAAAAACGATGACTCCGGACCTGTCGAACGTTCCCAAAATGGTCTATAATGATGAAATTTTAACATTTAATCTTTTGACTCTAAATGACTGTTGGATGTGAATTATGACTTTTTCAACTAAAATAAGTGTGTTTAAGGTCATTTCTGTGCCTGAAACAGGTCAAAATTGAAGCTTTTGAGTAAGCAAAACTCTGTAAAAATGGCAATTTTGGTCACTGTGAGGGTTTAAAAAGTGGTTATTCAACATGAGGCGCGATCTAATTGACATTTTGAATCATTTTTAGTACAGTCCAAAAAATCTATTTTCGGATGAAAAACGATGACTCCGGACGTGTCGAACGTTCTCAAAATGGTCTATAATGATGACATTGTAACATTTAATCTTTTGACTCTAAATGACTGTTGGATGTGAATTATGACTTTTTCAACTAAAATAAGTGTGTTTAAAGTCATTTCTGTGCCTGAAACGGGTCAAAATTGAAGCTTTTGAGTAAGCAAAACTCTGTAAAAATGGCAATTTTGGTCACTGTGAGGGTTTAAAAAGTGGTTCTTCAACATGAGGCACGATCCAATTGACATTTTGAATCAGTTGTGGTACAGTCCAAAAAATCAATTTTCGGATGAGAACGAAGGACTCCGGACCTGTCGAACGTTCCCAAAATGGTCTATAATGATGAAATTTTAACATTTAATCTTTTCACTCTAAATGACTGTTGGATATGAATTATGACTTTTTCAACTAAATAAGTGTGTTTAAAGTCATTTCAATGCCTGAAACGGGTCAAAATTGAAGCTTTTGAGTAAGCAAAACTCTGTAAAAATGGCAATTTTGGTCACTGTTAGGGCTTAAAAAGTGGTTATTCAACATTATGCACGATCCAATTGACATTTTGAATCATTTTTGGTACAGTGCCAAAAATCTATTTTCGGATGAAAAACAATGACTCCGAACCTGTCGAACGTTAACAAAATGGTCTATAATGATGAAATTTTAACATTTAATCTCTTGACTCTAAATGACTGTTGGATGTGAATTATGACTTCTTCCAACTAAAATAAGTGTGTTTAAAGTCATTTCTGTGCCTGAAACAGGTCAAAATTGAAGCTTTTGAGTAAACAAAACTCTGCAACAATGGCAATTTTGGTCACTGTTAGGGTTTAAAAAGTGGTTATTGAACATGAGGTGCGATCCAATTGACATTTTGAATCATTTTTGGTACAGTCCAAAAAATCAGTTTTCGGATGAAAAACGATGACTCCGGACCTGTCGAACGTTCCCAAAATGGTCTATAATGATGAAATTTTAACATTTAATCTTTTGACTCTATATGACTGTTGGATGTGAATTATGACTTTTTCAACTAAAATAAGTGTGTTTAAAGTCATTTCTGTGCCTGAAACGGGTCAAAATTGAAGCTTTTGAGTAAGCAAAACTCTTTAAAAATGGCAATTTTGGTCACTGTGAGGGTTTAAAAAGTGGTTATTCAACATGAGGCACGATCCAAATGACATTTTGAATCAGTTTTGGTACAGTCCAAAAAATCAATTTTCGGATGAGAAACGATGACGTTCCCAAAATGGTCTATAATGATGAAATTTTAACATTTAATCTTTTCACTCTAAATGACTGTTGGATATGAATTATGACTTTTTCAACTAAATAAGTGTGTTTAAAATCATTTCAATGCCTGAAATGGGTCAAAATTGAAGCTTTTGAGTAAGCAAAACTCTGTAAAAATGGCAATTTTGGTCACTGTGAGGGTTTAAAAAGTGGTTATTCAACATGAGGCACGATTCAATTGACATTTTGAATAATTTTTGGTAGTCCAAAATAATCAATTTTCGGATGAAAAACGATGACTCCGGACCTGTCGAACGTTACCAAAACGGTCTATAATGACGAAATTTTAACATTTAATCTCTTGACTCTAAATGACTGTTGGATGTGAATTATGACTTTTTCAACTAAAATAAGTGTGTTTAAAGTCATTTCTGTGCCTGAAACTTTTCAAAATTGAAGCTTTTGAGTAATCAAAACTCTGTAAAAATGGCAATTTTGGTCACTGTGAGGGTTTAAAAAGTGGTTATTCAACATGAGGCGCGATCTAATTGACTTTTTGAATCATTTTTAGTACAGTCCAAAAAATCTATTTTCGGATGAAAAACGATGACTCCGGACGTGTCGAACGTTCTCAAAATGGTCTATAATGATGACATTGTAACATTTAATCTTTTGACTCTAAATGACTGTTGGATGTGAATTATGACTTTTTCAACTAAAATAAGTGTGTTTAAAGTCATTTCTGTGCCTGAAACGGGTCAAAATTGAAGCTTTTGAGTAAGCAAAACTCTGTAAAAATGGCAATTTTGGTCACTGTGAGTGTTTAAAAAGTGGCTATTCAACATGAGGCACGATCCAAATGACATTTTGAATCATTTTTGGTACAGTCCAAAAAATCAATTTTCGGATGAAAAACGATGACTCTGGACCTGTCGAACGTTCCCAAAATGGTCCATAATGATGAAATTTTTAACATTTAATCTTTTGACTCTGAATGACTGTTGGATGTGAAATATGACTTTGTCCACTAAAATAAGTGTGTTTAAAGTCATTTCTGTGCCTGAAACGGGTCGAAATTGAAGCTTTTGAGTAAGCAAAACTCTAATATAGCCGAGATACCCGCCACCCCCTCTCAACACAATCCCCAAAAGGAGTGAAACCGGAAACAGTTCTTGAAGTTTTTGGAAGTGGGATGGAGTGACCATCCCGGCCGTATTTATTAAAACAAAATTAAAACATTAAACGTTTCATGTTATGTACAATTTCATTACCATATTGCGATGTTTGGCTAACCTTAACAGATTCTCTAATACAGAGGTTCTCCTAGCCGAACTAGCAACCTACAAAACATTTCTTGACATATTGAAATTGTACAACCTAACGTTTAAGGGCCAACGGCAAGGTCATAACCGGTGTCAAGATCCCTAACCGGACTTACCCCTCCCACTTGGGATGGGCGACAGCACGGAGGCGTACCTCAAGTGCAACTACTACCAATTTCCCTTGACTTGACGGGGGCACCTAAAACTCGACGCCAGTTAAAGGTCGTTCGAATACTCGTGTGAGGTATCTAGAAGGTATCGTGGCCCTTATCCCAACCCCACACAACTTACCGCATCTGCCGTCGCAGATGTCACTGGCCCCGGGAAATTCCCCAGGAGGGGGCTGTAACCCCTCCTACAAAGGAAGGGGCCTTGACCGCCTTTCCTTTACTTCCGGCGACCCATCCTTAGAAGGGACCGCCTCCCCATTGAGGGGCCAATGGCCACCTCTCCCGAGCGCTCCCATCCGTGTTGGGTGACGCCCACTCATAGGGATCTACTAATTAGTGCTCACCGATCATGACCTTACCGCCTACCAAAATAAATACGACAGTGCAAATTAACCTAAGAATACATTGGCCACTATGACTGAAAGAGCATACATCAAAATTCGACACTAACTGCATATCTTTAATGGCAAACATACTCAAAACGAACATTCTTTATTAACTCAAAATCAACATGGCACAACAACCTGGAAACGAAAACAAAACAAAATTAATCAACTTTATTATACACAACTGGCTGTCTTCAGGGGCTGGTGGGTGGGTCAAAATTGGCTCTTCGTTCTGTCCCGAGCTCACGTGCAGCGAGGAGGTGCAGCTTCAGAGCACAAGAACAAGAGGATGTCTTCTGGTCTTGCGCCCCTTTTTATCCGTCTTCAGGGCGGGCGTATACCCGCCCCTGCCTGCCCCTGAGGGCGTGGCTGGCTGCGTCGGTGTCTAGGCCAGCCCACTCTAGGGCGGGAACGAGCGCGCCCCAGCTACGCCGCTTCGGGCATACCAGCTGAGACGCGCCTCCCGCCCAAAATGGCTTCCCGGGGGGATCGAGGCACTCGGCCATAAGTTCGGGGGGACCGATTCGGTCGCCCCTTTCCATATAGCCGAGATACCCGCCACCCCCTCTCAACACAATCCCCAAAAGGAGTGAAACCGGAAACAGTTCTTGAAGTTTTTGGAAGTGGGATGGAGTGACCATCCCGGCCGTATTTATTAAAACAAAATTAAAACATTAAACGTTTCATGTTATGTACAATTTCATTACCATATTGCGATGTTTGGCTAACCTTAACAGATTCTCTAATACAGAGGTTCTCCTAGCCGAACTAGCAACCTACAAAACATTTCTTGACATATTGAAATTGTACAACCTAACGTTTAAGGGCCAACGGCAAGGTCATAACCGGTGTCAAGATCCCTAACCGGACTTACCCCTCCCACTTGGGATGGGCGACAGCACGGAGGCGTACCTCAAGTGCAACTACTACCAATTTCCCTTGACTTGACGGGGGCACCTAAAACTCGACGCCAGTTAAAGGTCGTTCGAATACTCGTGTGAGGTATCTAGAAGGTATCGTGGCCCTTATCCCAACCCCACACAACTTACCGCATCTGCCGTCGCAGATGTCACTGGCCCCGGGAAATTCCCCAGGAGGGGGCTGTAACCCCTCCTACAAAGGAAGGGGCCTTGACCGCCTTTCCTTTACTTCCGGCGACCCATCCTTAGAAGGGACCGCCTCCCCATTGAGGGGCCAATGGCCACCTCTCCCGAGCGCTCCCATCCGTGTTGGGTGACGCCCACTCATAGGGATCTACTAATTAGTGCTCACCGATCATGACCTTACCGCCACAGGCCCGGATAGTTGACCGGCTATCCGGGCCCCCCACCAAAACTCCTAGCTAAAGGTCATGTTCCAACGTTTTTAACCATGCTAAGAAGTCTCCTATGAGTAACTCATTTCCCACCCGAGACAAATGCACACCATCCCCCATATACATACTGTCATCATTAATACAACCGTGCGAGATAGAATGCAATGTCCTGGAACGGAACAACCTACTCATTTTGTTATTAAGTTTCCTAACAGAATGGTTCAAAGCAGGGATCGAAATAGCCCCCCGCCACACTTTCCGTGGGATCATATGAGACCACGCAATTATGCACCCCGGAACTTTCCTCGCCAACCAACTTACGGTGGAAAGCATTGCTTCCAGGAGAAGTCGTCTACCGGTGGTGACCAAATCATTGCCCCCTAAATGTACTATGACTATAGACGGCGGTGACCTCATCCGCCCTAACAAACCCTCAAAGTAAGCTTGAAACTGGTCAATACAGAGACCGCCCCTTCCGTAGAAGGACATCCTGTACCCGTATTCCCCAGCTACGTGAATCATGTCACCTGCTTTGAATACGTCTGCGGCACGCCTCACGTATGAGTGGCCCACGACCCACACCTCCTTTCTCACAGCCGGTGATGTCTGACCGCTGGCCCGGTGTTGGGTCGACTGCATAGTCCGCCCCGCCTCGAAGGCTTGCGTAACTGAAAACGAAACAAAAGACAAGAAGCGTGAGTACATTGTTACAGCTTCACAACATGTGCAACCGCACATACCTCTTATAACAATTGGAGGACCAACGCCCCACTCGTTTTACTTGTTCCACATTAAGACCCCTGGCTGCAGCTTCAGTGGCAGCCCCTATCCGAAAGGAATGGGTCCCAAACTCACCCGGGTCCAAGCCTGCTGCGGTAATTGACATCGCGAGCACCCGCTGAAACTGAAACTTTGTCAGTGGGGTGGCGTCCGCGTGTCTCAACATTGTCCCCCCCCATGATGCCACCCTTTGTGCTAGGTAATCCTCTAAACACCTCACCGGACACATGGAGGACCCTGGAATCCTGCGAATGACTATGCAGTCTCCCACCCCACTTTGATCGGTTTTTGACTTGACAAAGGATACCGTCATAGTCTCACCCCTGATCTGAACGTGGTCCCGGCACAAACCCCCCGCCACATCCCGCTTGCTCCTTGCCACCAGCTCACTTATCCTCATAGCCCCGTGAAATGCAAGCGTAAAAGCGGCTCGGAACAAACAGGCCTCGAACTGAGACGAGCATATGTCGGGGAGTGTGGCCAGCAACTGGGACAACCTATCCAGACCTATCGGGCGCCTCTCGTCTACTCTGCGACCCTCAAGGCGTTGCCACCCACGCAGCGCTTTCTGTACAGCAAAAGACGCTGTCGGGTCCTGGATATTATGAGCCCTGGCAACAAAGGAGATAGCAGCACGATGCCTCTGGGCTGTAGCCACCGACTTCCCAGCCCTACGCAAGGACATCAGAAAATGTACTACCCAATCCTCATGCCCCCAAAGTCCCCCTCTCTCAGTCCCCAAAAAGGCCAAATAAGCCCGAAACGCCCCTTCGTATGCCTTCCTCGTCCTTGGTGCTAGACTCTCTCCCACGAGGTAACGAAGTTCGGGGCACCGAGAGACCAGAGAGCTTCGGGAAAGGGTGCTGGCTCGGGGTCCGCTGATGGAAGGAAACCCGAGAAAGCCTGCATTTGAAAACGAGACAGTGCATCAGCAGCCTGATTCATCACCCCCGGGACATGTTTTGCTCTGAATACCACGTTCAGTTGCATACACAGTAAGACAATTTCTTTAAGCAGCCTCAAAATCATTTTACAACGTGCTGCCTGACTATTAATGCATTCTACAACGGTCATATTGTCAGACCAAAATATGACAGAATGATTTTTGAATCCATCGGGCCAGGATTTGAGGGCCACCAAAATAGGAAACAGCTCAAGGAAAGCAATATTACTCGTCAGCCCCTCATCGTGCCACCATGTTGGCCACTTTTGTGCCGACCATTTTGTGCCGAAGATGGCGCCGAAACCCATGCTTCCCGCTGAATCCGTCCATAGACCAAGCTCTTCAGAGGACAAGGCCGGTTTGTTCCAGACGACTCGACCATTGAAATCCGCCAAAAATGCTAACCAAATACGCATGTCTTGGCGGACCTCGGCCGATAACCTCGTGCGATGGTGACCCTCCTTTAGGCCGACCATCGCCTGTGCAATCGAACGGGAGAAGGGGCGGGCCATCGGGATCACCCTTAAGGCAAAATTCAACTTCCCCACCAATTGCTGCAATTGATGCAGCGTAACTTTAGATGCAGTGATACACATTTGCAGGGCTGTCTTGAATTTCGATACTTTGGAAGCTGGTAAACGAAAACAACCCTCACTAGAGTCCAACTCGATCCCGAGGAACTCGAGGCAAGTCGTGGGACCCACAGTTTTACCTGGTGCCAACGGCACGCCAAATTGATTCATTAAAACACAAAATTCAGTCAAGGCCCGGGCACATTCATCATCCCCAGCGGCCCCAAGGAACAGAAAGTCGTCGAGGTAATGCATCACATTCCGAAAACCTGTTTTCTTCGTGTAAACCCATTGCAGAAAACTACTGAATTTCTCGAAATAAGCACAAGATATCGAGCACCCCATTGGCATACACCTGTCCATGTAAAACAAACCTTGAAACATGAATCCCAACAAACGTTGGTCATCCGGGTATACCGGGAGCAAACGGAACGCTGACTCGATATCTGATTTCGCCATCAGCGTCCCGGGCCCCAGGCGATTCAAAATGGCTACGGCCTCATCGAATGATGCGTACCGCACCGAACACATTTCTGGATTAATTGCATCGTTTACAGAAAGGCCATGAGGGGCTGATAAATTGTGAATCAATCGAAACTCACCCGGGTCCTTCTTGGGGACCACCCCTAAAGGAGAACAAACAAAGTTCCGTACCGGGGGGACAGGAAACGGGCCGGCAACCCGACCTCGGGTAACCTCTTTCCGGATCTTATCCTGTACTACAGTAGTATGCTGCAAGACGGAAAGTTGATTTTTGCACGTCCCGACACCCTGAAAGTTACCCACCGGGATGCGGAAACCATATGAAAAACCGTTTCGTAGCACCCCAGCAGAAGTACGATCTGGGTATTCGCTGAGCCAGGGAATCATCGCCAGGGTATCAATCGGGGTTGGTAAAGGCGCCCCTCGGACTATATTAGACCTGTTTAGCGCCTCCTCTGCCCCCATTTTCACCCGATTTGGCTCTGCACGAGGACTCAGGATGGGGTGCCCCACAACCACTACATTCGTGTTTGAACTTACAAGATCCCGGGGGCCTAGTACATTTGCTTCTGTTGAAATTGAAACAGAACCCCCTCTTCCCTGTATTGCCGGCGGGTCTCGGGTAATCGTCTGTACCCGTACCCGACCGAAAGAGTGTCCCCCCATTTTGGCGGGAGGACTCACTAACAGCACTCCCCACCAATGGCACTTTCAACATTCCCGACTCTTTCATCTTATTCCATGTTAAAGAATCGTAACAGTCCCAGGTTAAACTTTTGTTATGCTCCATCGCTTTCCTGAAAAGGTTATCATAACAGAACCATTGGTTACCTTGGTGTGATGTCGAGTACCCCATAATTCGTGACTGATATACTGGAAATTCAGGGAGCAAATCAGGCCTACGTTCCCCCAAAATTGCCGTGAAAATTCCCCAAGCATTCCCCCAGTTACCAATATTTTCATTCACTTTAAAGGCGGCCATTTTTGCGCGCCAAACACTCGGATGCATCAGATCCTTTTGACCCTTAACAGTTTCGACCTCATAGTGATCGACGAGCAGGGAGAAAATGTTAACGTATTCCCCCGCCCAAATCTTTTCCTTTATTGGCAAAGGAACATGTTGCCCCAATCTTTCTCTACGAGAGGGTGTTGACTCATCCCTTGCAATCGGCAATGGCCGCTTACCTGCACCGGACGCTGCTTCCGTCCCTCGTGGCTTGTCTATCGCCGCATCCGGCGCGGGCACCTTGGCTGCATCACGTTTCTCGCGCAACTGCTTTATGAGTGCTTGCGCTTCGGTAGCCATGGCGCCCCCATTACTGTCCCCCAACCATGCTGCTAACTGTGCCGCCAATTCGGGAGGCATATCTTCGGCAGACGTCGGGGTGACTATCACGGGAATCGGATTCCCCTCAACCGGTACCGGGGTCGGTACCGGGGCTGGCGCCTCGAGCGGAGAACAGGGAACCGGGACGTCTCCCCCGACCGGCCCCCTTCTCGGCCTCTTTGGCTTCCCTCCGGCCGGTGGACGCCCCGATCCCTCCTCGCCGTCTCGCTCCGCCAACCGCTTCTTAATTTCGGACATGTCCTTCATGAGTGCCCGAACCAACTGGTCAGTCGACATTCCCTTTGCTCCTTTCTTGGGCATCCTTTCGACTAAGTATCTAAAAGACAAAGAGAGAGATTAAAACGCTCAAAATTGGCTCTTCGTTCTGTCCCGAGCTCACGTGCAGCGAGGAGGTGCAGCTTCAGAGCACAAGAACAAGAGGATGTCTTCTGGTCTTGCGCCCCTTTTTATCCGTCTTCAGGGCGGGCGTATACCCGCCCCTGCCTGCCCCTGAGGGCGTGGCTGGCTGCGTCGGTGTCTAGGCCAGCCCACTCTAGGGCGGGAACGAGCGCGCCCCAGCTACGCCGCTTCGGGCATACCAGCTGAGACGCGCCTCCCGCCCAAAATGGCTTCCCGGGGGGATCGAGGCACTCGGCCATAAGTTCGGGGGGACCGATTCGGTCGCCCCTTTCCAAAATGGCAATTTTGGTCACTGTGAGGGTTTAAAAAGTGGTTATTCAACATGAGGCACGATCCAAATGACATTTTGAATCAGTTGTGGTACAGTCCAAAAAATAAATTTTCGGATGAGAAACGATGACTCCGGACCTGTCGAACGTTCCCAAAATGGTCTATAATGATGAAATTTTAACATTTAATCTTTTCACTCTAAATGACTGTTGGATATGAATTATGACTTTTTCAACTAAATAAGTGTGTTTAAAGTCATTTCAATGCCTGAAACGGGTCAAAATTGAAGCTTTTGAGTAAGCAAAACTCTGTAAAAATGGCAATTTTGGTCACTGTTAGGGCTTAAAAAGTGGTTATTCAACATTATGCACGATCCAATTGACATTTTGAATCATTTTTGGTACAGTGCCAAAAATCTATTTTCGGATGAAAAACAATGACTCCGAACCTGTCGAACGTTCCCAAAATGGTCTATAATGATGAAATTTTAACATTTAATCTCTTGACTCTAAATGACTGTTGGATGTGAATTATGACTTCTTCCAACTAAAATAAGTGTGTTTAAAGTCATTTCTGTGCCTGAAACAGGTCAAAATTGAAGATTTTGAGTAAACAAAACTCTGCAACAATGGCAATTTTGGTCACTGTTAGGGTTTAAAAAGTGGTTATTGAACATGAGGTGCGATCCAATTGACATTTTGAATCATTTTTGGTACAGTCCAAAAAATCAGTTTTCGGATGAAAAACGATGACTCCGGACCTGTCGAACGTTCCCAAAATGGTCTATAATGATGAAATTTTAACATTTAATCTTTTGACTCTATATGACTGTTGGATGTGAATTATGACTTTTTCAACTAAAATAAGTGTGTTTAAAGTCATTTCTGTGCCTGAAACGGGTCAAAATTGAAGCTTTTGAGTAAGCAAAACTCTGTAAAAATGGCAATTTTGGTCACTGTGAGGGTTTAAAAAGTGGTTATTCAACATGAGGCACGATCCAAATGACATTTTGAATCAGTTTTGGTACAGTCCAAAAAATCAATTTTCGGATGAGAAACGATGACGTTCCCAAAATGGTCTATAATGATGAAATTTTAACATTTAATCTTTTCACTCTAAATGACTGTTGGATATGAATTATGACTTTTTCAACTAAATAAGTGTGTTTAAAATCATTTCAATGCCTGAAATGGGTCAAAATTGAAGCTTTTGAGTAAGCAAAACTCTGTAAAAATGGCAATTTTGGTCACTGTGAGGGTTTAAAAAGTGGTTATTCAACATGAGGCACGATTCAATTGACATTTTGAATCATTTTTGGTACAGTCCAAAAAATCAATTTTTGGATGAAAAACGATGACTCTGGACCTGTCGAACGTTCCCAAAATGGTCTATAATGATGAAATTTTTACATTTAATCTTTTGACTCTAAATGACTTGTGGGTGTGAATTATGACTTTTTCAACTAAAATAAGTGTGTTTAAAGTCATTTCTGTGCCTGAAACTGGTCAAAATTGAAGCTTTTCAGTAAGCAAAACTGTGTAAAAATGGCAATTTTGGTCACTCTGAGGGTTTAAAAAGTGGGTATTCAACATGAGGCACGATCCAAATGACATTTTGAATCATTTTTGGTACAGTCCAAAATATCAATTTTCGGATGAAAAACGATGACTCCGGACCTGTCGAACGTTCCCAAAATGGTCTATAATGATGAAATTTTAACATTTAATCTTTTGACTCTAAATGACTGTTGGATGTGAATTATGACTTTTTCAACTAAAATAAGTGTGTTTAAGGTCATTTCTGTGCCTGAAACAGGTCAAAATTGAAGCTTTTGAGTAAGCAAAACTCTGTAAAAATGGCAATTTTGGTCACTGTGAGGGTTTAAAAAGTGGTTATTCAACATGAGGCGCGATCTAATTGACTTTTTGAATCATTTTTAGTACAGTCCAAAAAATCTATTTTCGGATGAAAAACGATGACTCCGGACGTGTCGAACGTTCTCAAAATGGTCTATAATGATGACATTGTAACATTTAATCTTTTGACTCTAAATGACTGTTGGATGTGAATTATGACTTTTTCAACTAAAACAAGTGTGTTTGAAGTCATTTCTGTGCCTGAAACGGGTCAAAATTGAAGCTTTTGAGTAAGCAAAACTCTGTAAAAATGGCAATTTTGGTCACTGTGAGTGTTTAAAAAGTGGCTATTCAACATGAGGCACGATCCAAATGACATTTTGAATCATTTTTGGTACAGTCCAAAAAATCAATTTTCGGATGAAAAACGATGACTCTGGACCTGTCGAACGTTCCCAAAATGGTCTATAATGATGAAATGTTTAACATTTAATCTTTTGACTCTGAATGACTGTTGGATGTGAAATATGACTTTGTCAACTAAAATAAGTGTGTTTAAAGTCATTTCTGTGCCTGAAACGGGTCAAAATTGAAGCTTTTGAGTAAGCAAAACTCTGTAAAAATGGCAATTTTGGTCACTGTGAGGGTTTAAAAAGTGGTTATTCAACATGAGGCACGATCCAAATGACATTTTGAATCAGTTGTGGTACAGTCCAAAAAATAAATTTTCGGATGAGAAACGATGACTCCGGACCTGTCGAACGTTCCCAAAATGGTCTATAATGATGAAATTTTAACATTTAATCTTTTCACTCTAAATGACTGTTGGATATGAATTATGACTTTTTCAACTAAATAAGTGTGTTTAAAGTCATTGCAATGCCTGAAACTGGTCAAAATTGAAGCTTTTGAGTAAGCAAAACTCTGTAAAAATGGCAATTTTGGTCACTGTGAGGGTTTAAAAAGTGGTTATTCAACATGAGGCGCGATCTAATTGACATTTTGAATCATTTTTAGTACAGTCCAAAAAATCTATTTTCGGATGAAAAACGATGACTCCGGACGTGTCGAACGTTCCCAAAATGGTCTATAATGATGACATTTTAACATTTAATCTTTTGACTCTAAATGACTGTTGGATGTGAATTATGACTTTTTCAACTAAAATAAGTGTGTTTAAAGTCATTTCTGTGCCTGAAACGGGTCAAAATTGAAGCTTTTGAGTAAGCAAAACTCTGTAAAAATGGCAATTTTGGTCACTGTGAGGGTTTAAAAAGTGGTTATTCAACATGAGGCGCGATCTAATTGACATTTTGAATCATTTTTAGTACAGTCCAAAAAATCTATTTTCGGATGAAAAACGATGACTCCGGACGTGTCGAACGTTCCCAAAGTGGTCTATAATGATGACATTTTAACATTTAATCTTTTGACTCTAAATGACTGTTGGATGTGAATTATGACTTTTTCAACTAAAATAAGTGTGTTTAAAGTCATTTCTGTGCCTGAAACGGGTCAAAATTGAAGCTTTTGAGCAAGCAAAACTCTGTAAAAATGGCAATTTTGGTCACTGTGAGGGTTTAAAAAGTGGTTATTCAACATGAGGCACGATCCAAATGACATTTTGAATCATTTTTGGTACAGTCCAAAAAATCAATTTTTGGATAAAAAACGATGACTCTGGACCTGTCGAACGTTCCCAAAATGGTCTATAATGATGAAATTTTAACATTTAATCTTTTGACTCTAAATGACTTGTGGGTGTGAATTATGACTTTTTCAACTAAAATAAGTGTGTTTAAAGTCATTTCTGTGCCTGAAACTGGTCAAAATTGAAGCTTTTGAGTAAGCAAAACTGTGTAAAAATGGCAATTTTGGTCACTCTCAGGGTTTAAAAAGTGGGTATTCAACATGAGGCATGATCCAAATGACATTTTGAATCATTTTTGGTACAGTCCAAAATATCAATTTTCGGATGAAAAACGATGACCTGTCGAACGTTCCCAAAATGGTCTATAATGATGAAATTTTAACATTTAATCTTTTGACTCTAAATGACTGTTGGATGTGAATTATGACTTTTTCAACTAAAATAAGTGTGTTTAAGGTCATTTCTGTGCCTGAAACAGGTCAAAATTGAAGCTTTTGAGTAAGCAAAACTCTGTAAAAATGGCAATTTTGGTCACTGTGAGGGTTTAAAAAGTGGTTATTCAACATGAGGCGCGATCTAATTGACATTTTGAATCAGTTGTGGTACAGTCCAAAAAATCAATTTTCGGATGAGAAACGATGACTCCGGACCTGTCGAACGTTCCCAAAATAGTCTATAATGATGAAATTTTAACATTTAATCTTTTCACTCTAAATGACTGTTGGATATGAATTATGACTTTTTCAACTAAATAAGTGTGTTTAAAGTCATTTCAATGCCTGAAACGGGTCAAAATTGAAGCTTTTGAGTAAGCAAAACTCTGTAAAAATGGCAATTTTGGTCACTGTTAGGGCTTAAAAAGTGGTTATTCAACATTATGCACGATCCAATTGACATTTTGAATCATTTTTGGTACAGTGCCAAAAATCTATTTTCGGATGAAAAACAATGACTCCGAACCTGTCGAACGTTCCCAAAATGGTCTATAATGATGAAATTTTAACATTTAATCTTTTGACTCTAAATGACTTGTGGGTGTGAATTATGACTTTTTCAACTAAAATAAGTGTGTTTAAAGTCATTTCTGTGCCTGAAACTGGTCAAAATTGAAGCTTTTGAGTAAGCAAAACTGTGTAAAAATGGCAATTTTGGTCACTCTCAGGGTTTAAAAAGTGGGTATTCAACATGAGGCATGATCCAAATGACATTTTGAATCATTTTTGGTACAGTCCAAAATATCAATTTTCGGATGAAAAACGATGACCTGTCGAACGTTCCCAAAATGGTCTATAATGATGAAATTTTAACATTTAATCTTTTGACTCTAAATGACTGTTGGATGTGAATTATGACTTTTTCAACTAAAATAAGTGTGTTTAAAGTCATTTCTGTGCCTGAAACGGGTCAAAATTGAAGCTTTTGAGCAAGCAAAACTCTGTAAAAATGGCAATTTTGGTCACTGTGAGGGTTTAAAAAGTGGTTATTCAACATGAGGCACGATCCAAATGACATTTTGAATCATTTTTGGTACAGTCCAAAAAATCAATTTTTGGATAAAAAACGATGACTCTGGACCTGTCGAACGTTCCCAAAATGGTCTATAATGATGAAATTTTAACATTGAATCTTTTGACTCTAAATGACTTGTGGGTGTGAATTATGACTTTTTCAACTAAAATAAGTGTGTTTAAAGTCATTTCTGTGCCTGAAACTGGTCAAAATTGAAGCTTTTGAGTAAGCAAAACTGTGTAAAAATGGCAATTTTGGTCACTCTCAGGGTTTAAAAAGTGGGTATTCAACATGAGGCATGATCCAAATGACATTTTGAATCATTTTTGGTACAGTCCAAAATATCAATTTTCGGATGAAAAACGATGACCTGTCGAACGTTCCCAAAATGGTCTATAATGATGAAATTTTAACATTTAATCTTTTGACTCTAAATGACTGTTGGATGTGAATTATGACTTTTTCAACTAAAATAAGTGTGTTTAAGGTCATTTCTGTGCCTGAAACAGGTCAAAATTGAAGCTTTTGAGTAAGCAAAACTCTGTAAAAATGGCAATTTTGGTCACTGTGAGGGTTTAAAAAGTGGTTATTCAACATGAGGCGCGATCTAATTGACATTTTGAATCAGTTGTGGTACAGTCCAAAAAATCAATTTTCGGATGAGAAACGATGACTCCGGACCTGTCGAACGTTCCCAAAATAGTCTATAATGATGAAATTTTAACATTTAATCTTTTCACTCTAAATGACTGTTGGATATAAATTATGACTTTTTCAACTAAATAAGTGTGTTTAAAGTCATTTCAATGCCTGAAACGGGTCAAAATTGAAGCTTTTGAGTAAGCAAAACTCTGTAAAAATGGCAATTTTGGTCACTGTTAGGGCTTAAAAAGTGGTTATTCAACATTATGCACGATCCAATTGACATTTTGAATCATTTTTGGTACAGTGCCAAAAATCTATTTTCGGATGAAAAACAATGACTCCGAACCTGTCGAACGTTCCCAAAATGGTCTATAATGATGAAATTTTAACATTTAATCTCTTGACTCTAAATGACTGTTGGATGTGAATTATGACTTTTTCCAACTAAAATAAGTGTGTTTAAAGTCATTTCTGTGCCTGAAACGGGTCAAAATTGAAGCTTTTGAGTAAGCAAAACTCTGCAACAATGGCAATTTTGGTCACTGTGAGGGTTTAAAAAGTGGTTATTGAACATGAGGTGCGATCCAATTGACATTTTGAATCATTTTTGGTACAGTCCAAAAAATCAGTTTTCGGATGAAAAACGATGACTCCGGACCTGTCGAACGTTCCCAAAATGGTCTATAATGATGAAATTTTAACATTTAATCTTTTGACTCTATATGACTTTGGATGTGAATTATGACTTTTTCAACTAAAATAAGTGTGTTTAAAGTCATTTCTGTGCCTGAAACCGGTCAAAATTGAAGCTTTTGAGTAAGCAAAACTCTTTAAAAATGGCAATTTTGGTCACTGTGAGGGTTTAAAAAGTGGTTATTCAACATGAGGCACGATTCAATTGACATTTTGAATAATTTTTGGTACAGTCCAAAATATCAATTTTCGGATGAAAAACGATGACTCCGGACCTGTCGAACGTTCCCAAAATGGTCTATAATGATGAAATTTTAGCATTTAATCTTTTGACTCTAAATGACTGTTGGATGTGAATTATGACTTTTTCAACTAAAATAAGTGTGTTTAAGGTCATTTCTGTGCCTGAAACAGGTCAAAATTGAAGCTTTTGAGTAAGCAAAACTCTGTAAAAATGGCAATTTTGGTCACTGTGAGGGTTTAAAAAGTGGTTATTCAACATGAGGCGCGATCTAATTGACATTTTGAATCATTTTTAGTACAGTCCAAAAAATCTATTTTCGGATGGAAAACGATGACTCCGGACGTGTCGAACGTTCCCAAAATGGTCTATAATGATGACATTTTAACATTTAATCTTTTGACTCTAAATGACTGTTGGATGTGAATTATGACTTTTTCAACTAAAATAAGTGTGTTTAAAGTCATTTCTGTGCCTGAAACGGGTCAAAATTGAAGCTTTTGAGTAAGCAAAACTCTGTAAAAATGGCAATTTTGGTCACTGTGAGGGTTTAAAAAGTGGTTATTCAACATGAGGCACGATCCAAATGACATTTTGAATCAGTTTTGGTACAATCCAAAAAATCAATTTTCGGATGAGAAACGATGACGTTCCCAAAATGGTCTATAATGATGACATTTTAACATTTAATCTTTTCACTCTAAATGACTGTTGGATATGAATTATGACTTTTTCAACTAAATAAGTGTGTTTAAAATCATTTCAATGCCTGAAACGGGTCAAAATTGAAGCTTTTGAATAAGCAAAACTCTGTAAAAATGGCAATTTTGGTCACTGTGAGGGTTTAAAAAGTGGTTATTCAACATGAGGCACGATTCAATTGACATTTTGAATAATTTTTGGTAGACCAAAATAATCAATTTTCGGATGAAAAACGATGACTCCGGACCTGTCGAACGTTACCAAAACGGTCTATAATGATGAAATTTTAACATTTAATCTCTTGACTCTAAATGACTGTTGGATGTGAATTATGACTTTTTCAACTAAAATAAGTGTGTTTAAAGTCATTTCTGTGCCTGAAACGGGTCAAAATTGAAGCTTTTGAGTAAGCAAAACTCTGCAACAATGGCAATTTTGGTCACTGTGAGGGTTTAAAAAGTGGTTATTGAACATGAGGTGCGATCCAATTGACATTTTGAATCATTTTTGGTACAGTCCAAAAAATCAATTTTTGGATGAAAAACGATGACTCCGGACGTGTCGAACGTTCTCAAAATGGTCTATAATGATGACATTGTAACATTTAATCTTTTGACTCTAAATGACTGTTGGATGTGAATTATGACTTTTTCAACTAAAACAAGTGTGTTTAAAGTCATTTCTGTGCCTGAAACGGGTCAAAATTGAAGCTTTTGAGTAAGCAAAACTCTGTAAAAATGGCAATTTTGGTCACTGTGAGTGTTTAAAAAGTGGCTATTCAACATGAGGCACGATCCAAATGACATTTTGAATCATTTTTGGTACAGTCCAAAAAATCAATTTTCGGATGAAAAACGATGACTCCGGACGTGTCGAACGTTCCCAAAATGGTCTATAATGATGACATTTTAACATTTAATCTTTTGACTCTAAATGACTGTTGGATGTGAATTATGACTTTTTCAACTAAAATAAGTGTGTTTAAAGTCATTTCTGTGCCTGAAACGGGTTAAAATTGAAGCTTTTGAGTAAGCAAAACTCTCTAAAAATGGCAATTTTGGTCACTGTGAGGGTTTAAAAAGTGGTTATTCAACATGAGGCGCGATCTAATTGACATTTTGAATCATTTTTAGTACAGTCCAAAAAATCTATTTTCGGATGGAAAACGATGACTCCGGACGTGTCGAACGTTCCCAAAATGGTCTATAATGATGACATTTTAACATTTAATCTTTTGACTCTAAATGACTGTTGGATGTGAATTATGACTTTTTCAACTAAAATAAGTGTGTTTAAAGTCATTTCTGTGCCTGAAACGGGTCAAAATTGAAGCTTTTGAGTAAGCAAAACTCTGTAAAAATTGCAATTTTGGTCACTGTGAGGGTTTAAAAAGTGGTTATTCAACATGAGGCACGATCCAATTGACATTTTGAATCATTTTTGGTACAGTCCAAAAAATCAATTTTTGGATGAAAAACGATGACTCTGGACCTGTCGAACGTTCCCAAAATGGTCTATAATGATGAAATTTTTACATTTAATCTTTTGACTCTAAATGACTTGTGGGTGTGAATTATGACTTTTTCAACTAAAATAAGTGTGTTTAAAGTCATTTCTGTGCCTGAAACTGGTCAAAATTGAAGCTTTTCAGTAAGCAAAACTGTGTAAAAATGGCAATTTTGGTCACTGTGAGGGTTTAAAAAGTGGTTATTGAACATGAGGTGCGATCCAATTGACATTTTGAATCATTTTTGGTACAGTCCAAAAAATCAATTTTTGGATGAAAAACGATGACTCTGGACCTGTCGAACGTTCCCAAAATGGTCTATAATGATGAAATTTTTACATTTAATCTTTTGACTCTAAATGACTTGTGGGTGTGAATTATGACTTTTTCAACTAAAATAAGTGTGTTTAAAGTCATTTCTGTGCCTGAAACTGGTCAAAATTGAAGCTTTTCAGTAAGCAAAACTGTGTAAAAATGGCAATTTTGGTCACTCTGAGGGTTTAAAAAGTGGGTATTCAACATGAGGCACGATCCAAATGACATTTTGAATCATTTTTGGTACAGTCCAAAATATCAATTTTCGGATGAAAAACGATGACTCCGGACCTGTCGAACGTTCCCAAAATGGTCTATAATGATGAAATTTTAACATTTAATCTTTTGACTCTAAATGACTGTTGGATGTGAATTATGACTTTTTCAACTAAAATAAGTGTGTTTAAGGTCATTTCTGTGCCTGAAACAGGTCAAAATTGAAGCTTTTGAGTAAGCAAAACTCTGTAAAAATGGCAATTTTGGTCACTGTGAGGGTTTAAAAAGTGGTTATTCAACATGAGGCGCGATCTAATTGACTTTTTGAATCATTTTTAGTACAGTCCAAAAAATCTATTTTCGGATGAAAAACGATGACTCCGGACGTGTCGAACGTTCTCAAAATGGTCTATAATGATGACATTGTAACATTTAATCTTTTGACTCTAAATGACTGTTGGATGTGAATTATGACTTTTTCAACTAAAACAAGTGTGTTTAAAGTCATTTCTGTGCCTGAAACGGGTCAAAATTGAAGCTTTTGAGTAAGCAAAACTCTGTAAAAATGGCAATTTTGGTCACTGTGAGTGTTTAAAAAGTGGCTATTCAACATGAGGCACGATCCAAATGACATTTTGAATCATTTTTGGTACAGTCCAAAAAATCAATTTTCGGATGAAAAACGATGACTCCGGACGTGTCGAACGTTCCCAAAATGGTCTATAATGATGACATTTTAACATTTAATCTTTTGACTCTAAATGACTGTTGGATGTGAATTATGACTTTTTCAACTAAAATAAGTGTGTTTAAAGTCATTTCTGTGCCTGAAACGGGTTAAAATTGAAGCTTTTGAGTAAGCAAAACTCTCTAAAAATGGCAATTTTGGTCACTGTGAGGGTTTAAAAAGTGGTTATTCAACATGAGGCGCGATCTAATTGACATTTTGAATCATTTTTAGTACAGTCCAAAAAATCTATTTTCGGATGGAAAACGATGACTCCGGACGTGTCGAACGTTCCCAAAATGGTCTATAATGATGACATTTTAACATTTAATCTTTTGACTCTAAATGACTGTTGGATGTGAATTATGACTTTTTCAACTAAAATAAGTGTGTTTAAAGTCATTTCTGTGCCTGAAACGGGTCAAAATTGAAGCTTTTGAGTAAGCAAAACTCTGTAAAAATTGCAATTTTGGTCACTGTGAGGGTTTAAAAAGTGGTTATTCAACATGAGGCACGATCCAAATGACATTTTGAATCAGTTTTGGTACAATCCAAAAAATCAATTTTCGGATGAGAAACGATGACGTTCCCAAAATGGTCTATAATGATGACATTTTAACATTTAATCTTTTCACTCTAAATGACTGTTGGATATGAATTATGACTTTTTCAACTAAATAAGTGTGTTTAAAATCATTTCAATGCCTGAAACGGGTCAAAATTGAAGCTTTTGAATAAGCAAAACTCTGTAAAAATGGCAATTTTGGTCACTGTGAGGGTTTAAAAAGTGGTTATTCAACATGAGGCACGATTCAATTGACATTTTGAATAATTTTTGGTAGACCAAAATAATCAATTTTCGGATGAAAAACGATGACTCCGGACCTGTCGAACGTTACCAAAACGGTCTATAATGATGAAATTTTAACATTTAATCTCTTGACTCTAAATGACTGTTGGATGTGAATTATGACTTTTTCAACTAAAATAAGTGTGTTTAAAGTCATTTCTGTGCCTGAAACGGGTCAAAATTGAAGCTTTTGAGTAAGCAAAACTCTGCAACAATGGCAATTTTGGTCACTGTGAGGGTTTAAAAAGTGGTTATTGAACATGAGGTGCGATCCAATTGACATTTTGAATCATTTTTGGTACAGTCCAAAAAATCAATTTTTGGATGAAAAACGATGACTCTGGACCTGTCGAACGTTCCCAAAATGGTCTATAATGATGAAATTTTTACATTTAATCTTTTGACTCTAAATGACTTGTGGGTGTGAATTATGACTTTTTCAACTAAAATAAGTGTGTTTAAAGTCATTTCTGTGCCTGAAACTGGTCAAAATTGAAGCTTTTCAGTAAGCAAAACTGTGTAAAAATGGCAATTTTGGTCACTCTGAGGGTTTAAAAAGTGGGTATTCAACATGAGGCACGATCCAAATGACATTTTGAATCATTTTTGGTACAGTCCAAAATATCAATTTTCGGATGAAAAACGATGACTCCGGACCTGTCGAACGTTCCCAAAATGGTCTATAATGATGAAATTTTAACATTTAATCTTTTGACTCTAAATGACTGTTGGATGTGAATTATGACTTTTTCAACTAAAATAAGTGTGTTTAAGGTCATTTCTGTGCCTGAAACAGGTCAAAATTGAAGCTTTTGAGTAAGCAAAACTCTGTAAAAATGGCAATTTTGGTCACTGTGAGGGTTTAAAAAGTGGTTATTCAACATGAGGCGCGATCTAATTGACTTTTTGAATCATTTTTAGTACAGTCCAAAAAATCTATTTTCGGATGAAAAACGATGACTCCGGACGTGTCGAACGTTCTCAAAATGGTCTATAATGATGACATTGTAACATTTAATCTTTTGACTCTAAATGACTGTTGGATGTGAATTATGACTTTTTCAACTAAAACAAGTGTGTTTAAAGTCATTTCTGTGCCTGAAACGGGTCAAAATTGAAGCTTTTGAGTAAGCAAAACTCTGTAAAAATGGCAATTTTGGTCACTGTGAGTGTTTAAAAAGTGGCTATTCAACATGAGGCACGATCCAAATGACATTTTGAATCATTTTTGGTACAGTCCAAAAAATCAATTTTCGGATGAAAAACGATGACTCCGGACGTGTCGAACGTTCCCAAAATGGTCTATAATGATGACATTTTAACATTTAATCTTTTGACTCTAAATGACTGTTGGATGTGAATTATGACTTTTTCAACTAAAATAAGTGTGTTTAAAGTCATTTCTGTGCCTGAAACGGGTTAAAATTGAAGCTTTTGAGTAAGCAAAACTCTTTAAAAATGGCAATTTTGGTCACTGTGAGGGTTTAAAAAGTGGTTATTCAACATGAGGCACGATTCAATTGACATTTTGAATAATTTTTGGTACAGTCCAAAATATCAATTTTCGGATGAAAAACGATGACTCCGGACCTGTCGAACGTTCCCAAAATGGTCTATAATGATGAAATTTTAACATTTAATCTTTTGACTCTAAATGACTGTTGGATGTGAATTATGACTTTTTCAACTAAAATAAGTGTGTTTAAGGTCATTTCTGTGCCTGAAACTGGTCAAAATTGAAGCTTTTGAGTAAGCAAAACTCTGTAAAAATGGCAATTTTGGTCACTGTGAGGGTTTAAAAAGTGGTTATTCAACATGAGGCGCGATCTAATTGACATTTTGAATCATTTTTAGTACAGTCCAAAAAATCTATTTTCAGATGGAAAACGATGACTCCGGACGTGTCGAACGTTCCCAAAATGGTCTATAATGATGACATTTTAACATTTAATCTTTTGACTCTAAATGACTGTTGGATGTGAATTATGACTTTTTCAACTAAAATAAGTGTGTTTAAAGTCATTTCTGTGCCTGAAACGGGTCAAAATTGAAGCTTTTGAGTAAGCAAAACTCTGTAAAAATGGGAATTTTGGTCACTGTGAGGGTTTAAAAAGTGGTTATTCAACATGAGGCACGATCCAAATGACATCTTGAATCAGTTGTGGTACAGTCCAAAAAATCAATTTTCGGATGAGAAACGATGACTCCGGACCTGTCGAACGTTCCCAAAATGGTCTATAATGATGAAATTTTAACATTTAATCTTTTCACTCTAAATGACTGTTGGATATGAATTATGACTTTTTCAACTAAATAAGTGTGTTTAAAGTCATTTCAATGCCTGAAACGGGTCAAAATTGAAGCTTTTGAGTAAGCAAAACTCTGTAAAAATGGCAATTTTGGTCACTGTGAGGGTTTAAAAAGTGGTTATTCAACATGAGGCACGATTCAATTGACATTTTGAATAATTTTTGGTAGTCCAAAATAATCAATTTTCGGATGAAAAACGATGACTCCGGACCTGTCGAACGTTACCAAAACGGTCTATAATGATGAAATTTTAACATTTAATCTTTTGACTCTAAATGACTGTTGGATGTGAATCATAACTTTTTCCAACTAAAATAAGTGTGTTTAAAGTCATTTCTGTGCCTGAAACGGGTCAAAATTGAAGCTTTTGAGTAAGCAAAACTCTGTAAAAATGGCAATTTTGGTCACTGTTAGGGCTTAAAAAGTGGTTATTCAACATTATGCACGATCCAATTGACATTTTGAATCATTTTTGGTACAGTGCCAAAAATCTATTTTCGGATGAAAAACAATGACTCCGAACCTGTCGAACGTTCCCAAAATGGTCTATAATGATGAAATTTTAACATTTAATCTCTTGACTCTAAATGACTGTTGGATGTGAATTATGACTTTTTCCAACTAAAATAAGTGTGTTTAAAGTCATTTCTGTGCCTGAAACTTTTCAAAATTGAAGCTTTTGAGTAATCAAAACTCTGTAAAAATGGCAATTTTGGTCACTGTGAGAGTTTAAAAAGTGGTTATTCAACATGAGGCACGATCCAAATGACATTTTGAATCATTTTTGGTACAGTCCAAAAAATCAATTTTCGGATGAAAAACGATGACTCTGGACCTGTCGAACGTTCCCAAAATGGTCTATAATGATGAAATTTTAACATTTAATATTTTGACTCTAAATGACTGTTGGATGTGAATCATAACTTTTTCCAACTAAAATAAGTGTGTTTAAAGTCATTTCTGTGCCTGAAACGGGTCAAAATTGAAGCTTTTGAGTAAGCAAAACTCTGTAAAAATGGCAATTTTGGTCACTGTTAGGGCTTAAAAAGTGGTTATTCAACATTATGCACGATCCAATTGACATTTTGAATCATTTTTGGTACAGTGCCAAAAATCTATTTTCGGATGAAAAACAATGACTCCGAACCTGTCGAACGTTCCCAAAATGGTCTATAATGATGAAATTTTAACATTTAATCTCTTGACTCTAAATGACTGTTGGATGTGAATTATGACTTTTTCCAACTAAAATAAGTGTGTTTAAAGTCATTTCTGTGCCTGAAACGGGTCAAAATTGAAGCTTTTGAGTAAGCAAAACTCTGCAACAATGGCAATTTTGGTCACTGTGAGGGTTTAAAAAGTGGTTATTGAACATGAGGTGCGATCCAATTGACATTTTGAATCATTTTTGGTACAGTCCAAAAAATCAGTTTTCGGATGAAAAACGATGACTCCGGACCTGTCGAACGTTCCCAAAATGGTCTATAATGATGAAATCTTAACATTTAATCTTTTGACTCTAAATGACTGTTGGATGTGAATTATGACTTTTTCAACTAAAATAAGTGTGTTTAAGGTCATTTCTGTGCCTGAAACAGGTCAAAATTGAAGCTTTTGAGTAAGCAAAACTCTGTAAAAATGGCAATTTTGGTCACTGTGAGGGTTTAAAAAGTGGTTATTCAACATGAGGCGCGATCTAATTGACATTTTGAATCATTTTTAGTACAGTCCAAAAAATCTATTTTCGGATGGAAAACGATGACTCCGGACGTGTCGAACGTTCCCAAAATGGTCTATAATGATGACATTTTAACATTTAATCTTTTGACTCTAAATGACTGTTGGATGTGAATTATGACTTTTTCAACTAAAATAAGCGTGTTTAAAGTCATTTCTGTGCCTGAAACGGGTCAAAATTGAAGCTTTTGAGTAAGCAAAACTCTGTAAAAATGGCAATTTTGGTCACTGTGAGGGTTTAAAAAGTGGTTATTCAACATGAGGCACGATCCAAATGACATTTTGAATCAGTTTTGGTACAATCCAAAAAATCAATTTTCGGATGAGAAACGATGACGTTCCCAAAATGGTCTATAATGATGACATTTTAACATTTAATCTTTTCACTCTAAATGACTGTTGGATATGAATTATGACTTTTTCAACTAAATAAGTGTGTTTAAAATCATTTCAATGCCTGAAACGGGTCAAAATTGAAGCTTTTGAGTAAGCAAAACTCTGTAAAAATGGCAATTTTGGTCACTGTGAGGGTTTAAAAAGTGGTTATTCAACATGAGGCACGATTCAATTGACATTTTGAATAATTTTTGGTAGTCCAAAATAATCAATTTTCGGATGAAAAACGATGACTCCGGACCTGTCGAACGTTACCAAAACGGTCTATAATGATGAAATTTTAACATTTAATCTCTTGACTCTAAATGACTGTTGGATGTGAATTATGACTTTTTCAACTAAAATAAGTGTGTTTAAAGTCATTTCTGTGCCTGAAACTTTTCAAAATTGAAGCTTTTGAGTAATCAAAACTCTGTAAAAATGGCAATTTTGGTCACTGTGAGGGTTTAAAAAGTGGGTATTCAACATGAGGCACGATCCAAATGACATTTTGAATCATTTTTGGTACAGTCCAAAATATCAATTTTCGGATGAAAAACGATGACTCCGGACCTGTTGAACGTTACCAAAATGGTCTATAATGATGAAATTTTAACATTTAATCTTTTGACTCTAAATGACTGTTGGATGTGAATTATGACTTTTTCAACTAAAATAAGTGTGTTTAAGGTCATTTCTGTGCCTGAAACAGGTCAAAATTGAAGCTTTGGAGTAAGCAAAACTCTGTAAAAATGGCAATTTTGGTCACTGTGAGGGTTTAAAAAGTGGTTATTCAACATGAGGCGCGATCTAATTGACATTTTGAATCCTTTTTAGTACAGTCCAAAAAATCTATTTTCGGATGAAAAACGATGACTCCGGACGTGTCGAACGTTCCCAAAATGGTCTATAATGATGACATTTTAACATTTAATCTTTTGACTCTAAATGACTGTTGGATGTGAATTATGACTTTTTCAACTAAAATAAGTGTGTTTAAAGTCATTTCTGTGCCTGAAACGGGTTAAAATTGAAGCTTTTGAGTAAGCAAAACTCTTTAAAAATGGCAATTTTGGTCACTGTGAGGGTTTAAAAAGTGGTTATTCAACATGAGGCACGATTCAATTGACATTTTGAATAATTTTTGGTACAGTCCAAAATATCAATTTTCGGATGAAAAACGATGACTCCGGACCTGTCGAACGTTCCCAAAATGGTCTATAATGATGAAATTTTAACATTTAATCTTTTGACTCTAAATGACTGTTGGATGTGAATTATGACTTTTTCAACTAAAATAAGTGTGTTTAAGGTCATTTCTGTGCCTGAAACAGGTCAAAATTGAAGCTTTTGAGTAAGCAAAACTCTGTAAAAATGGCAATTTTGGTCACTGTGAGAGTTTAAAAAGTGGTTATTCAACATGAGGCGCGATCTAATTGACATTTTGAATCATTTTTAGTACAGTCCAAAAAATCTATTTTCGGATGGAAAACGATGACTCCGGACGTGTCGAACGTTCCCAAAATGGTCTATAATGATGACATTTTAACATTTAATCTTTTGACTCTAAATGACTGTTGGATGTGAATTATGACTTTTTCAACTAAAATAAGTGTGTTTAAAGTCATTTCTGTGCCTGAAACGGGTCAAAATTGAAGCTTTTGAGTAAGCAAAACTCTGTAAAAATGGGAATTTTGGTCACTGTGAGGGTTTAAAAAGTGGTTATTCAACATGAGGCACGATCCAAATGACATCTTGAATCAGTTGTGGTACAGTCCAAAAAATCAATTTTCGGATGAGAAACGATGACTCCGGACCTGTCGAACGTTCCCAAAATGGTCTATAATGATGAAATTTTAACATTTAATCTTTTCACTCTAAATGACTGTTGGATATGAATTATGACTTTTTCAACTAAATAAGTGTGTTTAAAGTCATTTCAATGCCTGAAACGGGTCAAAATTGAAGCTTTTGAGTAAGCAAAACTCTGTAAAAATGGCAATTTTGGTCACTGTGAGGGTTTAAAAAGTGGTTATTCAACATGAGGCACGATTCAATTGACATTTTGAATAATTTTTGGTAGTCCAAAATAATCAATTTTCGGATGAAAAACGATGACTCCGGACCTGTCGAACGTTACCAAAACGGTCTATAATGATGAAATTTTAACATTTAATCTTTTGACTCTAAATGACTGTTGGATGTGAATCATAACTTTTTCCAACTAAAATAAGTGTGTTTAAAGTCATTTCTGTGCCTGAAACGGGTCAAAATTGAAGCTTTTGAGTAAGCAAAACTCTGTAAAAATGGCAATTTTGGTCACTGTTAGGGCTTAAAAAGTGGTTATTCAACATTATGCACGATCCAATTGACATTTTGAATCATTTTTGGTACAGTGCCAAAAATCTATTTTCGGATGAAAAACAATGACTCCGAACCTGTCGAACGTTCCCAAAATGGTCTATAATGATGAAATTTTAACATTTAATCTCTTGACTCTAAATGACTGTTGGATGTGAATTATGACTTTTTCCAACTAAAATAAGTGTGTTTAAAGTCATTTCTGTGCCTGAAACTTTTCAAAATTGAAGCTTTTGAGTAATCAAAACTCTGTAAAAATGGCAATTTTGGTCACTGTGAGAGTTTAAAAAGTGGTTATTCAACATGAGGCACGATCCAAATGACATTTTGAATCATTTTTGGTACAGTCCAAAAAATCAATTTTCGGATGAAAAACGATGACTCTGGACCTGTCGAACGTTCCCAAAATGGTCTATAATGATGAAATTTTAACATTTAATATTTTGACTCTAAATGACTGTTGGATGTGAATCATAACTTTTTCCAACTAAAATAAGTGTGTTTAAAGTCATTTCTGTGCCTGAAACGGGTCAAAATTGAAGCTTTTGAGTAAGCAAAACTCTGTAAAAATGGCAATTTTGGTCACTGTTAGGGCTTAAAAAGTGGTTATTCAACATTATGCACGATCCAATTGACATTTTGAATCATTTTTGGTACAGTGCCAAAAATCTATTTTCGGATGAAAAACAATGACTCCGAACCTGTCGAACGTTCCCAAAATGGTCTATAATGATGAAATTTTAACATTTAATCTCTTGACTCTAAATGACTGTTGGATGTGAATTATGACTTTTTCCAACTAAAATAAGTGTGTTTAAAGTCATTTCTGTGCCTGAAACGGGTCAAAATTGAAGCTTTTGAGTAAGCAAAACTCTGCAACAATGGCAATTTTGGTCACTGTGAGGGTTTAAAAAGTGGTTATTGAACATGAGGTGCGATCCAATTGACATTTTGAATCATTTTTGGTACAGTCCAAAAAATCAGTTTTCGGATGAAAAACGATGACTCCGGACCTGTCGAACGTTCCCAAAATGGTCTATAATGATGAAATCTTAACATTTAATCTTTTGACTCTAAATGACTGTTGGATGTGAATTATGACTTTTTCAACTAAAATAAGTGTGTTTAAGGTCATTTCTGTGCCTGAAACAGGTCAAAATTGAAGCTTTTGAGTAAGCAAAACTCTGTAAAAATGGCAATTTTGGTCACTGTGAGGGTTTAAAAAGTGGTTATTCAACATGAGGCGCGATCTAATTGACATTTTGAATCATTTTTAGTACAGTCCAAAAAATCTATTTTCGGATGGAAAACGATGACTCCGGACGTGTCGAACGTTCCCAAAATGGTCTATAATGATGACATTTTAACATTTAATCTTTTGACTCTAAATGACTGTTGGATGTGAATTATGACTTTTTCAACTAAAATAAGCGTGTTTAAAGTCATTTCTGTGCCTGAAACGGGTCAAAATTGAAGCTTTTGAGTAAGCAAAACTCTGTAAAAATGGCAATTTTGGTCACTGTGAGGGTTTAAAAAGTGGTTATTCAACATGAGGCACGATCCAAATGACATTTTGAATCAGTTTTGGTACAATCCAAAAAATCAATTTTCGGATGAGAAACGATGACGTTCCCAAAATGGTCTATAATGATGACATTTTAACATTTAATCTTTTCACTCTAAATGACTGTTGGATATGAATTATGACTTTTTCAACTAAATAAGTGTGTTTAAAATCATTTCAATGCCTGAAACGGGTCAAAATTGAAGCTTTTGAGTAAGCAAAACTCTGTAAAAATGGCAATTTTGGTCACTGTGAGGGTTTAAAAAGTGGTTATTCAACATGAGGCACGATTCAATTGACATTTTGAATAATTTTTGGTAGTCCAAAATAATCAATTTTCGGATGAAAAACGATGACTCCGGACCTGTCGAACGTTACCAAAACGGTCTATAATGATGAAATTTTAACATTTAATCTCTTGACTCTAAATGACTGTTGGATGTGAATTATGACTTTTTCAACTAAAATAAGTGTGTTTAAAGTCATTTCTGTGCCTGAAACTTTTCAAAATTGAAGCTTTTGAGTAATCAAAACTCTGTAAAAATGGCAATTTTGGTCACTGTGAGGGTTTAAAAAGTGGGTATTCAACATGAGGCACGATCCAAATGACATTTTGAATCATTTTTGGTACAGTCCAAAATATCAATTTTCGGATGAAAAACGATGACTCCGGACCTGTCGAACGTTCCCAAAATGGTCTATAATGATGAAATTTTAACATTTAATCTCTTGACTCTAAATGACTGTTGGATGTGAATTATAACTTTTTCCAACTAAAATAAGTGTGTTTAAAGTCATTTCTGTGCCTGAAACGGGTCAAAATTGAAGCTTTTGAGTAAGCAAAACTCTGTAAAAATGGCAATTTTGGTCACTGTTAGGGCTTAAAAAGTGGTTATTCAACATTATGCACGATCCAATTGACATTTTGAATCATTTTTGGTACAGTGCCAAAAATCTATTTTCGGATGAAAAACAATGACTCCGAACCTGTCGAACGTTCCCAAAATGGTCTATAATGATGAAATTTTAACATTTAATCTCTTGACTCTAAATGACTGTTGGATGTGAATTATGACTTTTTCCAACTAAAATAAGTGTGTTTAAAGTCATTTCTGTGCCTGAAACGGGTCAAAATTGAAGCTTTTGAGTAAGCAAAACTCTGCAACAATGGCAATTTTGGTCACTGTGAGGGTTTAAAAAGTGGTTATTGAACATGAGGTGCGATCCAATTGACATTTTGAATTATTTTTGGTACAGTCCAAAAAATCAGTTTTCGGATGAAAAACGATGACTCCGGACCTGTCGAACGTTCCCAAAATGGTCTATAATGATAAAATTTTAACATTTAATCTTTTGACTCTAAATGACTGTTGGATGTGAATTATGACTTTTTCAACTAAAATAAGTGTGTTTAAAGTCATTTCTGTGCCTGAAACGGGTCAAAATTGAAGCTTTTGAGTAAGCAAAACTCTTTAAAAATGGCAATTTTGGTCACTGTGAGGGTTTAAAAAGTGGTTATTCAACATGAGGCACGATTCAATTGACATTTTGAATAATTTTTGGTACAGTCCAAAATATCAATTTTCGGATGAAAAACGATGACTCCGGACCTGTTGAACGTTCCCAAAATGGTCTATAATGATGACATTTTTAACATTTAATCTTTTGACTCTAAATGACTGTTGGATGTGAATCATAACTTTTTCCAACTAAAATAAGTGTGTTTAAAGTCATTTCTGTGCCTGAAACGGGTCAAAATTGAAGCTTTTGAGTAAGCAAAACTCTGTAAAAATGGCAATTTTGGTCACTGTGAGGGTTTAAAAAGTGGTTATTCAACATGAGGCACGATCCAATTGACATTTTGAATCAGTTGTGGTACAGTCCAAAAAATCAATTTTCGGATGAGAAACGAAGACTCCGGACCTGTCGAACGTTCCCAAAATGGTCTATAATGATGAAATTTTAACATTTAATCTTTTCACTCTAAATGACTGTTGGATCTGAATTATGACTTTTTCAACTAAATAAGTGTGTTTAAAGTCATTTCAATGCCTGAAACGGGTCAAAATTGAAGCTTTTGAGTAAGCAAAACTCTGTAAAAATGGCAATTTTGGTCACTGTGAGGGTTTAAAAAGTGGTTATTCTACATGAGGCGCGATCTAATTGACATTTTGAATCATTTTTAGTACAGTCCAAAAAATCTATTTTCGGATGGAAAACGATGACTCCGGACGTGTCGAACGTTCCCAAAATGGTCTATAATGATGACATTTTAACATTTAATCTTTTGACTCTAAATGACTGTGAATTATGACTTTTTCAACTAAAATAAGTGTGTTTAAAGTCATTTCTGTGCCTGAAACGGGTCAAAATTGAAGCTTTTGAGTAAGCAAAACTCTGTAAAAATGGCAATTTTGGTCACTGTGAGGGTTTAAAAAGTGGTTATTCAACATGAGGCACGATCCAAATGACATTTTGAATCAGTTTTGGTACAGTCCAAAAAATCAATTTTCGGATGGGAAACGATGACGTTCCCAAAATGGTCTATAATGATGACATTTTAACATTTAATCTTTTCACTCTAAATGACTGTTGGATATGAATTATGACTTTTTCAACTAAATAAGTGTGTTTAAAATCATTTCAATGCCTGAAACGGGTCAAAATTGAAGCTTTTGAGTAAGCAAAACTCTGTAAAAATGGCAATTTTGGTCACTGTGAGGGTTTAAAAAGTGGTTATTCAACATGAGGCACGATTCAATTGACATTTTGAATAATTTTTGGTAGTCCAAAATAATCAATTTTCGGATGAAAAACGATGACTCCGGACCTGTCGAACGTTACCAAAACGGTCTATAATGATGAAATTTTAACATTTAATCTCTTGACTCTAAATGACTGTTGGATGTGAATTATGACTTTTTCAACTAAAATAAGTGTGTTTAAAGTCATTTCTGTGCCTGAAACTTTTCAAAATTGAAGCTTTTGAGTAATCAAAACTCTGTAAAAATGTCAATTTTGGTCACTGTGAGGGTTTAAAAAGTGGGTATTCAACATGAGGCACGATCCAAATGACATTTTGAATCATTTTTGGTACAGTCCAAAATATCAATTTTCGGATGAAAAACGATGACTCCGGACCTGTCGAACGTTCCCAAAATGGTCTATAATGATGAAATTTTAACATTTAATCTCTTGACTCTAAATGACTGTTGGATGTGAATTATGACTTTTTCAACTAAAATAAGTGTGATTAAGGTCATTTCTGTGCCTGAAACAGGTCAAAATTGAAGCTTTTGAGTAAGCAAAACTCTGTAAAAATGGCAATTTTGGTCACTGTGAGGGTTTAAAAAGTGGTTATTCAACATGAGGCGCGATCTAATTGACATTTTGAATCATTTTTAGTACAGTCCAAAAAATCTATTTTCGGATGAAAAACGATGACTCCGGACGTGTCGAACGTTCCCAAAATGGTCTATAATGATGACATTTTAACATTTAATCTTTTGACTCTAAATGACTGTTGGATGTGAATTATGACTTTTTCAACTAAAATAAGTGTGTTTAAAGTCATTTCTGTGCCTGAAACGGGTCAAAATTGAAGCTTTTGAGTAAGCAAAACTCTGTAAAAATGGCAATTTTGGTCACTGTGAGGGTTTAAAAAGTGGTTATTCAACATGAGGCGCGATCTAATTGACATTTTGAATCATTTTTAGTACAGTCCAAAAAATCTATTTTCGGATGGAAAACGATGACTCCGGACGTGTCGAACGTTCCCAAAATGGTCTATAATGATGACATTTTAACATTTAATCTTTTGACTCTAAATGACTGTTGGATGTGAATTATGACTTTTTCAACTAAAATAAGTGTGTTTAAAGTCATTTCTGTGCCTGAAACGGGTCAAAATTGAAGCTTTTGAGTAAGCAAAACTCTGTAAAAATGGCAATTTTGGTCACTGTGAGGGTTTAAAAAGTGGTTATTCAACATGAGGCACGATCCAAATGACATTTTGAATCAGTTTTGGTACAGTCCAAAAAATCAATTTTCGGATGAGAAACGATGACGTTCCCAAAATGGTCTATAATGATGACATTTTAACATTTAATCTTTTCACTCTAAATGACTGTTGGATATGAATTATGACTTTTTCAACTAAATAAGTGTGTTTAAAATCATTTCAATGCCTGAAACGGGTCAAAATTGAAGCTTTTGAGTAAGCAAAACTCTGTAAAAATGGCAATTTTGGTCACTGTGAGGGTTTAAAAAGTGGTTATTCAACATGAGGCACGATTCAATTGACATTTTGAATAATTTTTGGTAGTCCAAAATAATCAATTTTCGGATGAAAAACGATGACTCCGGACCTGTCGAACGTTACCAAAACGGTCTATAATGATGAAATTTTAACATTTAATCTCTTGACTCTAAATGACTGTTGGATGTGAATTATGACTTTTTCAACTAAAATAAGTGTGTTTAAAGTCATTTCTGTGCCTGAAACTTTTCAAAATTGAAGCTTTTGAGTAATCAAAACTCTGTAAAAATGGCAATTTTGGTCACTGTGAGGGTTTAAAAAGTGGGTATTCAACATGAGGCACGATCCAAATGACATTTTGAATCATTTTTGGTACAGTCCAAAATATCAATTTTCGGATGAAAAACGATGACTCCGGACCTGTCGAACGTTCCCAAAATGGTCTATAATGATGAAATTTTAACATTTAATCTTTTGACTCTAAATGACTGTTGGATGTGAATTATGACTTTTTCAACTAAAATAAGTGTGTTTAAGGTCATTTCTGTGCCTGAAACAGGTCAAAATTGAAGCTTTTGAGTAAGCAAAACTCTGTAAAAATGGCAATTTTGGTCACTGTGAGGGTTTAAAAAGTGGTTATTCAACATGAGGCGCGATCTAATTGACATTTTGAATCATTTTTAGTACAGTCCAAAAAATCTATTTTCGGATGGAAAACGATGACTCCGGACGTGTTGAACGTTCCCAAAATGGTCTATAATGATGACATTTTTAACATTTAATCTTTTGACTCTGAATGACTGTTGGATGTGGAATATGACTTTGTCAACTAAAATAAGTGTGTTTAAAGTCATTTCTGTGCCTGAAACGGGTCAAAATTGAAGCTTTTGAGCAAGCAAAACTCTGTAAAAATGGCAATTTTGGTCACTGTGAGGGTTTAAAAAGTGGGTATTCAACATGAGGCAAGATCCAAATGACATTTTGAATCATTTTTGGTACAGTCCAAAATATCAATTTTCGGATGAAAAACGATGACTCCGGACCTGTCGAACGTTCCCAAAATGGTCTATAATGAAGACATTTTAACATTTAATCTTTTGACTCTAAATGACTGTTGGATGTGAATTATGACTTTTTCAACTAAAATAAGTGTGTTTAAAGTCATTTCTGTGCCTGAAACGGGTCAAAATTGAAGCTTTTGAGTAAGCAAAACTCTGTAAAAATGGCAATTTTGGTCACTGTGTGGGTTTAAAAAGTGGTTATTCAACATGAGGCGCGATCTAATTGACATTTTGAATCATTTTTAATACAGTCCAAAAAATCTATTTTCGGATGAAAAACGATGACTCTGGACCTGTTGAACGTTCCCAAAATGGTCTATAATGATGACATTTTTAACATTTAATCTTTTGACTCTGAATAACTGTTGGATGTGGAATATGACTTTGTCAACTAAAATAAGTGTGTTTAAAGTCATTTCTGTGCCTGAAACGGGTCAAAATTGAAGCTTTTGAGTAAGCAAAACTCTGTAAAAATGGCAATTTTGGTCACTGTGAGGGTTTAAAAAGTGGTTATTCAACATGAGGCACGATCCAATTGACATTTTGAATCAGTTGTGGTACAGTCCAAAAAATCAATTTTCGGATGAGAAACGATGACTCCCGACCTGTCGAACGTTCCCAAAATGGTCTATAATGATGAAATTTTAACATTTAATCTTTTGACTCTAAATGACTGTTGGATATGAATTATGACTTTTTCAACTAAATAAGTGTGTTTAAAATCATTTCAATGCCTGAAACGGGTCAAAATTGAAGCTTTTGAGTAAGCAAAACTCTGTAAAAATGGCAATTTTGGTCACTGTTAGGGCTTAAAAAGTGGTTATTCAACATTATGCACGATCCAATTGACATTTTGAATAATTTTTGGTACAGTCCAAAATATCAATTTTCGGATGAAAAACGATGACTCCGGACCTGTCGAACGTTCCCAAAATGGTCTATAATGATGAAATTTTAACATTTAATCTTTTGACTCTAAATGACTGTTGGATGTGAATTATGACTTTTTCAACTAAAATAAGTGTGTTTAAGGTCATTTCTGTGCCTGAAACAGGTCAAAATTGAAGCTTTTGAGTAAGCAAAACTCTGTAAAAATGGCAATTTTGGTCAATGTGAGGGTTTAAAAAGTGGTTATTCAACATGAGGCGCGATCTAATTGACATTTTGAATCATTTTTAGTACAGTCCAAAAAATCTATTTTCGGATGGAAAACGATGACTCCGGACGTGTCGAACGTTCCCAAAATGGTCTATAATGATGACTTTTTAACATTTAATCTTTTGACTCTAAATGACTGTTGGATGTGAATTATGACTTTTTCAACTAAAATAAGTGTGTTTAAAGTCATTTCTGTGCCTGAAACGGGTCAAAATTGAAGCTTTTGAGTAAGCAAAACTCTGTAAAAATGGCAATTTTGGTCACTGTGAGGGTTTAAAAAGTGGTTATTCAACATGAGGCACGATCCAAATGACATTTTGAATCAGTTTTGGTACAGTCCAAAAAATCAATTTTCGGATGAGAAACGATGACGTTCCCAAAATGGTCTATAATGATGAAATTTTAACATTTAATCTTTTCACTCTAAATGACTGTTGGATATGAATTATGACTTTTTCAACTAAATAAGTGTGTTTAAAATCATTTCAATGCCTGAAACGGGTCAAAATTGAAGCTTTTGAGTAAGCAAAACTCTGTAAAAATGGCAATTTTGGTCACTGTGAGGGTTTAAAAAGTGGTTATTCAACATGAGGCACGATTCAATTGACATTTTGAATAATTTTTGGTAGTCCAAAATAATCAATTTTCGGATGAAAAACGATGACTCCGGACATGTCGAACGTTACCAAAACGGTCTATAATGATGAAATTTTAACATTTAATCTCTTGACTCTAAATGACTGTTGGATGTGAATTATGACTTTTTCAACTAAAATAAGTGTGTTTAAAGTCATTTCTGTGCCTCAAACTTTTCAAAATTGAAGCTTTTGAGTAATCAAAACTCTGTAAAAATGGCAATTTTGGTCACTGTGAGGGTTTAAAAAGTGGGTATTCAACATGAGGCACGATCCAAATGACATTTTGAATCATTTTTGGTACAGTCCAAAATATCAATTTTTGGATGAAAAACGATGACTCCGGACCTGTCGAACATTCCCAAAATGGTCTATAATGATGAAATTTTAACATTTAATCTCTTGACTCTAAATGACTGTTGGATGTGAATTATGACTTTTTCAACTAAAATAAGTGTGATTAAGGTCATTTCTGTGCCTGAAACAGGTCAAAATTGAAGCTTTTGAGTAAGCAAAACTCTGTAAAAATGGCAATTTTGGTCACTGTGAGGGTTTAAAAAGTGGTTATTCAACATGAGGCGCGATCTAATTGACATTTTGAATCATTTTTAGTACAGTCCAAAAAATCTATTTTCGGATGAAAAACGATGACTCCGGACCTGTCGAACGTTCCCAAAATGGTCTATAATGATGACATTTTAACATTTAATCTTTTGACTCTAAATGACTGTTGGATGTGAATTATGACTTTTTCAACTAAAATAAGTGTGTTTAAAGTCATTTCTGTGCCTGAAACGGGTCAAAATTGAAGCTTTTGAGTAAGCAAAACTCTGTAAAAATGGCAATTTTGGTCACTGTGAGGGTTTAAAAAGTGGTTATTCAACATGAGGCACGATCCAAATGACATTTTGAATCATTTTTGGTACAGTCCAAAAAATCAATTTTCGGATGAAAAACGATGACTCCGGACCTGTCGAACGTTCCCAAAATGGTCTATAATGATGAAATTTTAACATTTAATCTTTTGACTCTAAATGACTGTTGGATGTGAATTATGACTTTTTCAACTAAAATAAGTGTGTTTAAGGTCATTTCTGTGCCTGAAACAGGTCAAAATTGAAGCTTTTGAGTAAGCAAAACTCTGTAAAAATGGCAATTTTGGTCACTGTGAGGGTTTAAAAAGTGGTTATTCAACATGAGGCGCGATCTAATTGACATTTTGAATCATTTTTAGTACAGTCCAAAAAATCTATTTTCGGATGGAAAACGATGACTCCGGACGTGTCGAACGTTCCCAAAATGGTGTATAATGATGACATTTTAACATTTAATCTTTTGACTCTAAATGACTGTTGGATGTGAATTATGACTTTTTCAACTAAAATAAGTGTGTTTAAAGTCATTTCTGTGCCTGAAACGGGTCAAAATTGAAGCTTTTGAGTAAGCAAAACTCTGTAAAAATGGCAATTTTGGTCACTGTGAGGGTTTAAAAAGTGGTTATTCAACATGAGGCACGATCCAAATGACATTTTGAATCAGTTTTGGTACAGTCCAAAAAATCAATTTTCGGATGAGAAACGATGACGTTCCCAAAATGGTCTATAATGATAAAATTTTAACATTTAATCTTTTCACTCTAAATGACTGTTGGATATGAATTATGACTTTTTCAACTAAATAAGTGTGTTTAAAATCATTTCAATGCCTGAAACGGGTCAAAATTGAAGCTTTTGAGTAAGCAAAACTCTGTAAAAATGGCAATTTTGGTCACTGTGAGGGTTTAAAAAGTGGTTATTCAACATGAGGCACGATTCAATTGACATTTTGAATAATTTTTGGTAGTCCAAAATAATCAATTTTCGGATGAAAAACGATGACTCCGGACCTGTCGAACGTTACCAAAACGGTCTATAATGATGAAATTTTAACATTTAATCTCTTGACTCTAAATGACTGTTGGATGTGAATTATGACTTTTTCAACTAAAATAAGTGTGTTTAAAGTCATTTCTGTGCCTGAAACTTTTCAAAATTGAAGCTTTTGAGTAATCAAAACTCTGTAAAAATGGCAATTTTGGTCACTGTGAGGGTTTAAAAAGTGGGTATTCAACATGAGGCACGATCCAAATGACATTTTGAATCATTTTTGGTACAGTCCAAAATATCAATTTTCGGATGAAAAACGATGACTCCGGACCTGTCGAACGTTCCCAAAATGGTATATAATGATGAAATTTTAACATTTAATCTTTTGACTCTAAATGACTGTTGGATGTGAATTATGACTTTTTCAACTAAAATAAGTGTGTTTAAGGTCATTTCTGTGCCTGAAACAGATCAAAATTGAAGCTTTTGAGTAAGCAAAACTCTGTAAAAATGGCAATTTTGGTCACTGTGAGGGTTTAAAAAGTGGTTATTCAACATGAGGCGCGATCTAATTGGCATTTTGAATCATTTTTAGTACAGTCCAAAAAATCTATTTTCGGATGAAAAACGATGACTCCGGACGTGTCGAACGTTCCCAAAATGGTCTATAATGATGACATTTTAACATTTAATCTTTTGACTCTAAATGACTGTTGGAAGTGAATTATGACTTTTTCAACTAAAATAAGTGTGTTTAAAGTCATTTCTGTGCCTGAAACGGGTCAAAATTGAAGCTTTTGAGTAAGCAAAACTCTGTAAAAATGGCAATTTTGGTCACTGTGAGGGTTTAAAAAGTGGTTATTTAACATGAGGCACGATTCAATTGACATTTTGAATCATTTTTGGTACAGTCCAAAATATCAATTTTCGGATGAAAAACGATGACTCCAGACCTGTCGAACGTTCCCAAAATGGTCTATAATGATGAAATTTTAACATTTAATCTTTTGACTCTAAATGACTGTTGGATGTGAATTATGACTTTTTCAACTAAAATAAGTGTGTTTAAGGTCATTTCTGTGCCTGAAACAGGTCAAAATTGAAGCTTTTGAGTAAGCAAAACTCTGTAAAAATGGCAATTTTGGTCACTGTGAGGGTTTAAAAAGTGGTTATTCAACATGAGGCGCGATCTAATTGACATTTTGAATCATTTTTAGTACAGTCCAAAAAATCTATTTTCGGATGAAAAACGATGACTCCGGACGTGTCGAACGTTCCCAAAATGGTCTATAATGATGACATTTTAACATTTAATCTTTTGACTCTAAATGACTGTTGGATGTGAATTATGACTTTTTCAACTAAAATAAGTGCGTTTAAAGTCATTTCTGTGCCTGAAACGGGTCAAAATTGAAGCTTTTGAGTAAGCAAAACTCTGTAAAAATGGCAATTTTGGTCACTGTGAGGGTTTAAAAAGTGGTTATTCAACATGAGGCACGATTCAATTGACATTTTGAATCATTTTTGGTACAGTCCAAAATATCAATTTTCGGATGAAAAACGATGACTCCGGACCTGTCGAACGTTCCCAAAATGGTCTATAATGATGAAATTTTAACATTTAATCTTTTGACTCTAAATGACTGTTGGATGTGAATTATGACTTTTTCAACTAAAATAAGTGTGTTTAAAGTCATTTCTGTGCCTGAAACGGGTCAAAATTGAAGCTTTTGAGTAAGCAAAACTCTGTAAAAATGGCAATTTTGGTCACTGTGAGGGTTTAAAAAGTGGTTATTCAACATGAGGCACGATCCAATTGACATTTTGAATCAGTTGTGGTACAGTCCAAAAAATCAATTTTCGGATGAGAAACGATGACTCCGGACCTGTCGAATGTTCCCAAAATGGTCTATAATGATGAAATTTTAACATTTAATCATTTTCACTCTAAATGACTGTTGGATAGGAATTATGACTTTTTCAATAAATAAGTGTGTTTAAAGTCATTCCAATGCCTGAAACGGGTCAAAATTGAAGCTTTTGAGTAAGCAAAACTCTGTAAAAATGGCAATTTTGGTCACTGTTAGGGCTTAAAAAGTGGTTATTCAACATTATGCACGATCCAATTGACATTTTGAATCATTTTTGGTACAGTGCCAAAAATCAATTTTCGGATGAAAAACAATGACTCCGAACCCTTTCGAACGTTCCCAAAATGGTCTATAATGACGAAATTTTAACATTTAATCTCTTGACTCTAAATGACTGTTGGATGTGAATTATGACTTTTTCCAACTAAAATAAGTGTGTTTAAAGTCATTTCTGTGCCTGAAACGGGTCAAAATTGAAGCTTTTGAGTAAGCAAAACTCTGCAACACTGGCAATTTTGGTCACTGTGAGGGTTTAAAAAGTGGTTATTGAACATGAGGTGCGATCCAATTGACATTTTGAATCATTTTTGGTACAGTCCAAAAAATCAGTTTTCGGATGAAAAACGATGACTCCGGACCTGTCGAACGTTCCCAAAATGGTCTATAATGATGAAATTTTAACATTTAATCTTTTGACTCTAAATGACTGTTGGATGTGAATTATGACTTTTTCAACTAAAATAAGTGTGTTTAAGGTCATTTCTGTGCCTGAAACAGGTCAAAATTGAAGCTTTTGAGTAAGCAAAACTCTGTAAAAATGGCAATTTTGGTCACTGTGAGGGTTTAAAAAGTGGTTATTCAACATGAGGCGCGATCTAATTGACATTTTGAATCATTTTTAGTACAGTCCAAAAAATCTATTTTCGGATGGAAAACGATGACTCCGGACGTGTCGAACGTTCCCAAAATGGTCTATAATGATGACATTTTAACATTTAACCTTTTGACTCTAAATGACTGTTGGATGTGAATTATGACTTTTTCAACTAAAATAAGTGTGTTTAAAGTCATTTCTGTGCCTGAAACGGGTCAAAATTGAAGCTTTTGAGTAAGCAAAACTCTGTAAAAATGGCAATTTTGGTCACTCCGAGGGTTTAAAAAGTGGTTATTCAACATGAGGCACGATCCAAATGACATTTTGAATCAGTTGTGGTACAGTCCAAAAAAGTCAATTTTCGGATGAGAAACGATGACTCCGGACCTGTCGAACGTTCCCAAAATGGTCTATAATGATGAAATTTTAACATTTAATCTTTTCACTTTAAATGACTGTTGGATATGAATTATGACTTTTTCAACTAAATAAGTGTGTTTAAAGTCATTTCAATGCCTGAAACGGGTCAAAATTGAAGCTTTTGAGTAAGCAAAACTCTGTAAAAATGGCAATTTTGGTCACTGTGAGGGTTTAAAAAGTGGTTATTCAACATGAGGCACGATCCAAATGACATTTTGAATCATTTTTGGTACAGTCCAAAAAATCAATTTTCGGATGAAAAACGATGACTCTGGACCTGTCGAACGTTCCCAAAATGGTCTATAATGATGACATTTTTAACATTTAATCTTTTGACTCTGAATGACTGTTGGATGTGAAATATGACTTTGTCAACTAAAATAAGTGTGTTTAAAGTCATTTCTGTGCCTGAAACGGGTCAAAATTGAAGCTTTTGAGTAAGCAAAACTCTGTAAAAATGGCAATTTTGGTCACTGTTAGGGCTTAAAAAGTGGTTATTCAACATTATGCACGATCCAATTGACATTTTGAATCATTTTTGGTACAGTGCCAAAAATCTATTTTCGGATGAAAAACAATGACTCCGAACCTGTCGAACGTTCCCAAAATGGTCTATAATGATGAAATTTTAACATTTAATCTCTTGACTCTAAATGACTTGTTGGATGAGAATTATGACTTTTTCCAACTAAAATAAGTGTGTTTAAAGTCATTTCTGTGCCTGAAACGGGTCAAAATTGAAGCTTTTGAGTAAGCAAAACTCTGCAACAATGGAAATTTTGGTCACTGTGAGGGTTTAAAAAGTGGTTATTGAACATGAGGTGCGATCCAATTGACATTTTGAATCATTTTTGGTACAGTCCAAAAAATCAGTTTTCGGATGAAAAACGATGACTCCGGACCTGTCGAACGTTCCCAAAATGGTCTATAATGATGAAATTTTAACATTTAATCTTTTGACTCTAAATGACTGTTGGATGTGAATTATGACTTTTTCAACTAAAATAAGTGTGTTTAAAGTCATTTCTGTGCCTGAAACGGGTCAAAATTGAAGCTTTTGAGTAAGCAAAACTCTTTAAAAATGGCAATTTTGGTCACTGTGAGGGTTTAAAAAGTGGTTATTCAACATGAGGCACGATTCAATTGACATTTTGAATAATTTTTGGTACAGTCCAAAATATCAATTTTCGGATGAAAAACGATGACTCCGGACGTGTCGAACGTTCCCAAAATGGTCTATAATGATGACATTTTAACATTTAATCTTTTGACTCTAAATGACTGTTGGATGTGAATTATGACTTTTTCAACTAAAATAAGTGTGTTTAAGGTCATTTCTGTGCCTGAAACAGGTCAAAATTGAAGCTTTTGAGTAAGCAAAACTCTGTAAAAATGGCAATTTTGGTCACTGTGAGGGTTTAAAAAGTGGTTATTCAACATGAGGCGCGATCTAATTGACATTTTGAATCATTTTTAGTACAGTCCAAAAAATCTATTTTCGGATGGAAAACGATGACTCCGGACGTGTCGAACGTTCCCAAAATGGTCTATAATGATGACATTTTAACATTTAATCTTTTGACTCTAAATGACTGTTGGATGTGAATTATGACTTTTTCAACTAAAATAAGTGTGTTTAAAGTCATTTCTGTGCCTGAAACGGGTCAAAATTGAAGCTTTTGAGTAAGCAAAACTCTGTAAAAATGGCAATTTTGGTCACTGTGAGGGTTTAAAAAGTGGTTATTCAACATGAGGCACGATCCAAATGACATTTTGAATCAGTTGTGGTACAGTCCAAAAAATCAATTTTCGGATGAGAAACGATGACTCCGGACCTGTCGAACGTTCCCAAAATGGTCTATAATGATGAAATTTTAACATTTAATCTTTTCACTCTAAATGACTGTTGGATATGAATTATGACTTTTTCAACTAAACAAGTGCGTTTAAAGTCATTTCAATGCCTGAAAAGGGTCAAAATTGAAGCTTTTGAGTAAGCAAAACTCTGTAAAAATGGCAATTTTGGTCACTGTGAGGGTGTAAAAAGTGGTTATTCAACATGAGGCACGATTCAATTGACATTTTGAATAATTTTTGGTAGTCCAAAATAATCAATTTTCGGATGAAAAACGATGACTCCGGGCCTGTCGAACGTTACCAAAACGGTCTATAATGATGAAATTTTAACATTTAATCTCTTGACTCTAAATGACTGTTGGATGTGAATTATGACTTTTTCAACTAAAATAAGTGTGTTTAAAGTCATTTCTGTGCCTGAAACTTTTCAAAATTGAAGCTTTTGAGTAATCAAAACTCTGTAAAAATGGCAATTTTGGTCACTGGGAGGGTTTAAAAAGTGGGTATTCAACATGAGGCACGATCCAAATGACATTTTGAATCATTTTTGGTACAGTCCAAAATATCAATTTTCGGATGAAAAACGATGACTCCGGACCTGTCGAACGTTCCCAAAATGGTCTATAATGATGAAATTTTAACATTTAATCTTTTGACTCTAAATGACTGTTGGATGTGAATTATGACTTTTTCAACTAAAATAAGTGTGTTTAAGGTCATTTCTGTGCCTGAAACAGGTCAAAATTGAAACTTTTGAGTAAGCAAAACTCTGTAAAAATGGCAATTTTGGTCACTGTGAGGGTTTAAAAAGTGGTTATTCAACATGAGGCGCGATCTAATTGACATTTTGAATCATTTTTAGTACAGTCCAAAAAATCTATTTTCGGATGAAAAACGATGACACCGGACGTGTCGAACGTTCCCAAAATGGTCTATAATGATGACATTTTTAACATTTAATCTTTTGACTCTGAATGACTGTTGGATGTGAAATATGACTTTGTCAACTAAAATAAGTGTGTTTAAAGTCATTTTTGTGCCTGAAACGGGTCAAAATTGAAGCTTTTGAGTAAGCAAAACTCTGTAAAAATGGCAATTTTGGTCACTGTGAGGGTTTAAAAAGTGGTTATTCAACATGAGGCACGATCCAATTGACATTTTGAATCAGTTGTGGTACAGTCCAAAAAATCAATTTTCGGATGAGAAACGATGACTCCGGACCTGTCGAACGTTCCCAAAATGGTCTATAATGATGAAATTTTAACATTTAATCTTTTCACTCTAAATGACTGTTGGATATGAATTATGACTTTTTCAACTAAATAAGTGTGTTTAAAGTCATTTCAATGCCTGAAACGGGTCAAAATTGAAGCTTTTGAGTAAGCAAAACTCTGTAAAAATGGCAATTTTGGTCACTGTTAGGGCTTAAAAAGTGGTTATTCAACATTATGCACGATCCAATTGACATTTTGAATCATTTTTGGTACAGTGCCAAAAATCTATTTTCGGATGAAAAACAATGACTCCGAACCTGTCGAATGTTCCCAAAATGGTCTATAATGACGAAATTTTAACATTTAATCTCTTGACTCTAAATGACTGTTGGATGTGAATTATGACTTTTTCCAACTAAAATAAGTGTGTTTAAAGTCATTTCTGTGCCTAAAACGGGTCAAAATTGAAGCTTTTGAGTAAGCAAAACTCTACAACAATGGCAATTTTGGTCACTGTGAGGGTTTAAAAAGTGGTTATTGAACATGAGGTGCGATCCAATTGACATTTTGAATCATTTTTGGTACAGTCCAAAAAATCAGTTTTCGGATGAAAAACGATGACTCCGGACCTGTCGAACGTTCCCAAAATGGTCTATAATGATGAAATTTTAACATTTAATCTTTTGACTCTAAATGACTGTTGGATGTGAATTATGACTTTTTCCAACTAAAATAAGTGTGTTTAAAGTCATTTCTGTGCCTAAAACGGGTCAAAATTGAAGCTTTTGAGTAAGCAAAACTCTACAACAATGGCAATTTTGGTCACTGTGAGGGTTTAAAAAGTGGTTATTGAACATGAGGTGCGATCCAATTGACATTTTGAATCATTTTTGGTACAGTCCAAAAAATCAGTTTTCGGATGAAAAACGATGACTCCGGACCTGTCGAACGTTCCCAAAATGGTCTATAATGATGAAATTTTAACATTTAATCTTTTGACTCTAAATGACTGTTGGATGTGAATTATGACTTTTTCAACTAAAATAAGTGTGTTTAAGTTCATTTCTGTGCCTGAAACAGGTCAAAATTGAAGCTTTTGAGTAAGCAAAACTCTGTAAAAATGGCAATTTTGGTCACTGTGAGGGTTTAAAAAGTGGTTATTCAACATGAGGCGCGATCTAATTGACATTTTGAATCATTTTTAATACAGTCCAAAAAATCTATTTTCGGATGGAAAACGATGACTCCGGACATGTCGAACGTTCCCAAAATGGTCTATAATGATGACATTTTAACATTTAATCTTTTGACTCTAAATGACTGTTGGATGTGAATTATGACTTTTTCAACTAAAATAAGTGTGTTTAAAGTCATTTCTGTGCCTGAAACGGGTCAAAATTGAAGCTTTTGAGTAAGCAAAACTCTGTAAAAATGGCAATTTTGGTCACTGTGAGGGTTTAAAAAGTGGTTATTCAACATGAGGCACGATCCAAATGACATTTTGAATCAGTTGTGGTACAGTCCAAAAAATCAATTTTCGGATGAGAAACGATGACTCCGGACCTGTCGAACGTTCCCAAAATGGTCTATAATGATGAAATTTTAACATTTAATCTTTTCACTCTAAATGATTGTTGGATATGAATTATGACTTTTTCAACTAAATAAGTGTGTTTAAAGTCATTTCAATGCCTGAAACGGGTCAAAATTGAAGCTTTTGAGTAAGCAAAACTCTGTAAAAATGGCAATTTTGGTCACTGTTAGGGCTTAAAAAGTGGTTATTCAACATTATGCACGATCCAATTGACATTTTGAATCATTTTTGGTACAGTGCCAAAAATCTATTTTCGGATGAAAAACAATGACTCCGAACCTGTCGAATGTTCCCAAAATGGTCTATAATGACGAAATTTTAACATTTAATCTCTTGACTCTAAATGACTGTTGGATGTGAATTATGACTTTTTCCAACTAAAATAAGTGTGTTTAAAGTCATTTCTGTGCCTAAAACGGGTCAAAATTGAAGCTTTTGAGTAAGCAAAACTCTACAACAATGGCAATTTTGGTCACTGTGAGGGTTTAAAAAGTGGTTATTGAACATGAGGTGTGATCCAATTGACATTTTGAATCATTTTTGGTACAGTCCAAAAAATCAGTTTTCGGATGAAAAACGATGACTCCGGACCTGTCGAACGTTCCCAAAATGGTGTATAATGATGAAATTTTAACATTTAATCTTTTGACTCTAAATGACTGTTGGATGTGAATTATGACTTTTTCCAACTAAAATAAGTGTGTTTAAAGTCATTTCTGTGCCTAAAACGGGTCAAAATTGAAGCTTTTGAGTAAGCAAAACTCTACAACAATGGCAATTTTGGTCACTGTGAGGGTTTAAAAAGTGGTTATTGAACATGAGGTGCGATCCAATTGACATTTTGAATCATTTTTGGTACAGTCCAAAAAATCAGTTTTCGGATGAAAAACGATGACTCCGGACCTGTCGAACGTTCCCAAAATGGTCTATAATGATGAAATTTTAACATTTAATCTTTTGACTCTAAATGACTGTTGGATGTGAATTATGACTTTTTCAACTAAAATAAGTGTGTTTAAGTTCATTTCTGTGCCTGAAACAGGTCAAAATTGAAGCTTTTGAGTAAGCAAAACTCTGTAAAAATGGCAATTTTGGTCACTGTGAGGGTTTAAAAAGTGGTTATTCAACATGAGGTGCGATCTAATTGACATTTTGAATCATTTTTAGTACAGTCCAAAAAATCTATTTTCGGATGGAAAACGATGACTCCGGACGTGTCGAACGTTCCCAAAATGGTCTATAATGATGACATTTTAACATTTAATCTTTTGACTCTAAATGACTGTTGGATGTGAATTATGACTTTTTCAACTAAAATAAGTGTGTTTAAAGTCATTTCTGTGCCTGAAACGGGTCAAAATTGAAGCTTTTGAGTAAGCAAAACTCTGTAAAAATGGCAATTTTGGTCACTGTGAGGGTTTAAAAAGTGGTTATTCAACATGAGGCACGATCCAAATGACATTTTGAATCAGTTGTGGTACAGTCCAAAAGATCAATTTTCGGATGAGAAACGATGACTCCGGACCTGTCGAACGTTCCCAAAATGGTCTATAATGATGAAATTTTAACATTTAATCTCTTGACTCTAAATGACTGTTGGATGTGAATTATGACTTTTTCAACTAAAATAAGTGTGTTTAAGTTCATTTCTGTGCCTGAAACAGGTCAAAATTGAAGCTTTTGAGTAAGCAAAACTCTGTAAAAATGGCAATTTTGGTCACTGTGAGGGTTTAAAAAGTGGTTATTCAACATGAGGCGCGATCTAATTGACATTTTGAATCATTTTTAATACAGTCCAAAAAATCTATTTTCGGATGGAAAACGATGACTCCGGACATGTCGAACGTTCCCAAAATGGTCTATAATGATGACATTTTAACATTTAATCTTTTGACTCTAAATGACTGTTGGATGTGAATTATGACTTTTTCAACTAAAATAAGTGTGTTTAAAGTCATTTCTGTGCCTGAAACGGGTCAAAATTGAAGCTTTTGAGTAAGCAAAACTCTGTAAAAATGGCAATTTTGGTCACTGTGAGGGTTTAAAAAGTGGTTATTCAACATGAGGCACGATCCAAATGACATTTTGAATCAGTTGTGGTACAGTCCAAAAAATCAATTTTCGGATGAGAAACGATGACTCCGGACCTGTCGAACGTTCCCAAAATGGTCTATAATGATGAAATTTTAACATTTAATCTTTTCACTCTAAATGATTGTTGGATATGAATTATGACTTTTTCAACTAAATAAGTGTGTTTAAAGTCATTTCAATGCCTGAAACGGGTCAAAATTGAAGCTTTTGAGTAAGCAAAACTCTGTAAAAATGGCAATTTTGGTCACTGTTAGGGCTTAAAAAGTGGTTATTCAACATTATGCACGATCCAATTGACATTTTGAATCATTTTTGGTACAGTGCCAAAAATCTATTTTCGGATGAAAAACAATGACTCCGAACCTGTCGAATGTTCCCAAAATGGTCTATAATGACGAAATTTTAACATTTAATCTCTTGACTCTAAATGACTGTTGGATGTGAATTATGACTTTTTCCAACTAAAATAAGTGTGTTTAAAGTCATTTCTGTGCCTAAAACGGGTCAAAATTGAAGCTTTTGAGTAAGCAAAACTCTACAACAATGGCAATTTTGGTCACTGTGAGGGTTTAAAAAGTGGTTATTGAACATGAGGTGTGATCCAATTGACATTTTGAATCATTTTTGGTACAGTCCAAAAAATCAGTTTTCGGATGAAAAACGATGACTCCGGACCTGTCGAACGTTCCCAAAATGGTGTATAATGATGAAATTTTAACATTTAATCTTTTGACTCTAAATGACTGTTGGATGTGAATTATGACTTTTTCCAACTAAAATAAGTGTGTTTAAAGTCATTTCTGTGCCTAAAACGGGTCAAAATTGAAGCTTTTGAGTAAGCAAAACTCTACAACAATGGCAATTTTGGTCACTGTGAGGGTTTAAAAAGTGGTTATTGAACATGAGGTGCGATCCAATTGACATTTTGAATCATTTTTGGTACAGTCCAAAAAATCAGTTTTCGGATGAAAAACGATGACTCCGGACCTGTCGAACGTTCCCAAAATGGTCTATAATGATGAAATTTTAACATTTAATCTTTTGACTCTAAATGACTGTTGGATGTGAATTATGACTTTTTCAACTAAAATAAGTGTGTTTAAGTTCATTTCTGTGCCTGAAACAGGTCAAAATTGAAGCTTTTGAGTAAGCAAAACTCTGTAAAAATGGCAATTTTGGTCACTGTGAGGGTTTAAAAAGTGGTTATTCAACATGAGGTGCGATCTAATTGACATTTTGAATCATTTTTAGTACAGTCCAAAAAATCTATTTTCGGATGGAAAACGATGACTCCGGACGTGTCGAACGTTCCCAAAATGGTCTATAATGATGACATTTTAACATTTAATCTTTTGACTCTAAATGACTGTTGGATGTGAATTATGACTTTTTCAACTAAAATAAGTGTGTTTAAAGTCATTTCTGTGCCTGAAACGGGTCAAAATTGAAGCTTTTGAGTAAGCAAAACTCTGTAAAAATGGCAATTTTGGTCACTGTGAGGGTTTAAAAAGTGGTTATTCAACATGAGGCACGATCCAAATGACATTTTGAATCAGTTGTGGTACAGTCCAAAAGATCAATTTTCGGATGAGAAACGATGACTCCGGACCTGTCGAACGTTCCCAAAATGGTCTATAATGATGAAATTTTAACATTTAATCTTTTCACTCTAAATGATTGTTGGATATGAATTATGACTTTTTCAACTAAATAAGTGTGTTTAAAGTCATTTCAATGCCTGAAACGGGTCAAAATTGAAGCTTTTGAGTAAGCAAAACTCTGTAAAAGAGGCAATTTTGGTCACTGTGAGGGTTTAAAAAGTGGTTATTCAACATGAGGCACGATTCAATTGACATTTTGAATAATTTTTGGTAGTCCAAAATAATCAATTTTCGGATGAAAAACGATGACTCCGGACCTGTCGAACGTTACCAAAACGGTCTATAATGATGAAATTTTAACATTTAATCTCTTGACTCTAAATGACTGTGGGATGTGAATTATGACTTTTTCAACTAAAATAAGTGTGTTTAAAGTCATTTCTGTGCCTGAAACTTTTCAAAATTGAAGCTTTTGAGTAATCAAAACTCTGTAAAAATGGCAATTTTGGTCACTGTGAGAGTTTAAAAAGTGGTTATTCAACATGAGGCACGATCCAAATGACATTTTGAATCATTTTTGATACAGTCCAAAAAATCAATTTTCGGATGAAAAACGATGACTCTGGACCTGTCGAACGTTCCCAAAATGGTCTATAATGATGAAATTTTAACATTTAATCTTTTGACTCTAAATGACTGTTGGATGTGAATCATAACTTTTTCCAACTAAAATAAGTGTGTTTAAAGTCATTTCTGTGCCTGAAACGGGTCAAAATTGAAGCTTTTGAGTAAGCAAAACTCTGCAAAAATGGCAATTTTGGTGACTGTGAGGGTTTAAAAAGTGGTTATTCAACATGAGGCACGATCCAACTGACATTTTAAATAATTTTTGGTACAGTGCAAAAAATCAATTTTCGGATGAAAAAAGATGACTCCAGACCTGTCGAACGTTCCCAAAATGGTCTATAATGATGACATTTTAACATTTAATCTTTTGACTCTAAATGACTTGGATGTGAAATATGACTTTTTCAACTAAAATAAGTGTGTTTAAAGTCATTTCTGTGCCTGAAACTGGTCAAAATTGAAGCTTTTGAGTAAGCAAAACTCTGTAAAAATGGCAATTTTTGTCACTGTGAGGGTTTAAAAAGTGGGTATTCAACATGAGGCACGATCCAAATGACATTTTGAAAATTTTTGGTACAGTCCAAAATATCAATTTTCGGATGAAAAACGATGACTCCGGACCTGTTGAACGTTCCCAAAATGGTCTATAATGATGACATTTTAACATTTAATCTCTTGACTCTAAATGACTGTTGGATGTGAATTATGACTTTTTCAACTAAAATAAGTGTGTTTCAAGTCATTTCTGTGCCTGAAACGGTTAAAAATTGAAGCTTTTGAGTATTAAAAACTCTGTAAAAATGGCAATTTTGGTCACTGTGAGGGTTTAAAAAGTGGTTATTCAACATGAGGCGCGATCTAATTGACATTTTGAATCATTTTTAGTACAGTCCAAAAAATCTATTTTCGGATGAAAAACGATGACTCCGGACGTGTCGAACGTTCCCAAAATGGTCTATAATGATGACATTTTAACATTTAATCTTTTGACTCTAAATGACTGTTGGATGTGAATTATGAATTTTTCAACTAAAATAAGTGTGTTTAAAGTCATTTCTGTGCCTGAAACAGGTCAAAATTTAAGCTTTTGAGTAAGCAAAACTCTGTAAAAATGGCAATTTTGGTCACTGTGAGGGTTTAAAAAGTGGTTATTCAACATGAGGCACGATCCAAATGACATTTTGAATCATTTTTGGTACAGTCCAAAAAATCAATTTTCGGATGAAAAACGATGACTCTGGACCTGTTGAACGTTCCCAAAATGGTCTATAATGATGAAATTTTTAACATTTAATCTTTTGACTCTGAATGACTGTTGGATGTGTAATATGACTTTGTCAACTAAAATAAGTGTGTTTAAAGTCATTTCTGTGCCTGAAACGGGTCAAAATTGAAGCTTTTGAGTAAGCAAAACTGTGTAAAAATGGCAATTTTGGTCACTGTGAGGGTTTAAAAAGTGGTTATTCAACATGAGGCACGATCCAATTGACATTTTGAATCAGTTGCGGTACAGTCCAAAAAATCAATTTTCGGATGAGAAACGATGACTCCGGACCTGTCGAACGTTCCCAAAATGGTCTATAATGATGAAATTTTAACATTTAATCTTTTGACTCTAAATGACTGTTGGATGTGAATTATGACTTTTTCAAACTAAAATAAGTGTGTTTAAAGTCATTTCTGTGCCTTAAACGGGTCAAAATTAAAGCTTTTGAGTAAGCAAAACTCTGCAAAAATGGCAATTTTGTCACTGTGAGGGTTTAAAAAGTGGTTATTCAACATGAGGCGCGATCCAATTGACATTTTGAATCATTTTTGGTACAGTCAAAAAAATCAATTTTCGGATGAAAAACGATGACTCCGGACCTGTCGAACGTTCCCAAAATGGTCTATAATGATGAAATTTTAACATTTAATCTTTTGACTCTAAATGACTTGTGGGTGTGAATTATGACTTTTTCAACTAAAATAAGTGTGTTTAAAGTCATTTCTGTGCCTGAAACGGGTCAAAATTGAAGCTTTTGAGTAAGCAAAACTCTGTAAAAATTGCAATTTTGGTCACTGTGAGGGTTTAAAAAGTGGTTATTCAACATGAGGCACGATTCAATTGACATTTTGAATCATTTTTGGTACAGTCCAAAAAATCAATTTTCGGATGAAAAACGATGACTCCGGACGTGTCGAACGTTCCCAAAATGGTCTATAATGATGAAATTTTAACATTTAATCTTTTGACTCTAAATGACTGTTGGATGTGAAATATGACTTTTTCAACTAAAATAAGTGTGTTTAAAGTCATTTCTGTGCCTGAAACTTGTCAAAATTGAAGCTTTTGAGTAAGCAAAACTGTGTAAAAATGGCAATTTTGGTCACTGTGAGGGTTTAAAAAGTGGGTATTCAACATGAGGTGCGATCCAATTGACATTTTGAATCATTTTTGGTACAGTCCAAAAAATCAGTTTTCGGATGAAAAACAATGACTCCGGACCTGTCGAACGTTCCCAAAATGGTCTTTAATGATGACATTTTAACATTTAATCTCTTGACTCTAAATGACTGTTGGATGTGAATTGTGACTTTTTCAACTAAAATAAGTGTGTTTAAAGTCATTTCTGTGCCTGAAACGGTTCAAAATTGAAGCTTTTGAGTAAGCAAAACTCTGTAAAAATGGCAATTTTGGTCACTGTGAGGGTTTAAAAAGTGGTTATTCAACCTGAGGCATAATCCAATTGACATTTTGAATAATTTTTGGTACAGTCCAAAAAATCAATTTTCGGATGAAAAACGATGACTCCGGACCTGTCGAACGTTCCCAAAATGGTCTATAATGATGAAATTTTAACATTTAATCTCTTGACTCTAAATGACTGTTGGATGTGAATTGTGACTTTTTCAACTAAAATAAGTGTGTTTAAAGTCATTTCTGTGCCTGAAACGGTTCAAAATTGAAGCTTTTCAGTAAGCAAAACTCTGCAAAAATGGCAATTTTGGTCACTGTGAGGGTTTAAAAAATGGTTATTCAACATGAGGCATGATCCAATTGACATTTTGAATCATTTTTGGTACAGTCCATAAAATCAATTTTCGGATAAAAAACGATGACTCCGGACCTGTCGAACGTTCCCAAAATGGTCTATAATGATGACATTTTAACATTTAATCTCTTGACTCTAAATGACTGTTGGATGTGAATTATGACTTTTTCAACTAAAATAAGTGTGTTTAAGGTCATTTCTGTGCCTGAAACAGGTCAAAATTGAAGCTTTTGAGTAAGCAAAACTCTGTAAAAATGGCAATTTTGGTCACTGTGAGGGTTTAAAAAGTGGTTATTCAACATGAGGCGCGATCTAATTGACATTTTGAATCATTTTTAGTACAGTCCAAAAAATCTATTTTCGGATGGAAAACGATGACTCCGGACGTGTCGAACGTTCCCAAAATGGTCTATAATGATGACATTTTAACATTTAATCTTTTGACTCTAAATGACTGTTGGATGTGAATTATGACTTTTTCAACTAAAATAAGTGTGTTTAAAGTCATTTCTGTGCCTGAAACGGGTCAAAATTGAAGCTTTTGAGTAAGCAAAACTCTGTAAAAATGGCAATTTTGGTCACTGTTAGGGCTTAAAAAGTGGTTATTCAACATTATGCACGATCCAATTGACATTTTGAATCATTTTTGGTACAGTGCCAAAAATCTATTTTCGGATGAAAAACAATGACTCCGAACCTGTCGAATGTTCCCAAAATGGTCTATAATGACGAAATTTTAACATTTAATCTCTTGACTCTAAATGACTGTTGGATGTGAATTATGACTTTTTCCAACTAAAATAAGTGTGTTTAAAGTCATTTCTGTGCCTAAAACGGGTCAAAATTGAAGCTTTTGAGTAAGCAAAACTCTACAACAATGGCAATTTTGGTCACTGTGAGGGTTTAAAAAGTGGTTATTGAACATGAGGTGTGATCCAATTGACATTTTGAATCATTTTTAGTACAGTCCAAAAAATCTATTTTCGGATGGAAAACGATGACTCCGGACGTGTCGAACGTTCCCAAAATGGTCTATAATGATGACATTTTAACATTTAATCTTTTGACTCTAAATGACTGTTGGATGTGAATTATGACTTTTTCAACTAAAATAAGTGTGTTTAAAGTCATTTCTGTGCCTGAAACGGGTCAAAATTGAAGCTTTTGAGTAAGGAAAACTCTGTAAAAATGGCAATTTTGGTCACTGTGAGGGTTTAAAAAGTGGTTATTCAACATGAGGCACGATCCAAATGACATTTTGAATCAGTTGTGGTACAGTCCAAAAGATCAATTTTCGGATGAGAAACGATGACTCCGGACCTGTCGAACGTTCCCAAAATGGTCTATAATGATGAAATTTTAACATTTAATCTTTTCACTCTAAATGATTGTTGGATATGAATTATGACTTTTTCAACTAAATAAGTGTGTTTAAAGTCATTTCAATGCCTGAAACGGGTCAAAATTGAAGCTTTTGAGTAAGCAAAACTCTGTAAAAGAGGCAATTTTGGTCACTGTGAGGGTTTAAAAAGTGGTTATTCAACATGAGGCACGATTCAATTGACATTTTGAATAATTTTTGGTAGTCCAAAATAATCAATTTTCGGATGAAAAACGATGACTCCGGACCTGTCGAACGTTACCAAAACGGTCTATAATGATGAAATTTTAACATTTAATCTCTTGACTCTAAATGACTGTGGGATGTGAATTATGACTTTTTCAACTAAAATAAGTGTGTTTAAAGTCATTTCTGTGCCTGAAACTTTTCAAAATTGAAGCTTTTGAGTAATCAAAACTCTGTAAAAATGGCAATTTTGGTCACTGTGAGAGTTTAAAAAGTGGTTATTCAACATGAGGCACGATCCAAATGACATTTTGAATCATTTTTGGTACAGTCCAAAAAATTAATTTTCGGATGAAAAACGATGACTCTGGACCTGTCGAACGTTCCCAAAATGGTCTATAATGATGAAATTTTAACATTTAATCTTTTGACTCTAAATGACTGTTGGATGTGAATCATAACTTTTTCCAACTAAAATAAGTGTGTTTAAAGTCATTTCTGTGCCTGAAACGGGTCAAAATTGAAGCTTTTGAGTAAGCAAAACTCTGTAAAAATGGCAATTTTTGTCACTGTGAGGGTTTAAAAAGTGGGTATTCAACATGAGGCACGATCCAAATGACATTTTGAAAATTTTTGGTACAGTCCAAAATATCAATTTTCGGATGAAAAACGATGACTCCGGACCTGTTGAACGTTCCCAAAATGGTCTATAATGATGACATTTTAACATTTAATCTCTTGACTCTAAATGACTGTTGGATGTGAATTATGACTTTTTCAACTAAAATAAGTGTGTTTCAAGTCATTTCTGTGCCTGAAACGGTTAAAAATTGAAGCTGTTGAGTATTAAAAACTCTGTAAAAATGGCAATTTTGGTCACTGTGAGGGTTTAAAAAGTGGTTATTCAACATGAGGCGCGATCTAATTGACATTTTGAATCATTTTTAGTACAGTCCAAAAAATCTATTTTCGGATGAAAAACGATGACTCCGGACGTGTCGAACGTTCCCAAAATGGTCTATAATGATGACATTTTAACATTTAATCTTTTGACTCTAAATGACTGTTGGATGTGAATTATGAATTTTTCAACTAAAATAAGTGTGTTTAAAGTCATTTCTGTGCCTGAAACAGGTCAAAATTGAAGCTTTTGAGTAAGCAAAACTCTGTAAAAATGGCAATTTTGGTCACTGTGAGGGTTTAAAAAGTGGTTATTCAACATGAGGCACGATCCAAATGACATTTTGAATCATTTTTGGTACAGTCCAAAAAATCAATTTTCGGATGAAAAACGATGACTCTGGACCTGTTGAACGTTCCCAAAATGGTCTATAATGATGAAATTTTTAACATTTAATCTTTTGACTCTGAATGACTGTTGGATGTGTAATATGACTTTGTCAACTAAAATAAGTGTGTTTAAAGTCATTTCTGTGCCTGAAACGGGTCAAAATTGAAGCTTTTGAGTAAGCAAAACTGTGTAAAAATGGCAATTTTGGTCACTGTGAGGGTTTAAAAAGTGGTTATTCAACATGAGGCACGATCCAATTGACATTTTGAATCAGTTGCGGTACAGTCCAAAAAATCAATTTTCGGATGAAAAACGATGACTCCGGACCTGTCGAACGTTCCCAAAATGGTCTATAATGATGAAATTTTAACATTTAATCTCTTGACTCTAAATGACTGTTGGATGTGAATTGTGACTTTTTCAACTAAAATAAGTGTGTTTAAAGTCATTTCTGTGCCTGAAACGGTTCAAAATTGAAGCTTTTGAGTAAGCAAAACTCTGCAAAAATGGCAATTTTGGTCACTGTGAGGGTTTAAAAAATGGTTATTCAACATGAGGCATGATCCAATTGACATTTTGAATCATTTTTGGTACAGTCCAAAAAATCAATTTTCGGATAAAAAACGATGACTCCGGTCCTGTCGAACGTTCCCAAAATGGTCTATAATGATGACATTTTAACATTTAATCTCTTGACTCTAAATGACTGTTGGATGTGAATTATGACTTTTTCAACTAAAATAAGTGTGTTTCAAGTCATTTCTGTGCCTGAAACGGTTCAAAATTGAAGCTTTTGAGTGAGCAAAACTCTGTAAAAATGGCAATTTTGGTCACTGTGAGGGTTTAAAAAGTGGTTATTCAACATGAGGCATGATCCAATTGACATTTTGAATCATTTTTGGTACAGTCCAAAAAAATCAATTTTCGGATGAAAAACGATGACTCCGGGCCTGTCGAACGTTACCAAAATGGTCTATAATGATGAAATTTTAACATTTAATCTTTTGACTCTAAATGACTGTTGGATGTGAATTATGACTTTTTCCAACTAAAATAAGTGTGTTTAAAGTCATTTCTGTGCCTGAAACGGGTCAAAATTGAAGCTTTTGAGTAAGCAAAACTCTGCAACAATGGCAATTTTGGTCACTGTGAGGGTTTAAAAAATGGTTATTCAACATGAGGCATGATCCAATTGACATTTTGAATCATTTTTGGTACAGTCCAAAAAATCAATTTTCGGATAAAACGATGACTCCGGACCTGTCGAACGTTCCCAAAATGGTCTATAATGATGACATTTTAACATTTAATCTCTTGACTCTAAATGACTGTTTGATGTGAATTATGACTTTTTCAACTAAAATAAGTGTGTTTAAAGTCATTTCTGTGCCTGAAACGGGTCAAAATTGAAGCTTTTGAGGAAGCAAAACTCTGTAAAAATGGCAATTTTGGTCACTGTGAGGGTTTAAAAAGTGGTTATTCAACATGAGGCACGATCCAAATGACATTTTGAATCATTTTTGGTACAGTCCAAAAAATCAATTTTTGGATGAAAAACGATGACTCTGGACCTGTCGAACGTTCCCAAAATGGTCTATAATGATGAAATTTTTAACATTTAATATTTTGACTCTGAATGACTGTTGGATGTGAAATATGACTTTGTCAACTAAAATAAGTGTGTTTAAAGTCATTTCTGTGCCTGAAACGGGTCAAAATTGAAGCTTTTGAGTAAGCAAAACTCTGCAAAAATGGCAATTTTGGTCACTGTGAGGGTTTAAAAAGTGGTTATTCAACATGAGGTGCGATCCAATTGACATTTTAAATCATTTTTGGTACAGTCCAAAAAACAGTTTTCGGATGAAAAACGATGACTCCGGACCTGTCGAACGTTCCCAAAATGGTCTATAATGATGACATTTTAACATTTAATCTTTTGACTCTAAATGACTGTTGGATGTGAATTATGACTTTTTCAACTAAAATAAGTGTGTTTAAAGTCATTTCTGTGCCTGAAACGGGTCAAAATTGAAGCTTTTGAGTAAGCAAAACTCTGTAAAAATGGTAATTTTGGTCACTGTGAGGGTTTAAAAAGTGGTTATTCAACATGAGGCACGATTCAATTGACATTTTGAAGCATTTTTGGTACAGTCCAAAATATCAATTTTCGGATGAAAAACGATGACTCCGGACCTGTCGAACGATCCCAAAATGGTCTATAATGATGAAATTTTAACATTTAATCTTTTGACTCTAAATGACTGTTGGATGTGAATTATGACTTTTTCAACTAAAATAAGTGTGTTTAAGGTCATTTCGGTGCCTGAAACATGTCAAAATTGAAGCTTTTGAGTAAGCAAAACTCTGTAAAAATGGCAGTTTTGGTCACTGTGAGGGTTTAAAAAGTGGTTATTCAACATGAGGCGCGATCTAATTGACATTTTGAATCATTTTTAGTACAGTCCAAAAAATCTATTTTCGGATGAAAAACGATGACTCCGGACGTGTCGAACGTTCCCAAAGTGGTCTATAATGATGACATTTTAACATTTAATCTTTTGACTCTAAATGACTGTTGGATGTGAATTATGACTTTTTCAACTAAAATAAGTGTGTTTAAGGTCATTTCGGTGCCTGAAACATGTCAAAATTGAAGCTTTTGAGTAAGCAAAACTCTGTAAAAATGGCAATTTTGGTCACTGTGAGGGTTTAAAAAGTGGTTATTCAACATGAGGCGCGATCTAATTGACATTTTGAATCATTTTTAGTACAGTCCAAAAAATCTATTTTCGGATGAAAAACGATGACTCCGGACGTGTCGAACGTTCCCAAAGTGGTCTATAATGATGACATTTTAACATTTAATCTTTTGACTCTAAATGACTGTTGGATGTGAATTATGACTTTTTCAACTAAAATAAGTGTGTTTAAAGTCATTTTGTGCCTGAAACGGGTCAAAATTGAAGCTTTTGAGGAAGCAAAACTCTGTAAAAATGGCAATTTTGGTTACTGTGAGGGTTTAAAAAGTGGTTATTCAACATGAGGCACGATCCAAATGACATTTTGAATCATTTTTGGTACAGTCCAAAAAATCTATTTTTGGATGAAAAATGATGACTCTGGACCTGTCGAACGTTCCCAAAATGGTCTATAATGATGACATTTTTAACATTTAATATTTTGACTCTGAATGACTGTTGGATGTGAAATATGACTTTGTCAACTAAAATAAGTGTGTTTAAAGTCATTTCTGTGCCTGAAACGGGTCAAAATTGAAGCTTTTGAGTAAGCAAAACTCTGTAAAAATGGCACTTTTGGTCACTGTGAGGGTTTAAAAAGTGGTTATTCAACATGAGGCACGATCCAATTGACATTTTGAATCAGTTGTGGTACAGTCCAAAAAATCAATTTTCGGATGAGAAACGATGACTCCGGACCTGTCGAACGTTCCCAAAATGGTCTATAATGATGAAATTTTAACATTTAATCTTTTGACTCTAAATGACTGTTGGATGTGAATCATAACTTTTTCCAACTAAAATAAGTGTGTTTAAAGTCATTTCTGTGCCTGAAACGGGTCAAAATTGAAGCTTTTGAGTAAGCAAAACTCTGCAAAAATGGCAATTTTGGTGACTGTGAGGGTTTAAAAAGTGGTTATTCAACATGAGGCACGATCCAACTGACATTTTTAATAATTTTTGGTACAGTGCAAAAAATCAATTTTCGGATGAAAAAAGATGACTCCGGACCTGTCGAACGTTCCCAAAATGGTCTATAATGATGACATTTTAACATTTAATCTTTTGACTCTAAATGACTGTTGGATGTGAATTATGACTTTTTCAACTAAAATACGTGTGTTTAAAGTCAAATCTTTGCCTGAAACGGGTCAAAATTGAAGCTTTTGAGTAAGCAAAACTCTGTAGAAATGGCAATTTTGGTCACTGTAAGGGTTTAAAAAGTGGTTATTCAACATGAGGCGCGATCCAATTGACATTTTGAATCATTTTTGGTACAGTCCAAAAAATCAATTTTCGGATGAAAAACGATGACTCCGGACCTGTTGAACGTTCCCAAAATGGTCTATAATGATGACATTTTAACATTTAATCTCTTGACTCTAAATGACTGTTGGATGTGAATTATGACTTTTTCAACTAAAATAAGTGTGTTTCAAGTCATTTCTGTGCCTGAAACGGTTCAAAATTGAAGCTTTTGAGTATTAAAAACTCTGTAAAAATGGCAATTTTGGTCACTGTGAGGGTTTAAAAAGTGGTTATTCAACATGAGGTGCGATCCAATTGACATTTTGAATCATTTTTGGTACAGTCCAAAAAATAAGTTTTCGGATGAAAAACGATGACTCCGGACCTGTTGAACGTTCCCAAAATGGTCTATAATGATGAAATTTTAACATTTAATCTTTTGACTCTAAATGACTGTTGGATGTGAATTATGACTTTTTCAACTAAAATAATTGTGTTTAGGGTCATTTCTGTGCCTGAAACGGGTCAAAATTGAAGCTTTTGAGTAAGCAAAACTCTGCAAAAATGGCAATTTTGGTCACTGTGAGGGTTTAAAAAGTGGTTATTCAACATGAGGTGCGATCCAATTGACATTTTGAATCATTTTTGGTACAGTCCAAAAAATCAGTTTTCGGATGAAAAACAATGACTCCGGACCTGTCGAACGTTCCCAAAATGGTCTTTAATGATGACATTTTAACATTTAATCTCTTGACTCTAAATGACTGTTGGATGTGAATTGTGACTTTTTCAACTAAAATAAGTGTGTTTAAAGTCATTTCTGTGCCTGAAACGGTTCAAAATTGAAGCTTTTGAGTAAGCAAAACTCTGCAAAAATGGCAATTTTGGTCACTGTGAGGGTTTAAAAAATGGTTATTCAACATGAGGCATGATCCAATTGACATTTTGAATCATTTTTGGTACAGTCCAAAAAATCAATTTTCGGATAAAAAACGATGACTCCGGGCCTGTCGAACGTTACCAAAATGGTCTATAATGATGAAATTTTAACATTTAATCTTTTGACTCTAATTGACTGTTGGATGTGAATTATGACTTTTTCCAACTAAAATAAGTGTGTTTAAAGTCATTTCTGTGCCTGAAACGGGTCAAAATTGAAGCTTTTGAGTAAGCAAAACTCTGCAACAATGGCAATTTTGGTCACTGTGAGGGTTTAAAAAATGGTTATTCAACATGAGGCATGATCCAATTGACATTTTGAATCCTTTTTCGTACAGTCCAAAAAATCAATTTTCGGATAAAAAACGATGACTCCGGACCTGTCGAACGTTCCCAAAATGGTCTATAATGATGACATTTTAACATTTAATCTCTTGACTCTAAATGACTGTTGGATGTGAATTATGACTTTTTCAACTAAAATAAGTGTGTTTCAAGTCATTTCTGTGCCTGAAACGGTTCAAAATTAAAGCTTTTGAGTGAGCAAAACTCAGTAAAAATGGCAATTTTGGTCACTGTGAGGGTTTAAAAAATGGTTATTCAACATGAGGCATGATCCAATTGACATTTTGAATCATTTTTGGTACAGTCCAAAAAATCAATTTTCGGATGAAAAACGATGACTCCGGGCCTGTCGAACGTTACCAAAATGGTCTATAATGATGAAATTTTAACATTTAATCTCTTGACTCTAAATGACTGTTGGATGTGAATTATGACTTTTTCAACTAAAATAAGTGTGTTTAAAGTAATTTTGTGCCTGAAACGGGTCAAAATTGAAGCTTTTGAGGAAGCAAAACTCTGTAAAAATGGCAATTTTGGTTACTGTGAGGGTTTAAAAAGTGGTTATTCAACATGAGGCACGATCCAAATGACATTTTGAATCATTTTTGGTACAGTCCAAAAAATCTATTTTTGGATGAAAAATGATGACTCTGGACCTGTCGAACGTTCCCAAAATGGTCTATAATGATGACATTTTTAACATTTAATATTTTGACTCTGAATGACTGTTGGATGTGAAATATGACTTTGTCAACTAAAATAAGTGTGTTTAAAGTCATTTCTGTGCCTGAAACGGGTCAAAATTGAAGCTTTTGAGTAAGCAAAACTCTGTAAAAATGGCACTTTTGGTCACTGTGAGGGTTTAAAAAGTGGTTATTCAACATGAGGCACGATCCAATTGACATTTTGAATCAGTTGTGGTACAGTCCAAAAAATCAATTTTCGGATGAGAAACGATGACTCCGGACCTGTCGAACGTTCCCAAAATGGTCTATAATGATGAAATTTTAACATTTAATCTTTTGACTCTAAATGACTGTTGGATGTGAATCATAACTTTTTCCAACTAAAATAAGTGTGTTTAAAGTCATTTCTGTGCCTGAAACGGGTCAAAATTGAAGCTTTTGAGTAAGCAAAACTCTGCAAAAATGGCAATTTTGGTGACTGTGAGGGTTTAAAAAGTGGTTATTCAACATGAGGCACGATCCAACTGACATTTTTAATAATTTTTGGTACAGTGCAAAAAATCAATTTTCGGATGAAAAAAGATGACTCCGGACCTGTCGAACGTTCCCAAAATGGTCTATAATGATGACATTTTAACATTTAATCTTTTGACTCTAAATGACTGTTGGATGTGAATTATGACTTTTTCAACTAAAATACGTGTGTTTAAAGTCAAATCTTTGCCTGAAACGGGTCAAAATTGAAGCTTTTGAGTAAGCAAAACTCTGTAGAAATGGCAATTTTGGTCACTGTAAGGGTTTAAAAAGTGGTTATTCAACATGAGGCGCGATCCAATTGACATTTTGAATCATTTTTGGTACAGTCCAAAAAATCAATTTTCGGATGAAAAACGATGACTCCGGACCTGTTGAACGTTCCCAAAATGGTCTATAATGATGACATTTTAACATTTAATCTCTTGACTCTAAATGACTGTTGGATGTGAATTATGACTTTTTCAACTAAAATAAGTGTGTTTCAAGTCATTTCTGTGCCTGAAACGGTTCAAAATTGAAGCTTTTGAGTATTAAAAACTCTGTAAAAATGGCAATTTTGGTCACTGTGAGGGTTTAAAAAGTGGTTATTCAACATGAGGTGCGATCCAATTGACATTTTGAATCATTTTTGGTACAGTCCAAAAAATAAGTTTTCGGATGAAAAACGATGACTCCGGACCTGTTGAACGTTCCCAAAATGGTCTATAATGATGAAATTTTAACATTTAATCTTTTGACTCTAAATGACTGTTGGATGTGAATTATGACTTTTTCAACTAAAATAATTGTGTTTAGGGTCATTTCTGTGCCTGAAACGGGTCAAAATTGAAGCTTTTGAGTAAGCAAAACTCTGCAAAAATGGCAATTTTGGTCACTGTGAGGGTTTAAAAAGTGGTTATTCAACATGAGGTGCGATCCAATTGACATTTTGAATCATTTTTGGTACAGTCCAAAAAATCAGTTTTCGGATGAAAAACAATGACTCCGGACCTGTCGAACGTTCCCAAAATGGTCTTTAATGATGACATTTTAACATTTAATCTCTTGACTCTAAATGACTGTTGGATGTGAATTGTGACTTTTTCAACTAAAATAAGTGTGTTTAAAGTCATTTCTGTGCCTGAAACGGTTCAAAATTGAAGCTTTTGAGTAAGCAAAACTCTGCAAAAATGGCAATTTTGGTCACTGTGAGGGTTTAAAAAATGGTTATTCAACATGAGGCATGATCCAATTGACATTTTGAATCATTTTTGGTACAGTCCAAAAAATCAATTTTCGGATAAAAAACGATGACTCCGGGCCTGTCGAACGTTACCAAAATGGTCTATAATGATGAAATTTTAACATTTAATCTTTTGACTCTAATTGACTGTTGGATGTGAATTATGACTTTTTCCAACTAAAATAAGTGTGTTTAAAGTCATTTCTGTGCCTGAAACGGGTCAAAATTGAAGCTTTTGAGTAAGCAAAACTCTGCAACAATGGCAATTTTGGTCACTGTGAGGGTTTAAAAAATGGTTATTCAACATGAGGCATGATCCAATTGACATTTTGAATCCTTTTTCGTACAGTCCAAAAAATCAATTTTCGGATAAAAAACGATGACTCCGGACCTGTCGAACGTTCCCAAAATGGTCTATAATGATGACATTTTAACATTTAATCTCTTGACTCTAAATGACTGTTGGATGTGAATTATGACTTTTTCAACTAAAATAAGTGTGTTTCAAGTCATTTCTGTGCCTGAAACGGGTCAAAATTGAAGCTTTTGAGTAAGCAAAACTCTGTAAAAATGGCAATTTTGGTCACTGTGAGGGTTTAAAAAGTGGTTATTCAACATGAGGCACGATTCAATTGACATTTTGAAGCATTTTTGGTACAGTCCAAAATATCAATTTTCGGATGAAAAACGATGACTCCGGACCTGTCGGACGATCCCAAAATGGTCTATAATGATGAAATTTTAACATTTAATCTTTTGACTCTAAATGACTGTTGGATGTGAATTATGACTTTTTCAACTAAAATAAGTGTGTTTAAGGTCATTTCGGTGCCTGAAACATGTCAAAATTGAAGCTTTTGAGTAAGCAAAACTCTGTAAAAATGGCAATTTTGGTCACTGTGAGGGTTTAAAAAGTGGTTATTCAACATGAGGCGCGATCTAATTGACATTTTGAATCATTTTTAGTACAGTCCAAAAAATCTATTTTCGGATGAAAAACGATGACTCCGGACGTGTCGAACGTTCCCAAAGTGGTCTATAATGATGACATTTTAACATTTAATCTTTTGACTCTAAATGACTGTTGGATGTGAATTATGACTTTTTCAACTAAAATAAGTGTGTTTAAAGTCATTTCTGTGCCTGAAACGGGTCAAAATTGAAGCTTTTGAGGAAGCAAAACTCTGTAAAAATGGCAATTTTGGTCACTGTGAGGGTTTAAAAAGTGGTTATTCAACATGAGGCACGATCCAAATGACATTTTGAATCATTTTTGGTACAGTCCAAAAAATCAATTTTTGGATGAAAAACGATGACTCTGGACCTGTCGAACGTTCCCAAAATGGTCTATAATGATGAAATTTTTAACATTTAATATTTTGACTCTGAATGACTGTTGGATGTGAATTATGACTTTTTCCAACAAAAATAAGTGTGTTTAAAGTCATTTCTGTGCCTGAAACGGGTCAAAATTGAAGCTTTTGAGTAAGCAAAACTCTGCAAAAATGGCAATTTTGGTCACTGTGAGGGTTTAAAAAGTGGTTATTCAACATGAGGTGCGATCCAATTGACATTTTAAATCATTTTTGGTACAGTCCAAAAAACAGTTTTCGGATGAAAAACGATGACTCCGGACCTGTCGAACGTTCCCAAAATGGTCTATAATGATGACATTTTAACATTTAATCTTTTGACTCTAAATGACTGTTGGATGTGAATTATGACTTTTTCAACTAAAATAAGTGTGTTTAAAGTCATTTCTGTGCCTGAAACGGGTCAAAATTGAAGCTTTTGAGTAAGCAAAACTCTGTAAAAATGGCAATTTTGGTCACTGTGAGGGTTTAAAAAGTGGTTATTCAACATGAGGCACGATTCAATTGACATTTTGAAGCATTTTTGGTACAGTCCAAAATATCAATTTTCGGATGAAAAACGATGACTCCGGACCTGTCGAATGATCCCAAAATGGTCTATAATGATGAAATTTTAACATTTAATCTTTTGACTCTAAATGACTGTTGGATGTGAATTATGACTTTTTCAACTAAAATAAGTGTGTTTAAGGTCATTTCGGTGCCTGAAACATGTCAAAATTGAAGCTTTTGAGTAAGCAAAACTCTGTAAAAATGGCAATTTTGGTCACTGTGAGGGTTTAAAAAGTGGTTATTCAACATGAGGCGCGATCTAATTGACATTTTGAATCATTTTTAGTACAGTCCAAAAAATCTATTTTCGGATGAAAAACGATGACTCCGGACGTGTCGAACGTTCCCAAAGTGGTCTATAATGATGACATTTTAACATTTAATCTTTTGACTCTAAATGACTGTTGGATGTGAATTATGACTTTTTCAACTAAAATAAGTGTGTTTAAGGTCATTTCGGTGCCTGAAACATGTCAAAATTGAAGCTTTTGAGTAAGCAAAACTCTGTAAAAATGGCAATTTTGGTCACTGTGAGGGTTTAAAAAGTGGTTATTCAACATGAGGCGCGATCTAATTGACATTTTGAATCATTTTTAGTACAGTCCAAAAAATCTATTTTCGGATGAAAAACGATGACTCCGGACGTGTCGAACGTTCCCAAAGTGGTCTATAATGATGACATTTTAACATTTAATCTTTTGACTCTAAATGACTATTGGATGTGAATTATGACTTTTTCAACTAAAATAAGTGTGTTTAAAGTCATTTTGTGCCTGAAACGGGTCAAAATTGAAGCTTTTGAGGAAGCAAAACTCTGTAAAAATGGCAATTTTGGTTACTGTGAGGGTTTAAAAAGTGGTTATTCAACATGAGGCACGATCCAAATGACATTTTGAATCAGTTTTGGTACAGTCCAAAAAATCTATTTTTGGATGAAAAACGATGACTCTGGACCTGTCGAACGTTCCCAAAATGGTCTATAATGATGACATTTTTAACATTTAATATTTTGACTCTGAATGACTGTTGGATGTGAAATATGACTTTGTCAACTAAAATAAGTGTGTTTAAAGTCATTTCTGTGCCTGAAACGGGTCAAAATTGAAGCTTTTGAGTAAGCAAAACTCTGTAAAAATGGCACTTTTGGTCACTGTGAGGGTTTAAAAAGTGGTTATTCAACATGAGGCACGATCCAATTGACATTTTGAATCAGTTGTGGTACAGTCCAAAAAATCAATTTTCGGATGAGAAACGATGACTCCGGACCTGTCGAACGTTCCCAAAATGGTCTATAATGATGAAATTTTAACATTTAATCTTTTGACTCTAAATGACTGTTGGATGTGAATCATAACTTTTTCCAACTAAAATAAGTGTGTTTAAAGTCATTTCTGTGCCTGAAACGGGTCAAAATTGAAGCTTTTGAGTAAGCAAAACTCTGCAAAAATGGCAATTTTGGTGACTGTGAGGGTTTAAAAAGTGGTTATTCAACATGAGGCACGATCCAACTGACATTTTTAATAATTTTTGGTACAGTGCAAAAAATCAATTTTCGGATGAAAAAAGATGACTCCGGACCTGTCGAACGTTCCCAAAATGGTCTATAATGATGACATTTTAACATTTAATCTTTTGACTCTAAATGACTGTTGGATGTGAATTATGACTTTTTCAACTAAAATACGTGTGTTTAAAGTCAAATCTTTGCCTGAAACGGGTCAAAATTGAAGCTTTTGAGTAAGCAAAACTCTGTAGAAATGGCAATTTTGGTCACTGTAAGGGTTTAAAAAGTGGTTATTCAACATGAGGCGCGATCCAATTGACATTTTGAATCATTTTTGGTACAGTCCAAAAAATCAATTTTCGGATGAAAAACGATGACTCCGGACCTGTTGAACGTTCCCAAAATGGTCTATAATGATGACATTTTAACATTTAATCTCTTGACTCTAAATGACTGTTGGATGTGAATTATGACTTTTTCAACTAAAATAAGTGTGTTTCAAGTCATTTCTGTGCCTGAAACGGTTCAAAATTGAAGCTTTTGAGTATTAAAAACTCTGTAAAAATGGCAATTTTGGTCACTGTGAGGGTTTAAAAAGTGGTTATTCAACATGAGGTGCGATCCAATTGACATTTTGAATCATTTTTGGTACAGTCCAAAAAATAAGTTTTCGGATGAAAAACGATGACTCCGGACCTGTTGAACGTTCCCAAAATGGTCTATAATGATGAAATTTTAACATTTAATCTTTTGACTCTAAATGACTGTTGGATGTGAATTATGACTTTTTCAACTAAAATAATTGTGTTTAGGGTCATTTCTGTGCCTGAAACGGGTCAAAATTGAAGCTTTTGAGTAAGCAAAACTCTGCAAAAATGGCAATTTTGGTCACTGTGAGGGTTTAAAAAGTGGTTATTCAACATGAGGTGCGATCCAATTGACATTTTGAATCATTTTTGGTACAGTCCAAAAAATCAGTTTTCGGATGAAAAACAATGACTCCGGACCTGTCGAACGTTCCCAAAATGGTCTTTAATGATGACATTTTAACATTTAATCTCTTGACTCTAAATGACTGTTGGATGTGAATTGTGACTTTTTCAACTAAAATAAGTGTGTTTAAAGTCATTTCTGTGCCTGAAACGGTTCAAAATTGAAGCTTTTGAGTAAGCAAAACTCTGCAAAAATGGCAATTTTGGTCACTGTGAGGGTTTAAAAAATGGTTATTCAACATGAGGCATGATCCAATTGACATTTTGAATCATTTTTGGTACAGTCCAAAAAATCAATTTTCGGATAAAAAACGATGACTCCGGGCCTGTCGAACGTTACCAAAATGGTCTATAATGATGAAATTTTAACATTTAATCTTTTGACTCTAATTGACTGTTGGATGTGAATTATGACTTTTTCCAACTAAAATAAGTGTGTTTAAAGTCATTTCTGTGCCTGAAACGGGTCAAAATTGAAGCTTTTGAGTAAGCAAAACTCTGCAACAATGGCAATTTTGGTCACTGTGAGGGTTTAAAAAATGGTTATTCAACATGAGGCATGATCCAATTGACATTTTGAATCCTTTTTCGTACAGTCCAAAAAATCAATTTTCGGATAAAAAACGATGACTCCGGACCTGTCGAACGTTCCCAAAATGGTCTATAATGATGACATTTTAACATTTAATCTCTTGACTCTAAATGACTGTTGGATGTGAATTATGACTTTTTCAACTAAAATAAGTGTGTTTCAAGTCATTTCTGTGCCTGAAACGGTTCAAAATTAAAGCTTTTGAGTGAGCAAAACTCAGTAAAAATGGCAATTTTGGTCACTGTGAGGGTTTAAAAAATGGTTATTCAACATGAGGCATGATCCAATTGACATTTTGAATCATTTTTGGTACAGTCCAAAAAATCAATTTTCGGATGAAAAACGATGACTCCGGGCCTGTCGAACGTTACCAAAATGGTCTATAATGATGAAATTTTAACATTTAATCTTTTGACTCTAAATGACTGTTGGATGTGAATTATTACTTTTTCCAACAAAAATAAGTGTGTTTAACGTCATTTCTGTGCCTGAAACGGGTCAAAATTGAAGCTTTTGAGTAAGCAAAACTCTGCAAAAATGGCAATTTTGGTCACTGTGAGGGTTTAAAAAGTGGTTATTTAACATGAGGTGGGATCCAATTGACTTTTTAAATCATTTTTGGTACAGTCCAAAAAACAGTTTTCGGATGAAAAACGATGACTCCGGGCCTGTCGAACGTTCCCAAAATGGTCTATAATGATGACATTTTAACATTTAATCTTTTGACTCTAAATGACTGTTGGATGTGAATTATGACTTTTTCAACTAAAATAAGTGTGTTTAAAGTCATTTCTGTGCCTGAAACGGGTCAAAATTGAAGCTTTTGAGTAAGCAAAACTCTGTAAAAATGGCAATTTTGGTCACTGTGAGGGTTTAAAAAGTGGTTATTCAACATGAGGCACGATTCAATTGCCATTTTGAAGCATTTTTGGTACAGTCCAAAATATCAATTTTCGGATGAAAAACGATGACTCCGGACCTGTCGGACGATCCCAAAATGGTCTATAATGATGAAATTTTAACATTTAATCTTTTGACTCTAAATGACTGTTGGATGTGAATTATGACTTTTTCAACTAAAATAAGTGTGTTTAAGGTCATTTCGGTGCCTGAAACATGTCAAAATTGAAGCTTTTGAGTAAGCAAAACTCTGTAAAAATGGCAATTTTGGTCACTGTGAGGGTTTAAAAAGTGGTTATTCAACATGAGGCGCGATCTAATTGACATTTTGAATCATTTTTAGTACAGTCCAAAAAATCTATTTTCGGATGAAAAACGATGACTCTGGACCTGTCGAACGTTCCCAAAATGGTCTATAATGATGAAATTTTTAACATTTAATATTTTGACTCTGAATGACTGTTGGATGTGAAATATGACTTTGTCAACTAAAATAAGTGTGTTTAAAGTCATTTCTGTGCCTGAAACGGGTCAAAATTGAAGCTTTTGAGTAAGCAAAACTCTGTAAAAATGGCAATTTTGGTCACTGTGAGGGTTTAAAAAGTGGTTATTCAACATGAGGCACGATCCAATTGACATTTTGAATCAGTTGTGGTACAGTCCAAAAAATCAATTTTCGGATGAGAAACGATGACTCCGGACCTGTCGAACGTTCCCAAAATGGTCTATAATGATGAAATTTTAACATTTAATCTCTTGACTCTAAATGACTGTTGGATGTGAATTGTGACTTTTTCAACTAAAATAAGTGTGTTTAAAGTCATTTCTGTGCCTGAAACGGTTCAAAATTGAAGCTTTTGAGTAAGCAAAACTCTGTAAAAATGGCAATTTTGGTCACTGTGAGGGTTTAAAAAATGGTTATTCAACATGAGGCATGATCCAATTGACATTTTGAATCATTTTTGGTACAGTCCAAAAAATCAATTTTCGGATAAAAAACGATGACTCCGGACCTGTCGAACGTTCCCAAAATGGTCTATAATGATGACATTTTAACATTTAATCTCTTGACTCTAAATGACTGTTGGATGTGAATTATGACTTTTTCAACTAAAATAAGTGTGTTTCAAGTCATTTCTGTGCCTTAAACGGGTCAAAATTGAAGCTTTTGAGTAAGCAAAACTCTGTAAAAATGGCAATTTTGGTCACTGTGAGGGTTTAAAAAGTGGTTATTCAACATGAGGCACGATCCAATTGACATTTTGAATCAGTTGTGGTACAGTCCAAAAAATCAATTTTCGGATGAGAAACGATGACTCCGGACCTGTCGAACGTTCCCAAAATGGTCTATAATGATGAAATTTTAACATTTAATCTCTTGACTCTAAATGACTGTTGGATGTGAATTATGACTTTTTCCAACTAAAATAAGTGTGTTTAAAGTCATTTCTGTGCCTTAAACGGGTCAAAATTGAAGCTTTTGAGTAAGCAAAACTCTGTAAAAATGGCAATTTTGGTCACTGTGAGGGTTTAAAAAGTGGTTATTTAACATGAGGCACGATTCAATTGACATTTTGAAGCATTTTTGGTACAGTCCAAAATATCAATTTTCGGATGAAAAACGATGACTCCGGACCTGTCGAACGATCCCAAAATGGTCTATAATGATGAAATTTTACCATTTAATCTTTTGACTCTAAATGACTGTTGGATGTGAATTATGACATTTTCAACTAAAATAAGTGTGTTTAAGGTCATTTCGGTGCCTGAAACATGTCAAAATTGAAGCTTTTGAGTACGCAAAACTCTGTAAAAATGGCAATTTTGGTCACTGTGAGGGTTTAAAAAGTGGTTATTCAACATGAGGCGCGATCTAATTGACATTTTGAATCATTTTTAGTACAGTCCAAAAAATCTATTTTCGGATGAAAAACGATGACTCCGGACGTGTCGAACGTTCCCAAAGTGGTCTATAATGATGACATTTTAACATTTAATCTTTTGACTCTAAATGACTGTTGGATGTGAATTATGACTTTTTCAACTAAAATAAGTGTGTTTAAGGTCATTTCGGTGCCTGAAACATGTCAAAATTGAAGCTTTTGAGTAAGCAAAACTCTGTAAAAATGGCAATTTTGGTCACTGTGAGGGTTTAAAAAGTGGTTATTCAACATGAGGCGCGATCTAATTGACATTTTGAATCATTTTTAGTACAGTCCAAAAAATCTATTTTCGGATGAAAAACGATGACTCCGGACGTGTCGAACGTTCCCAAAGTGGTCTATAATGATGACATTTTAACATTTAATCTTTTGACTCTAAATGACTGTTGGATGTGAATTATGACTTTTTCAACTAAAATAAGTGTGTTTAAAGTCATTTTGTGCCTGAAACGGGTCAAAATTGAAGCTTTTGAGGAAGCAAAACTCTGTAAAAATGGCAATTTTGGTTACTGTGAGGGTTTAAAAAGTGGTTATTCAACATGAGGCACGATCCAAATGACATTTTGAATCATTTTTGGTACAGTCCAAAAAATCTATTTTTGGATGAAAAACGATGACTCTGGACCTGTCGAACGTTCCCAAAATGGTCTATAATGATGAAATTTTTAACATTTAATATTTTGACTCTGAATGACTGTTGGATGTGAAATATGACTTTGTCAACTAAAATAAGTGTGTTTAAAGTCATTTCTGTGCCTGAAACGGGTCAAAATTGAAGCTTTTGAGTAAGCAAAACTCTGTAAAAATGGCAATTTTGGTCACTGTGAGGGTTTAAAAAGTGGTTATTCAACATGAGGCACGATCCAATTGACATTTTGAATCAGTTGTGGTACAGTCCAAAAAATCAATTTTCGGATGAGAAACAATGACTCCGGACCTGTCGAACGTTCCCAAAATGGTCTATAATGATGAAATTTTAACATTTAATCTTTTGACTCTAAATGACTGTTGGATGTGAATCATAACTTTTTCCAACTAAAATAAGTGTGTTTAAAGTCATTTCTGTGCCTGAAACGGGTCAAAATTGAAGCTTTTGAGTAAGCAAAACTCTGCAAAAATGGCAATTTTGGTGACTGTGAGGGTTTAAAAAGTGGTTATTCAACATGAGGCACGATCCAACTGACATTTTTAATAATTTTTGGTACAGTGGAAAAAATCAATTTTCGGATGAGAAACGATGACTCCGGACCTGTCGAACGTTCCCAAAATGGTCTATAATGATGACATTTTAACATTTAATCTTTTGACTCTAAATGACTGTTGGATGTGAATTATGACTTTTTCAACTAAAATACGTGTGTTTAAAGTCAAATCTTTGCCTGAAACGGGTCAAAATTGAAGCTTTTGAGTAAGCAAAACTCTGTAGAAATGGCAATTTTGGTCACTGTAAGGGTTTAAAAAGTGGTTATTCAACATGAGGCGCGATCCAATTGACATTTTGAATCATTTTTGGTACAGTCCAAAAAATCAATTTTCGGATGAAAAACGATGACTCCGGACCTGTTGAACGTTCCCAAAATGGTCTATAATGATGACATTTTAACATTTAATCTCTTGACTCTAAATGACTGTTGGATGTGAATTATGACTTTTTCAACTAAAATAAGTGTGTTTCAAGTCATTTCTGTGCCTGAAACGGTTCAAAATTGAAGCTTTTGAGTATTAAAAACTCTGTAAAAATGGCAATTTTGGTCACTGTGAGGGTTTAAAAAGTGGTTATTCAACATGAGGCGCGATCTAATTGACATTTTGAATCATTTTTAGTACAGTCCAAAAAATCTATTTTCGGATGAAAAACGATGATTCCGGACGTGTCGAACGTTCCCAAAATGGTCTATAATGATGACATTTTAACATTTAATCTTTTGACTCTAAATGACTGTTGGATGTGAATTATGAATTTTTCAACTAAAATAAGTGTGTTTAAAGTCATTTCTGTGCCTGAAACAGGTCAAAATTGAAGCTTTTGAGTAAGCAAAACTCTGTAAAAATGGCAATTTTGGTCACTGTGAGGGTTTAAAAAGTGGTTATTCAACATGAGGCACGATCCAAATGACATTTTGAATCATTTTTGGTACAGTCCAAAAAATCAATTTTCGGATGAAAAACGATGACTCTGGACCTGTTGAACGTTCCCAAAATGGTCTATAATGATGAAATTTTTAACATTTAATCTTTTGACTCTGAATGACTGTTGGATGTGTAATATGACTTTGTCAACTAAAATAAGTGTGTTTAAAGTCATTTCTGTGCCTGAAACGGGTCAAAATTGAAGCTTTTGAGTAAGCAAAACTGTGTAAAAATGGCAATTTTGGTCACTGTGAGGGTTTAAAAAGTGGTTATTCAACATGAGGCACGATCCAATTGACATTTTGAATCAGTTGCGGTACAGTCCAAAAAATCAATTTTCGGATGAGAAACGATGACTCCGGACCTGTCGAACGTTCCCAAAATGGTCTATAATGATGAAATTTTAACACTTAATCTTTTGACTCTAAATGACTGTTGGATGTGAATTATGACTTTTTCCAACTAAAATAAGTGTGTTTAAAGTCATTTCTGTGCCTTAAACGGGTCAAAATTGAAGCTTTTGAGTAAGCAAAACTCTGCAAAAATGGCAATTTTGTCACTGTGAGGGTTTAAAAAGTGGTTATTCAACATGAGGCGCGATCCAATTGACATTTTGAATCATTTTTGGTACAGCCAAAATAATCAATTTTCGGATGAAAAACGATGACTCCGGATCTGTCGAACGTTCCCAAAATGGTCTATAATGATGAAATTTTAACATTTAATCTTTTGACTCTAAATGACTTGTGGGTGTGAATTATGACTTTTTCAACTAAAATAAGTGTGTTTAAAGTCATTTCTGTGCCTGAAACGGGTCAAAATTGAAGCTTTTGAGTAAGCAAAACTCTGTAAAAATTGCAATTTTGGTCACTGTGAGGGTTTAAAAAGTGGTTATTCAACATGAGGCACGATTCAATTGACATTTTGAATCATTTTTGGTACAGTCCAAAAAATCAATTTTCGGATGAAAAACGATGACTCCGGACGTGTCGAACGTTCCCAAAATGGTCTATAATGATGAAATTTTAACATTTAATCTTTTGACTCTAAATGACTGTTGGATGTGAAATATGACTTTTTCAACTAAAATAAGTGTGTTTAAAGTCATTTCTGTGCCTGAAACTGGTCAAAATTGAAGCTTTTGAGTAAGCAAAACTGTGTAAAAATGGCAATTTTGGTCACTGTGAGGGTTTAAAAAGTGGGTATTCAACATTAAGCACGATCCAAATGACATTTTGAATAATTTTTGGTACAGTCCAAAATATCAATTTTCGGATGAAAAACGATGACTCCGGACCTGTCAAACGTTCCCAAAATGGTCTCTAATGATGAAATTTTAACATTTAATCTTTTGACTCTAAATGACTGTTGGATGTGAATTATGACTTTTTCAACTAAAATAAGTGTGTTTAAAGTCATTTCTGTGCCTGAAACGGTTCAAAATTGAAGCTTTTGAGTAAGCAAAACTCTGTAAAAATGGCAATTTTGGTCACTGTGAGGGTTTAAAAAGTGGTTATTCAACCTGAGGCATGATCCAATTGACATTTTGAATAATTTTTGGTACAGTCCAAAAAATCAATTTTCGGATGAAAAACGATGACTCCGGACCTGTCGAACGTTCCCAAAATGGTCTATAATGATGACATTTTAACATTTAATCTCTTGACTCTAAATGACTGTTGGATGTGAATTATGACTTTTTCAACTAAAATAAGTGTGTTTCAAGTCATTTCTGTGCCTGAAACGGTTCAAAATTAAAGCTTTTGAGTGAGCAAAACTCAGTAAAAATGGCAATTTTGGTCACTGTGAGGGTTTAAAAAATGGTTATTCAACATGAGGCATGATCCAATTGACATTTTGAATCATTTTTGGTACAGTCCAAAAAATCAATTTTCGGATGAAAAACGATGACTCCGGGCCTGTCGAACGTTACCAAAATGGTCTATAATGATGAAATTTTAACATTTAATCTTTTGACTCTAAATGACTGTTGGATGTGAATTATGACTTTTTCCAACAAAAATAAGTGTGTTTAACGTCATTTCTGTGCCTGAAACGGGTCAAAATTGAAGCTTTTGAGTAAGCAAAACTCTGCAAAAATGGCAATTTTGGTCACTGTGAGAGTTTAAAAAGTGGTTATTCAACATGAGGTGCGATCCAATTGACATTTTAAATCATTTTTGGTACAGTCCAAAAAACAGTTTTCGGATGAAAAACGATGACTCCGGGCCTGTCGAACGTTCCCAAAATGGTCTATAATGATGACATTTTAACATTTAATCTTTTGACTCTAAATGACTGTTGGATGTGAATTATGACTTTTTCAACTAAAATAAGTGTGTTTAAAGTCATTTCTGTGCCTGAAACGGGTCAAAATTGAAGCTTTTGAGTAAGCAAAACTCTGTAAAAATGGCAATTTTGGTCACTGTGAGGGTTTAAAAAGTGGTTATTCAACATGAGGCACGATTCAATTGACATTTTGAAGCATTTTTGGTACAGTCCAAAATATCAATTTTCGGATGAAAAACGATGACTCCGGACCTGTCGGACGATCCCAAAATGGTCTATAATGATGAAATTTTAACATTTAATCTTTTGACTCTAAATGACTGTTGGATGTGAATTATGACTTTTTCAACTAAAATAAGTGTGTTTAAGGTCATTTCGGTGCCTGAAACATGTCAAAATTGAAGCTTTTGAGTAAGCAAAACTCTGTAAAAATGGCAATTTTGGTCACTGTGAGGGTTTAAAAAGTGGTTATTCAACATGAGGCGCGATCTAATTGACATTTTGAATCATTTTTAGTACAGTCCAAAAAATCTATTTTCGGATGAAAAACGATGACTCCGGACGTGTCGAACGTTCCCAAAGTGGTCTATAATGATGACATTTTAACATTTAATCTTTTGACTCTAAATGACTGTTGGATGTGAATTATGACTTTTTCAACTAAAATAAGTGTGTTTAAAGTCATTTCTGTGCCTGAAACGGGTCAAAATTGAAGCTTTTGAGGAAGCAAAACTCTGTAAAAATGGCAATTTTGGTCACTGTGAGGGTTTAAAAAGTGGTTATTCAACATGAGGCACGATCCAAATGACATTTTGAATCATTTTTGGTACAGTCCAAAAAATCAATTTTTGGATGAAAAACGATGACTCTGGACCTGTCGAACGTTCCCAAAATGGTCTATAATGATGAAATTTTTAACATTTAATATTTTGACTCTGAATGACTGTTGGATGTGAAATATGACTTTGTCAACTAAAATAAGTGTGTTTAAAGTCATTTCTGTGCCTGAAACGGGTCAAAATTGAAGCTTTTGAGTAAGCAAAACTCTGTAAAAATGGCAATTTTGGTCACTGTGAGGGTTTAAAAAGTGGTTATTCAACATGAGGCACGATCCAATTGACATTTTGAATCAGTTGTGGTACAGTCCAAAAAATCAATTTTCGGATGAGAAACGATGACTCTGGACCTGTCGAACGTTCCCAAAATGGTCTATAATGATGAAATTTTAACATTTAATCTCTTGACTCTAAATGACTGTTGGATGTGAATTGTGACTTTTTCAACTAAAATAAGTGTGTTTAAAGTCATTTCTGTGCCTGAAACGGTTCAAAAGTGAAGCTTTTGAGTAAGCAAAACTCTGTAAAAATGGCAATTTTGGTCACTGTGAGGGTTTAAAAAATGGTTATTCAACATGAGGCATGATCCAATTGACATTTTGAATCATTTTTGGTACAGTCCAAAAAATCAATTTTCGGATAAAAAACGATGACTCCGGACCTGTCGAAAGTTCCCAAAATGGTCTATAATGATGACATTTTAACATTTAATCTCTTGACTCTAAATGACTGTTGGATGTGAATTATGACTTTTTCAACTAAAATAAGTGTGTTTCAAGTCATTTCTGTGCCTGAAACGGTTCAAAATTGAAGCTTTTGAGTGAGCAAAAGTCTGTAAAAATGGCAATTTTGGTCACTGTGAGGGTTTAAAAAGTGGTTATTCAACATGAGGCACGATCCAATTGACATTTTGAATCAGTTGTGGTACAGTCCAAAAAATCAATTTTCGGATGAGAAACGATGACTCCGGACCTGTCGAACGTTCCCAAAATGGTCTATAATGATGAAATTTTACCATTTAATCTTTTGACTCTAAATGACTGTTGGATGTGAATTATGACATTTTCAACTAAAATAAGTGTGTTTAAGGTCATTTCGGTGCCTGAAACATGTCAAAATTGAAGCTTTTGAGTACGCAAAACTCTGTAAAAATGGCAATTTTGGTCACTGTGAGGGTTTAAAAAGTGGTTATTCAACATGAGGCGCGATCTAATTGACATTTTGAATCATTTTTGGTACAGTCCAAAATATCAATTTTCGGATGAAAAACGATGACTCCGGACCTGTCGAACGATCCCAAAATGGTCTATAATGATGAAATTTTAACATTTAATCTTTTGACTCTAAATGACTGTTGGATGTGAATTATGACTTTTTCAACTAAAATAAGTGTGTTTAAGGTCATTTCGGTGCCTGAAACATGTCAAAATTGAAGCTTTTGAGTAAGCAAAACTCTGTAAAAATGGCAATTTTGGTCACTGTGAGGGTTTAAAAAGTGGTTATTCAACATGAGGCGCGATCTAATTGACATTTTGAATCATTTTTAGTACAGTCCAAAAAATCTATTTTCGGATAAAAATCGATGACTCCGGACGTGTCGAACGTTCCCAAAGTGGTTTATAATGATGACATTTTAACATTTAATCTTTTGACTCTAAATGACTGTTGGATGTGAATTATGACTTTTTCAACTAAAATAAGTGTGTTTAAGGTCATTTCGGTGCCTGAAACATGTCAAAATTGAAGCTTTTGAGTAAGCAAAACTCTGTAAAAATGGCAATTTTGGTCACTGTGAGGGTTTAAAAAGTGGTTATTCAACATGAGGCGCGATCTAATTGACATTTTGAATCATTTTTGGTATAGTCCAAAAAATCAATTTTCGGATGAGAAACGATGACTCCGGACCTGTCGAACGTTCCCAAAATGGTCTATAATGATGAAATTTTAACATTTAATCTTTTGACTCTAAATGACTGTTGGATGTGAATCATAACTTTTTCCAACTAAAATAAGTGTGTTTAAAGTCATTTCTGTGCCTGAAACGGGTCAAAATTGAAGCTTTTGAGGAAGCAAAACTCTGTAAAAATGGCAATTTTGGTGACTGTGAGGGTTTAAAAAGTGGTTATTCAACATGAGGCACGATCCAAATGACATTTTGAATCATTTTTGGTACAGTCCAAAAAATCTATTTTTGGATGAAAAACGATGACTCTGGACCTGTCGAACGTTCCCAAAATGGTCTATAATGATGAAATTTTTAACATTTAATATTTTGACTCTGAATGACTGTTGGATGTGAAATATGACTTTGTCAACTAAAATAAGTGTGTTTAAAGTCATTTCTGTGCCTGAAACGGGTCAAAATTGAAGCTTTTGAGTAAGCAAAACTCTGTAAAAATGGCAATTTTGGTCACTGTGAGGGTTTAAAAAGTGGTTATTCAACATGAGGCACGATCCAATTGACATTTTGAATCAGTTGTGGTACAGTCCAAAAAATCAATTTTCGGATGAGAAACGATGACTCCGGACCTGTCGAACGTTCCCAAAATGGTCTATAATGATGAAATTTTAACATTTAATCTTTTGACTCTAAATGACTGTTGGATGTGAATCATAACTTTTTCCAACTAAAATACGTGTGTTTAAAGTCAAATCTTTGCCTGAAACGGGTCAAAATTGAAGCTTTTGAGTAAGCAAAACTCTGTAGAAATGGCAATTTTGGTCACTGTAAGGGTTTAAAAAGTGGTTATTCAACATGAGGCGCGATCCAATTGACATTTTGAATCATTTTTGGTACAGTCCAAAAAATCAATTTTCGGATGAAAAACGATGACTCCGGACCTGTTGAACGTTCCCAAAATGGTCTATAATGATGACATTTTAACATTTAATCTCTTGACTCTAAATGACTGTTGGATGTGAATTATGACTTTTTCAACTAAAATAAGTGTGTTTCAAGTCATTTCTGTGCCTGAAACGGTTCAAAATTGAAGCTTTTGAGTATTAAAAACTCTGTAAAAATGGCAATTTTGGTCACTGTGAGGGTTTAAAAAGTGGTTATTCAACATGAGGCGCGATCTAATTGACATTTTGAATCATTTTTAGTACAGTCCAAAAAATCTATTTTCGGATGAAAAACGATGACTCCGGACGTGTCGAACGTTCCCAAAATGGTCTATAATGATGACATTTTAACATTTAATCTTTTGACTCTAAATGACTGTTGGATGTGAATTATGAATTTTTCAACTAAAATAAGTGTGTTTAAAGTCATTTCTGTGCCTGAAACAGGTCAAAATTGAAGCTTTTGAGTAAGCAAAACTCTGTAAAAATGGCAATTTTGGTCACTGTGAGGGTTTAAAAAGTGGTTATTCAACATGAGGCACGATCCAAATGACATTTTGAATCATTTTTGGTACAGTCCAAAAAATCAATTTTTGGATGAAAAACGATGACTCTGGACCTGTTGAACATTCCCAAAATGGTCTATAATGATGAAATTTTTAACATTTAATCTTTTGACTCTGAATGACTGTTGGATGTGTAATATGACTTTGTCAACTAAAATAAGTGTGTTTAAAGTCATTTCTGTGCCTGAAACGGGTCAAAATTGAAGCTTTTGAGTAAGCAAAACTGTGTAAAAATGGCAATTTTGGTCACTGTGAGGGTTTAAAAAGTGGTTATTCAACATGAGGCACGATCCAATTGACATTTTGAATCAGTTGCGGTACAGTCCAAAAAATCAATTTTCGGATGAGAAACGATGACTCCGGACCTGTCGAACGTTCCCAAAATGGTCTATAATGATGAAATTTTAACATTTAATCTTTTGACTCTAAATGACTGTTGGATGTGAATTATGACTTTTTCCAACTAAAATAAGTGTGTTTAAAGTCATTTCTGTGCCTTAAACGGGTCAAAATTGAAGCTTTTGAGTAAGCAAAACTCTGCAAAAATGGCAATTTTGTCACTGTGAGGGTTTAAAAAGTGGTTATTCAACATGAGGCGCGATCCAATTGACATTTTGAATCATTTTTGGTACAGTCAAAAAAATCAATTTTCGGATGAAAAACGATGACTCCGGACCTGTCGAACGTTCCCAAAATGGTCTATAATGATGAAATTTTAACATTTAATCTTTTGACTCTAAATGACTTGTGGGTTCGAATTATGACTTTTTCAACTAAAATAAGTGTGTTTAAAGTCATTTCTGTGCCTGAAACGGGTCAAAATTGAAGCTTTTGAGTAAGCAAAACTGTGTAAAAATGGCAATTTTGGTCACTGTGAGGGTTTAAAAAGTGGGTATTCAACATTAAGCACGATCCAAATGACATTTTGAATAATTTTTGGTACAGTCCAAAATATCAATTTTCGGATGAAAAACGATGACTCCGGACCTGTCAAACGTTCCCAAAATGGTCTCTAATGATGAAATTTTAACATTTAATCTTTTGACTCTAAATGACTGTTGGATGTGAATTATGACTTTTTCAACTAAAATAATTGTGTTTAGGGTCATTTCTGTGCCTGAAACGGGTCAAAATTGAAGCTTTTGAGTAAGCAAAACTCTGCAAAAATGGCAATTTTGGTCACTGTGAGGGTTTAAAAAGTGGTTATTCAACATGAGGTGCGATCCAATTGACATTTTGAATCATTTTTGGTACAGTCCAAAAAATCAGTTTTCGGATGAAAAACAATGACTCCGGACCTGTCGAACGTTCCCAAAATGGTCTTTAATGATGACATTTTAACATTTAATCTCTTGACTCTAAATGACTGTTGGATGTGAATTATCACTTTTTCAACTAAAATAAGTGTGTTTAAAGTCATTTCTGTGCCTGAAACGGGTCAAAATTGAAGCTTTTGAGTAAGCAAAACTCTGTAAAAATGGCAATTTTGGTCACTGTGAGGGTTTAAAAAGTGGTTATTCAACATGAGGCACGATTCAATTGACATTTTGAAGCATTTTTGGTACAGTCCAAAATATCAATTTTCGGATGAAAAACGATGACTCCGGACCTGTCGGACGATCCCAAAATGGTCTATAATGATGAAATTTTAACATTTAATCTTTTGACTCTAAATGACTGTTGGATGTGAATTATGACTTTTTCAACTAAAATAAGTGTGTTTAAGGTCATTTCGGTGCCTGAAACATGTCAAAATTGAAGCTTTTGAGTAAGCAAAACTCTGTAAAAATGGCAATTTTGGTCACTGTGAGGGTTTAAAAAGTGGTTATTCAACATGAGGCGCGATCTAATTGACATTTTGAATCATTTTTAGTACAGTCCAAAAAATCTATTTTCGGATGAAAAACGATGACTCCGGACGTGTCGAACGTTCCCAAAGTGGTCTATAATGATGACATTTTAACATTTAATCTTTTGACTCTAAATGACTGTTGGATGTGAATTATTACTTTTTCAACTAAAATAAGTGTGTTTAAAGTCATTTCTGTGCCTGAAACGGGTCAAAATTGAAGCTTTTGAGGGAGCAAAACTCTGTAAAAATGGCAATTTTGGTCACTGTGAGGGTTTAAAAAGTGGTTATTCAACATGAGGCACGATCCAAATGACATTTTGAATCATTTTTGGTACAGTCCAAAAAATCAATTTTTGGATGAAAAACGATGACTCTGGACCTGTCGAACGTTCCCAAAATGGTCTATAATGATGAAATTTTTAACATTTAATATTTTGACTCTGAATGACTGTTGGATGTGAAATATGACTTTGTCAACTAAAATAAGTGTGTTTAAAGTCATTTCTGTGCCTGAAACGGGTCAAAATTGAAGCTTTTGAGTAAGCAAAACTCTGTAAAAATGGCAATTTTGGTCACTGTGAGGGTTTAAAAAGTGGTTATTCAACATGAGGCACGATCCAATTGACATTTTGAATCAGTTGTGGTACAGTCCAAAAAATCAATTTTCGGATGAGAAACGATGACTCCGGACCTGTCGAACGTTCCCAAAATGGTCTATAATGATGACATTTTAACATTTAATCTCTTGACTCTAAATGACTGTTGGATGTGAATTGTGACTTTTTCAACTAAAATAAGTGTGTTTAAAGTCATTTCTGTGCCTGAAACGGTTCAAAATTGAAGCTTTTGAGTAAGCAAAACTCTGTAAAAATGGCAATTTTGGTCACTGTGAGGGTTTAAAAAATGGTTATTCAACATGAGGCATGATCCAATTGACATTTTGAATCATTTTTGGTACAGTCCAAAAAATCAATTTTCGGATAAAAAACGATGACTCCGGACCTGTCGAACGTTCCCAAAATGGTCTATAATGATGACATTTTAACATTTAATCTCTTGACTCTAAATGACTGTTGGATGTGAATTATGACTTTTTCAACTAAAATAAGTGTGTTTCAAGTCATTTCTGTGCCTGAAACGGTTCAAAATTGAAGCTTTTGAGTGAGCAAAAGTCTGTAAAAATGGCAATTTTGGTCACTGTGAGGGTTTAAAAAGTGGTTATTCAACATGAGGCACGATCCAATTGACATTTTGAATCAGTTGTGGTACAGTCCAAAAAATCAATTTTCGGATGAGAAACGATGACTCCGGACCTGTCGAACGTTCCCAAAATGGTCTATAATGATGAAATTTTAACATTTAATCTCTTGACTCTAAATGACTGTTGGATGTGAATTATGACTTTTTCCAACTAAAATAAGTGTGTTTAAAGTCATTTCTGTGCCTTAAACGGGTCAAAATTGAAGCTTTTGAGTAAGCAAAACTCTGCAAAAATGGCAATTTTGTCACTGTGAGGGTTTAAAAAGTGGTTATTCAACATGAGGCGCGATCCAATTGACATTTTGAATCATTTTTGGTACAGTCCAAAAAATCAATTTTCGGATGAAATACGATGACTCCGGGCCTGTCGAACGTTCCCAAAATGGTCTATAATGATGAAATTTTAACATTTAATCTTTTGACTCTAAATGACTTGTGGGTGTGAATTATGACTTTTTCAACTAAAATAAGTGTGTTTAAAGTCATTTCTGTGCGTGAAACGGGTCAAAATTGAAGCTTTTGAGTAAGCAAAACTCTGCAAAAATGGCAATTTTGGTCACTGTGAGGGTTTAAAAAGTGGTTATTCAACATGAGGCGCGATCTAATTGACATTTTGAATCATTTTTAGTACAGTCCAAAAAATCTATTTTCGGATGAAAAACGATGACTCCGGACGTGTCGAACGTTCCCAAAGTGGTCTATAATGATGACATTTTAACATTTAATCTTTTGACTCTAAATGACTGTTGGATGTGAATTATTACTTTTTCAACTAAAATAAGTGTGTTTAAAGTCATTTCTGTGCCTGAAACGGGTCAAAATTGAAGCTTTTGAGGAAGCAAAACTCTGTAAAAATGGCAATTTTGGTCACTGTGAGGGTTTAAAAAGTGGTTATTCAACATGAGGCACGATCCAAATGACATTTTGAATCATTTTTGGTACAGTCCAAAAAATCAATTTTTGGATGAAAAACGATGACTCTGGACCTGTCGAACGTTCCCAAAATGGTCTATAATGATGAAATTTTTAACATTTAATATTTTGACTCTGAATGACTGTTGGATGTGAAATATGACTTTGTCAACTAAAATAAGTGTGTTTAAAGTCATTTCTGTGCCTGAAACGGGTCAAAATTGAAGCTTTTGAGTGAGCAAAAGTCTGTAAAAATGGCAATTTTGGTCACTGTGAGGGTTTAAAAAGTGGTTATTCAACATGAGGCACGATCCAATTGACATTTTGAATCAGTTGTGGTACAGTCCAAAAAATCAATTTTCGGATGAGAAACGATGACTCCGGACCTGTCGAACGTTCCCAAAATGGTCTATAATGATGAAATTTTAACATTTAATCTCTTGACTCTAAATGACTGTTGGATGTGAATTATGACTTTTTCCAACTAAAATAAGTGTGTTTAAAGTCATTTCTGTGCCTTAAACGGGTCAAAATTGAAGCTTTTGAGTAAGCAAAACTCTGCAAAAATGGCAATTTTGTCACTGTGAGGGTTTAAAAAGTGGTTATTCAACATGAGGCGCGATCCAATTGACATTTTGAATCATTTTTGGTACAGTCCAAAAAATCAATTTTCGGATGAAAAACGATGACTCCGGGCCTGTCGAACGTTCCCAAAATGGTCTATAATGATGAAATTTTAACATTTAATCTTTTGACTCTAAATGACTTGTGGGTGTGAATTATGACTTTTTCAACTAAAATAAGTGTGTTTAAAGTCATTTCTGTGCGTGAAACGGGTCAAAATTGAAGCTTTTGAGTAAGCAAAACTCTGCAAAAATGGCAATTTTGGTCACTGTGAGGGTTTAAAAAGTGGTTATTCAACATGAGGTGCGATCCAATTGACATTTAGAATCATTTTTGGTACAGTCCAAAAAATAAGTTTTCGGATGAAAAACGATGACTCCGGACCTGTCGAACGTTCCCAAAATGGTCTATAATTATGAAATTTTAACATTTAATCTTTTGACTCTAAATGACTGTTGGATGTGAATTATGACTTTTTCAACTAAAATAATTGTGTTTAAAGTCATTTCTGTGCCTGAAACAGTTCAAAATGGAAGCTTTTGAGTAAGCAAAACTCTGTAAAAATGGCAATTTTGGTCACTGTGAGGGTTTAAAAAGTGGTTATTCAACATGAGGCATGATCCAATTGACATTTTGAATCATTTTTGGTACAGTCCAAAAAATCAATTTTCGGATGAAAAACGATGACTCCGGACCTGTCGAACGTTCCCAAAATGGTCTATAATGATGAAATTTTAACATTTAATCTCTTGACTCTAAATGACTGTTGGATGTGAATTATGACTTTTTCAACTAAAATAAGTGTGTTTAAAGTCATTTCTGTGCCTGAAACGGTTCAAAATTGAAGCTTTTGAGTAATCAAAACTCTGTAAAAATGGCAATTTTGGTCACTGTGAGGGTTTAAAAAATGGTTATTCAACATGAGGCATGATCCAATTGGCATTTTGAATCATTTTTGGTACAGTCCAAAAAATCAATTTTCGGATAAAAAACGATGACCTGTCGAACGTTCCCAAAATGGTCTATAATGATGACATTTTAACATTTAATCTCTTGACTCTAAATGACTGTTGGATGTGAATTATGACTTTTTCAACTAAAATAAGTGTGTTTCAAGTCATTTCTGTGCCTGAAACGGTTCAAAATTGAAGCTTTTGAGTGAGCAAAACTCTTGGAAAGGGGCGACCATTCGGTCCCCCCGAACGTATGGTGGAGTACCCCGATCCCCCCGGGAGGCCATCTTGGGCGGGAGGCGAGTCTCGGCTGGTATGCCCGAAGCGGCGTAGCCGGGGCGCGCCTTTTCCCGCCCTGGAGTGGGTTGTCCTAGACACTGACGCGGCCGGCCACGCCCCCGGAGGCAGGCGGAGGCGGGTTTACGCCCGCCCGAAGACGGATAAAAGGAGCAACAAGCCAAGAAAGCATCCTCTTGTTCCTGTGCTCTGAAGCTGCACCTCCCCGCTGCACGTGAGCTCGAGACGGAACGAAGAGCCAATTTTGACCCACCCACCAGCCCCTGAGGAGAACAAGTTGTTTTAAATAAAGTTTTGATGTGGTAACTTTATTTCTTACAGGTTGTGATGATTGTCGTATTATTTTGAATATGCAATAAAGAATGGTCATTTACAGTATGTTTTTTCGAATAAAGTAATTCTGCACTAGTATTGATCAGTAATCATACGTGAAATAGTTATGGTTGTTTTTGTAATTTAGTAATTTTTAGTTAAATTGTCGTATTTATTTTGGTCGGGCGGTAAGGTCATGATCGGTGAGCAGTAATTGGAAGATCCCTATGGGGGGGCGTCACCCATTACGGATGGGAGCGCTCGGGGGAGGTGGCCATTGGCCCCTCAACGGGGAGGCGGTCCCTTCTAAGGATGGGCCGCCGAAAGGAAAGGAAAGGCGGTCAAGGCCCCTTCCTGGATAGGAGGGGCTACGGGCCCCTCCTGGGGAATTTCCCGGGGCCAGGACACCTGCGACGGCAGATGTGGTAAGTTGTGTGGGTTGGGGAGGGGGTTTACGCTACCTTCTAGACACCTCACACGAGTCCTCGGACGACCTTTAAATGGCGTCGAGTTCATTGGGGCCCCCGTCAAGTCAAGGGAAATTGGTAGATGCACTTGAGGTACGCCTCTGTGCGGTCGCCCCTCCCAAGTGGGGGGGGTATGTCTGGTTTAGGGATCTGACACCGGTTACGACCTTGCCGTTGGCCCTTAAAGTTAGGATGTACAATTTCAAGTTAAATGTTTTGTAGGATGTTAGTTCGGCTAGGAGAACCTTTGTATTAGAAATATGTTAAGGTTAGCCAAACATCATAATGTGGAAATGAAATTGTACATAATATGAAACTGTTATTTTAATGTTTTGATTTTGTTTCATATTTTAATAAATACGGCCGGGAGGGTCACTCCCTCCCGCCTTCCAAAAGTTCAGAACCGTTTCCGGTTTCCCATCCTTGGGGATTGTGTCGAGAGGGGGTGGCGGGTATCTCAGCCATATGGAAAGGGGCGACCATTCGGTCCCCCCGAACGTATGGTGGAGTACCCCGATCCCCCCGGGAGGCCATCTTGGGCGGGAGGCGAGTCTCGGCTGGTATGCCCGAAGCGGCGTAGCCGGGGCGCGCCTTTTCCCGCCCTGGAGTGGGTTGTCCTAGACACTGACGCGGCCGGCCACGCCCCCGGAGGCAGGCGGAGGCGGGTTTACGCCCGCCCGAAGACGGATAAAAGGAGCAACAAGCCAAGAAAGCATCCTCTTGTTCCTGTGCTCTGAAGCTGCACCTCCCCGCTGCACGTGAGCTCGAGACGGAACGAAGAGCCAATTTTGAGCGTTGTAATTTTGTCTTTGTTTTACAGATATCTTCGTTTGAGAATGCGGGGCAAGAAGGTTGGAAAACGGGTCGGGACCGATCAGATGCTCCGCATGCTCATAAAGGAGGTAGCCGAGTTGAAGAAGCAGATGGCGGTAAAGAACGGGGAGGGAGGACCGAAGCGAATCGTCGGACCAGCATTGCCGGGAGTAGTCCCTAGCGGGAGAGGCAAGAGGTCCAAGAGGGGGGCACCTGGGGGGGAGGCCCCGGTTCCCGATACTCCGATAGAGGAGCCAAGCCCGGTTCCGAAGGAGGGGCATCCGATCCCCGTGGTAGTCACCCCCGTGAACGGGGAAGATATGCCTCCCGAGTTGGCGGCACAACTGGCAGCGTGGTTGGGAAAAGATGGTGAGGGCACCACGGCTGACGACGCCAGGGCTGTAATGAGACAACTGCGGGAATCTAGAGAGGCTGCGAAGGCACCATCTTCTGTTCCCCCACAGGTCCCGGTGGCTGAGACTGCAGCAGGCGCGAGTTCGGCAGCGAGTACAGCTCCTAGTTCAGGTAAGCAGCTACTGCCGATTGCGGGGGAGGGGTCTGTACCCTCACGAAGGGAGAAAGTGGCCCAGCATGTTCCACTTGAAATTAAGGAAAAGATTTGGGCCGATAAGTATGTGAACATGTTTTCTTTGCTTACTGACCATTACGAGATGGAGCATGTGAAGGGCCAAAAAGAGCTTATGCATCCGAGTGTTTGGCGCGCAAAAATGGCCGCCTTTAAGGTCGACGAAAACATAGGTACTTGGGGCAGAGCGTTTGGCATTTTTACCTCCATTATGGGTGAGCGAAGGCCTGAGTTGTTGACGGAGTTGCCTATTTATCAGACACGTATCATGGAGTATTCTCTAGCATACGAGGGCAATCAGTGGTTTTGTTATGACAATATTTTTAGGAAGGCTAAGGAGCACGACCCAGCTCTAACATGGGATTGTTATGACTCCATTTCTTGGCAAAAAATGGAGAATTCAGGTATGTTGAAAGTACCATTGTCAGGGAGTAACGGGGGTGAGTCTTCCCGCCAATCCTCTGGGACACCCTTTCGGACGGGTGCAGGTAACGAGCACCACTCGAAGTCGAGTGGCAACACAGGTAAAAGGGGGATTTGTTGGAATTTTAACAGGGGAAAATGTACGAGGCCCCAGGGGTCATGCAAGTTTAGACATGAATGTGGGGGGTGTGGACAGTCCTCCCATCCTGAGACCATGTGCAGAGCCAAAACGGGTGATAACGGTGGTAGGGGAAGCGCCAAACAGGTCTGAAATAGTCCGAGGGGCGCCTTTACCTACCCCGATTGATACCATGGCAATGATTCCTTGGCTCAACGAATACCCGGATCATGTCTCCGCCGGGGTGTTGCGAGACGGTTTTTCATATGGTTTCCGCATTCCAGTGGGGGATTTTCGGGGTGAAGCAAGTTGTAAGAACCAACTGTCGGTCCTGCAGCATACGGCGGTGGTACAGGTAAAGATTGGGAAAGAGGTGACTCGAGGGCGTGTTGCCGGTCCATTCGATTTTCCACCGGTTGCTAACTTTGTTTGTTCCCCATTAGGGGTGGTCCCCAAGAAGGACCCGGGTGAGTTTAGGCTAATACATAACTTGTCAGCCCCACGAGGTCTTTCCGTGAATGATGCGATAGACCCGGAAGTGTGTTCGGTGCGGTACGCATCTTTCGATGAGGCCGTCGCCATGTTGAATCGCCTGGGGCCCGGGGCGCTGATGGCAAAATCAGACATCGAGTCAGCGTTCCGGTTGCTCCTGGTACACCCAGACGATCAGCGTCTTCTTGGTTTCATGTTTCAGGGTCGCTATTACATGGGTAGATGTATGCCAATGGGATGCTCTATATCTTGTGCTTATTTTGAAAAGTTCAGTTGTTTTCTACAATGGGTATTCACAAGAAAGACGGGTTTTCAGCATGTCATGCATTATCTCGATGACTTTCTGTTCCTGGGGGCAGCCGGGGATCCAGAATGTGGACAGGCTGTAAAAGAATTTTGTGTCTTAATGAATCATTTTGGTGTGCCATTGGCACCAGGTAAGACTGTGGGTCCCTCGACTTCACTCGAGTTTCTGGGGATCGAGCTCGACTCGGAGGAAGGTTGTTTTCGGTTACCCAAAGAAAAAGTGTTAAAATTCAGGGCATCCCTTGAAACATGTATTCGAGAGTCTAAGGTAAACCTGCATCAATTGCAACAAACGGTGGGCCAGTTGAATTTTGCCCTCAGAGTAATGCCAATGGCCCGCCCCTTTTCCCGCTCGATTGCACAAGCCATGGTCGGCCTTAAGGAGGGACACCACCGCACGAGGCTCTCGGCAGAGATTCGCCAGGACATGCGCATTTGGCTGGCATTCTTGGCGGATTTCAATGGTCGAATTGTCTGGAACAAACCGGCGGTGTCCTCCGAGGAGCTGGGGCTGTGGACAGATTCGGCGGGGAGTATAGGTTTTGGCGCCATATTCGGTACGCATTGGGTGGCTCAAAAATGGCCGTCATGGTGGCACGAGTGCGGGCTGACGAGTAACATTGCTTTTCTCGAACTCTTCCCTGTTTTGGTGGCCCTGAAAACATGGCCTGAGGGGCTCCGGGATCACTCTGTGGTGTTCTGGTCTGATAACATGACCGTGGTTGAGTGTATCAATACTCAGGCAGCACGTTGCAAATGGATTCTGAGACTGCTCAAGGAAATTGTGTTATTGTGTATGCAGTTGAATGTGCTCTTTAGGGCGCGACATGTCCCGGGGGTGTTGAATCAAGCGGCTGATGCGCTTTCTCGTTTCCGTATGCAGGCCTTCTGGGGTTTTCTGCCCACAGCGGACCCGGTGGCGGCACCCTTTCCCGGAGCTCTCTGGTCTCTCGGTGCCCCGAACTACAAAACCTCGTGGGAGAGAGTTTAGCACCCAGGACAAGGAAGGCATATGAAGGGGCGTTTCGTTCCTATTGGTCCTTTTTGGGTTCTGCTAGGGGGGAGCTTTGGGGCCAGGAAGAGCTTGTCGTAAAATTTTTACTGTCGCTACATCAGGCAGGCAAATCAGTAGCTACGGCCCAGAGGCATCGGGCCGCCATTTCCTTTATGGCAAGGGCTCATGGGATCCAGGACCCGACAGCGTCTTTCGTGGTTCAGAAAGCGCTACGTGGGTGGCAACGCCTGGAGGGTCGCAGAGTAGATGAAAGGCACCCGATAGGTCTGGATAGGTTGGCCCTGTTATTTTCTGTACTCCCTGCGACATGTTCATCCCAGTATGAAACAGTGTTATTCCGAGCCGCTTTTGCGCTAGCATTCCATGGGGCTATGCGGGTAAGCGAACTGGTGGCGAAGAACAAGCAGGATACGGAGGGGGAACTGTGGGAGAGCACATTCAGGTTAAGGTGGAAACGATGACTATCTCGTTTGTCAGGTCCAAGACTGATCAGGGTGTGATTGGGGACTGCATAGTGATACATAGGATTCCCGGGTCTCCCATGTGCCCTGTTGTTTGCGTAGAGGAATATTTGGCGCAGAGGGTGGCATCATGGGGGGGACCTTGTTGAGACACGCTGACGCCACCCCACTGACGAGGTTTCAGTTCCAGCGGGTGCTTGCGATGTCAATTTCGGCCGCGGGCTTGAACCCCGGCGAGTTCGGGACCCATTCCTTTCGGATAGGGGCTGCTACTGAGGCCACAGCCAGGGGTCTGAGTGTGGAAAAAGTGAAACGTTTGGGGCGTTGGTCCTCAAATTGTTACAAAAGGTATGTGCGGTTGCACATGTTGTGAAGCTGTAATGATGTACTCACGCTTCTTGTTTTTGTTTGGTTTACAGTTTCGCAAGCTTACGAGGCGGGGCGGACTGTGCAGTCGACCCGACACCTGGGAACCAGCGGTCAGACATCACCGGCTGTGGAAAAAGAGGTGTGGGTCGTGGGCCACTCATACGTGAGGCGCGCCGCGGACGTATTCAAAGCAGGTGACATGATTCACATGGCTGGGGAATACGGGTACAGGGTGACCTTCTACGGAAGGGGCGGGCTCTGTATTGACCAGTTTCAATCCTTTTTTCAGGGTTTGTTAGGGTGGACAAGGTCACCGCCGTCTATAATCATAGTCCATCTTGGGGGCAACGATTTGGTGGCCACTGGTAGACGACTTCTTCTCGAGGCAATGCTCTCCACAGTAAGTTGGTTGGCGAGAAGAGTTCCAGGGTGCACAATTGCATGGTCCCATATGATTCCACGGAAAGTGTGGCGGGGGGCGAATTCGGTTTCTGCTCTGAATCACTCACTGAAGAAAGTAAATAACAAATTGGGTAGATTGTTTCGTTCAAGTACACTGCATTCTATTCCGCATGGTTGTATCAAGGGGGACAGTATGTATCTGGGAGATGGGGTCCATTTGTCCCGGGTGGGGAATGAGTTACTCATAGGAGACCTCATAGCATGGCTAAAGAGTTTAAAACATGACCTTTAGGCAGGAGTTGTTGTGGGGGGTCCGGATAGCCGGTCAACTATCCGGCCTGTGGCGGTAAGGTCATGATCGGTGAGCAGTAATTGGAAGATCCCTATGGGGGGGCGTCACCCATTACGGATGGGAGCGCTCGGGGGAGGTGGCCATTGGCCCCTCAACGGGGAGGCGGTCCCTTCTAAGGATGGGCCGCCGAAAGGAAAGGAAAGGCGGTCAAGGCCCCTTCCTGGATAGGAGGGGCTACGGGCCCCTCCTGGGGAATTTCCCGGGGCCAGGACACCTGCGACGGCAGATGTGGTAAGTTGTGTGGGGTGGGGAGGGGGTTTACGCTACCTTCTAGACACCTCACACGAGTCCTCGGACGACCTTTAAATGGCGTCGAGTTCATTGGGGCCCCCGTCAAGTCAAGGGAAATTGGTAGATGCACTTGAGGTATGCCTCTGTGCGGTCGCCCCTCCCAAGTGGGGGGGGTATGTCTGGTTTAGGGATCTGACACCGGTTACGACCTTGCCGTTGGCCCTTAAAGTTAGGATGTACAATTTCAAGTTAAATGTTTTGTAGGATGTTAGTTCGGCTAGGAGAACCTTTGTATTAGAAATATGTTAAGGTTAGCCAAACATCGTAATGTGGAAATGAAATTGTACATAATATGAAACTGTTATTTTAATGTTTTGATTTTGTTTCATATTTTAATAAATACGGCCGGGAGGGTCACTCCCTCCCGCCTTCCAAAAGTTCAGAACCGTTTCCGGTTTCCCATCCTTGGGGATTGTGTCGAGAGGGGGTGGCGGGTATCTCAGCCATATGGAAAGGGGCGACCATTCGGTCCCCCCGAACGTATGGTGGAGTACCCCGATCCCCCCGGGAGGCCATCTTGGGCGGGAGGCGAGTCTCGGCTGGTATGCCCGAAGCGGCGTAGCCGGGGCGCGCCTTTTCCCGCCCTGGAGTGGGTTGTCCTAGACACTGACGCGGCCGGCCACGCCCCCGGAGGCAGGCGGAGGCGGGTTTACGCCCGCCCGAAGACGGATAAAAGGAGCAACAAGCCAAGAAAGCATCCTCTTGTTCCTGTGCTCTGAAGCTGCACCTCCCCGCTGCACGTGAGCTCGAGACGGAACGAAGAGCCAATTTTGACCCACCCACCAGCCCCTGAGGAGAACAAGTTGTTTTAAATAAAGTTTTGATGTGGTAACTTTATTTCTTACAGATTGTGATGATTGTCGTATTATTTTGAATATGCAATAAAGAATGGTCATTTACAGTATGTTTTTTCGAATAAAGTAATTCTGCACTAGTATTGATCAGTAATCATACGTGAAATAGTTATGGTTGTTTTTGTAATTTAGTAATTTTTAGTTAAATTGCCGTATTTATTTTGGTCGGGCAGTAAGGTCATGATCGGTGAGCAGTAATTGGAAGATCCCTATGGGGGGGCGTCACCCATTACGGATGGGAGCGCTCGGGGGAGGTGGCCATTGGCCCCTCAACGGGGAGGCGGTCCCTTCTAAGGATGGGCCGCCGAAAGGAAAGGAAAGGCGGTCAAGGCCCCTTCCTGGATAGGAGGGGCTACGGGCCCCTCCTGGGGAATTTCCCGGGGCCAGGACACCTGCGACGGCAGATGTGGTAAGTTGTGTGGGGTGGGGAGGGGGTTTACGCTACCTTCTAGACACCTCACACGAGTCCTCGGACGACCTTTAAATGGCGTTGAGTTCATTGGGGCCCCCGTCAAGTCAAGGGAAATTGGTAGATGCACTTGAGGTACGCCTCTGTGCGGTCGCCCCTCCCAAGTGGGGGGGGTATGTCTGGTTTAGGGATCTGACACCGGTTACGACCTTGCCGTTGGCCCTTAAAGTTAGGATGTACAATTTCAAGTTAAATGTTTTGTAGGATGTTAGTTCGGCTAGGAGAACCTTTGTATTAGAAATATGTTAAGGTTAGCCAAACATCGTAATGTGGAAATGAAATTGTACATAATATGAAACTGTTATTTTAATGTTTTGATTTTGTTTCATATTTTAATAAATACGGCCAGGAGGGTCACTCCCTCCCGCCTTCCAAAAGTTCAAAACCGTTTCCGGTTTCCCATCCTTGGGGATTGTGTCGAGAGGGGGTGGCGGGTATCTCAGCCATAGTAAAAATGGCAATTTTGGTCACTGTGAGGGTTTAAAAAGTGGTTATTCAACATGAGGCACGATTCAATTGACATTTTGAATCATTTTTGGTACAGTCCAAAATATCAATTTTCGGATGAAAAACGATGACTCCGGACCTGTTGAACGTTCCCAAAATGGTCTATAATGATGAAATTTTAACATTTAATCTTTTGACTCTGAATGACTGTTGGATGTGAAATATGACTTTGTCAACTAAAATAAGTGTGTTTAAAGTCATTTCTGTGCCTGAAACGGGTCAAAATTGAAGCTTTTGAGTAAGCAAAACTCTGTAAAAATGGCAATTTTGGTCACTGTGAGGGTTTAAAAAGTGGTTATTCAACATGAGGCACGATTCAATTGACATTTTGAATCATTTTTGGTACAGTCCAAAAAATCAATTTTCGGATGAAAAATGATGACTCCGGACGTGTCGAACGTTTCCAAAATGGTCTATAATGATGAAAATTTAACATTTAATCTTTTGACTCTAAATGACTGTTGGATGTGAAATATGACTTTTTCAACTAAAATAAGTGTGTTTAAAGTCATTTCTGTGCCTGAAACTGGTCAAAATTGAAGCTTTTGAGTAAGCAAAACTGTGTAAAAATGGCAATTTTGGTCACTGTGAGGGTTTAAAAAGTGGGTATTCAACATGAGGCACGATCCAAATGACATTTTGAATAATTTTTGGTACAGTCCAAAATATCAATTTTCGGATGAAAAACGATGACTCCGGACCTGTCAAACGTTCCCAAAATGGTCTATAATGATGACATTTTAACATTTGATCTTTTGACTCTAAATGACTGTTGGATGTGAAATATGACTTTTTCAACTAAAATAAGTGTGTTTAGGGTCATTTCTGTGCGTGAAACGGGTCAAAATTGAAGCTTTTGAGTAAGCAAAACTCTGCAAAAATGGCAATTTTGGTCACTGTGAGGGTTTAAAAAGTGGTTATTCAACATGAGGTGCGATCCAATTGACATTTTGAATCATTTTTGGTACAGTCCAAAAAATAAGTTTTCGGATGAAAAACGATGACTCAGGACCTGTCGAACGTTCCCAAAATGGTCTATAATGATGAAATTTTAACATTTAATCTTTTGACTCTAAATGACTGTTGGATGTGAATTATGACTTTTTCAACTAAAATAATTGTGTTTAAAGTCATTTCTGTGCCTGAAACGGTTCAAAATGGAAGCTTTTGAGTAAGCAAAACTCTGTAAAAATGGCAATTTTGGTCACTGTGAGGGTTTAAAAAGTGGTTATTCAACATGAGGCATTATCCAATTGACATTTTGAATCATTTTTGGTACAGTCCAAAAAATCAATTTTCGGATGAAAAACGATGACTCCGGACCTGTCGAACGTTCCCAAAATGGTCTATAATGATGAAATTTTAACATTTAATCTCTTGACTCTAAATGACTGTTGGATGTGAATTATGACTTTTTCAACTAAAATAAGTGTGTTTAAAGTCATTTCTGTGCCTGAAACGGTTCAAAATTGAAGCTTTTGAGTAAGCAAAACTCTGTAAAAATGGCAATTTTGGTCACTGTGAGGGTTTAAAAAATGGTTATTCAACATGAGGCATGATCCAATTGGCATTTTGAATCATTTTTGGTACAGTCCAAAAAATCAATTTTCGGATAAAAAACGATGACTCCGGACCTGTCGAACGTTCCCAAAATGGTCTATAATGATGACATTTTAACATTTAATCTCTTGACTCTAAATGACTGTTGGATGTGAATTATGACTTTTTCAACTAAAATAAGTGTGTTTCAAGTCATTTCTGTGCCTGAAACGGTTCAAAATTGAAGCTTTTGAGTGAGCAAAACTCTGTAAAAATGGCAATTTTGGTCACTGTGAGGGTTTAAAAAGTGGTTATTCAACATGAGGCACGATTCAATTGACATTTTGAATCATTTTTGGTACAGTCCAAAATATCAATTTTCGGATGAAAAACGATGACTCCGGACCTGTTGAACGTTCCCAAAATGGTCTATAATGATGAAATTTTAACATTTAATCTTTTGACTCTAAATGACTGTTGGATGTGAATTATGACTTTTTCAACTAAAATAAGTGTGTTTAAGGTCATTTCTGTGCCTAAAACATGTCAAAATTGAAGCTTTTGAGTAAGCAAAACTCTGTAAAAATGGCAATTTTGGTCACTGTGAGGGTTTAAAAAGTGGTTATTCAACATGAGGCACGATCCAAATGACATTTTGAATCATTTTTGGTACAGTCCAAAAAATCAATTTTCGGATGAAAAACAATGACTCTGGACCTGTCGAACGTTCCCAAAATGGTCTATACTATAATGATGACATTTTAACATTTAATATTTTGACTCTAAATGACTGTTGGATGTGATTTATGACTTTTTCAACTAAAATAAGTGTGTTTAAAGTCATTTCTGTGCCTGAAACGGGTCAAAATTGAAGCTTTTGAGCAAGCAAAACTCTGTAAAAATGGCAATTTTGGTCACTGTGAGGGTTTAAAAAGTGGTTATTCAACATGAGGCACGATCCAAATGACATTTTGAATCATTTTTGGTACAGTCCAAAAAATCAATTTTTGGATGAAAAACGATGACTCCGGACCTGTCGAACGTTCCCAAAATGGTCTATAATGATGAAATTTTACATTTCATCTCTTGACTCTAAATGACTGTTGGATGTGAATTATGACTTTTTCAACTAAAATAAGTGTGGTTAAAGTCATTTCTGTGCCTGAAACGGTTCAAAATTGAAGCTTTTGAGTGAGCAAAACTCTGTAAAAATGGCAATTTTGGTCACTGTGAGGGTTTAAAAAGTGGTTATTCAACATGAGGCACGATTCAATTGACATTTTGAATCATTTTTGGTACAGTCCAAAATAATCAATTTTCGGATGAAAAACGATGACTCCGGACCTGTCGAACGTTACCAAAATGGTCTATAATTATGAAATTTTAACATTTAATCTTTTGACTCTAAATGAATGTTGGATGTGAATTATGACTTTTTCCAACTAAAATAAGTGTGTTTAAAGTCATTTCAGTGCCTTAAACGGGTCAAAATTGAAGCTTTTGAGTAAGCAAAACTCTGCAAAAATGGCAATTTTGTCACTGTGAGGGTTTAAAAAGTGGTTATTCAACATGAGGCGCGATCCAATTGACATTTTGAATCATTTTTGGTACAGTCCAAAAAATCAATTTTCGGATGAAAAACGATGACTCCGGACCTGTCGAACGTTCCCAAAATGGTCTATAATGATGAAATTTTAACATTTAATCTTTTGACTCTAAATGACTTGTGGGTGTGAATTATGACTTTTTCAACTAAAATAAGTGTGTTTAAAGTCATTTCTGTGCCTGAAACGGGTCAAAATTGAAGCTTTTGAGTAAGCAAAACTCTGTAAAAATGGCAATTTTGGTCACTGTGAGGGTTTAAAAAGTGGTTATTCAACATGAGGCACGATTCAATTGACATTTTGAATCATTTTTGGTACAGTCCAAAAAATCAATTTTCGGATGAAAAATGATGACTCCGGACGTGTCGAACGTTCCCAAAATGGTCTATAATGATGAAATCTTAACATTTGATCTTTTGACTCTAAATGACTGTTGGATGTGAATTATGACTTTTTCAACTAAAATAAGTGTGTTTAGGGTCATTTCTGTGCGTGAAACGGGTCAAAATTGAAGCTTTTGATAAAGCAAAACTCTGCAAAAATGGCAATTTTGGTCACTGTGAGGGTTTAAAAAGTGGTTATTCAACATGAGGTGCGATCCAATTGACATTTTGAATCATTTTTGGTACAGTCCAAAAAATGAGTTTTCGGATGAAAAACGATGACTCCGGACCTGTCGAACGTTCCCAAAATGGTCTATAATTATGAAATTTTAACATTTAATCTTTTGACTCTAAATGACTGTTGGATGTGAATTATGACTTTTTCAACTAAAATAATTGTGTTTAAAGTCATTTCTGTGCCTGAAACGGTTCAAAATGGAAGCTTTTGAGTAAGGAAAACTCTGTAAAAATGGCAATTTTGGTCACTGTGAGGGTTTAAAAAGTGGTTATTCAACATGAGGCATGATCCAATTGACATTTTGAATCATTTTTGGTACAGTCCAAAAAATCAATTTTCGGATGAAAAACGATGACTCCGGACCTGTCGAACGTTCCCAAAATGGTCTATAATGATGAAATTTTAACATTTAATCTCTTGACTCTAAATGACTGTTGGATGTGAATTATGACTTTTTCAACTAAAATAAGTGTGTTTAAAGTCATTTCTGTGCCTGAAACGGTTCAAAATTGAAGCTTTTGAGTAAGCAAAACTCTGTAAAAATGGCAATTTTGGTCACTGTGAGGGTTTAAAAAATGGTTATTCAACATGAGGCATGATCCAATTGGCATTTTGAATCATTTTTGGTACAGTCCAAAAAATCAATTTTCGGATAAAAAACGATGACCTGTCGAACGTTCCCAAAATGGTCTATAATGATGACATTTTAACATTTAATCTCTTGACTCTAAATGACTGTTGGATGTGAATTATGACATTTTCAACTAAAATAAGTGTGTTTCAAGTTATTTCTGTGCCTGAAACGGTTCAAAATTGAAGCTTTTGAGTGAGCAAAACTCTGTAAAAATGGCAATTTTGGTCACTGTGAGGGTTTAAAAAGTGGTTATTCAACATGAGGCACGATTCAATTGACATTTTGAATCATTTTTGGTACAGTCCAAAATATCAATTTTCGGATGAAAAACGATGACTCCGGACCTGTTGAACGTTCCCAAAATGGTCTATAATGATGAAATTTTAACATTTAATCTTTTGACTCTAAATGACTGTTGGATGTGAATTATGACTTTTTCAACTAAAATAAGTGTGTTTAAGGTCATTTCTGTGCCTGAAACATGTCAAAATTGAAGCTTTTGAGTAAGCAAAACTCTGTAAAAATGGCAATTTTGGTCACTGTGAGGGTTTAAAAAGTGGTTATTCAACATGAGGCACGACCCAAATGACATTTTGAATCATTTTTGGTACAGTCCAAAAAATCAATTTTCGGATGAAAAACGATGACTCTGGACCTGTCGAACGTTCCCAAAATGGTCTATAATGATGAAATTTTTAACATTTAATCTTTTGACTCTGAATGACTGTTGGATGTGAAACATGACTTTGTCAACTAAAATAAGTGTGTTTAAAGTCATTTCTGTGCCTGAAACGGGTCAAAATTGGAGCTTTTGAGTAAGCAAAACTCTGTAAAAATGGCAATTTTGGTCACTGTGAGGGTTTAAAAAGTGGTTATTCAACATGAGGCACGATTCAATTGACATTTTGAATCATTTTTGGTACAGTCCAAAAAATCAATTTTCGGATGAAAAACGATGACTCCGGACCTGTCGAACGTTACCAAAATGGTCTATAATTATGAAATTTTAACATTTAATCTTTTGACTCTAAATGAATGTTGGATGTGAATTATGACTTTTTCCAACTAAAATAAGTGTGCTTAAAGTCATTTCAGTGCCTTAAACGGGTCAAAATTGAAGCTTTTGAGTAAGCAAAACTCTGCAAAAATGGCAATTTTGTGACTGTGAGGGTTTAAAAAGTGGTTATTCAACATGAGGCGCGATCCAATTGACATTTTGAATCATTTTTGGTACAGTCCAAAAAATCAATTTTCGGATGAAAAACGATGACTCCGGACCTGTCGAACGTTCCCAAAATGGTCTATAATGATGAAATTTTAACATTTAATCTTTTGACTCTAAATGACTTGTGGGTGTGAATTATGACTTTTTCAACTAAAATAAGTGTGTTTAAAGTCATTTCTGTGCCTGAAACGGGTCAAAATTGAAGCTTTTGAGTAAGCAAAACTCTGTAAAAATGGCAATTTTGGTCACAGTGAGGGTTTAAAAAGTGGTTATTCAACATGAGGCACGATTCAATTGACATTTTGAATCATTTTTGGTACAGTCCAAAAAATCAATTTTCGGATGAAAAATGATGACTCCGGACGTGTCGAACGTTCCCAAAATGGTCTATAATGATGAAATCTTAACATTTGATCTTTTGACTCTAAATGACTGTTGGATGTGAATTATGACTTTTTCAACTAAAATAAGTGTGTTTAGGGTCATTTCTGTGCGTGAAACGGGTCAAAATTGAAGCTTTTGAGTAAGCAAAACTCTGCAAAAATGGCAATTTTGGTCACTGTGAGGGTTTAAAAAGTGGTTATTCAACATGAGGTGCGATCCAATTGACATTTTGAATCATTTTTGGTACAGTCCAAAAAATAAGTTTTCGGATGAAAAACGATGACTCCGGACCTGTCGAACGTTCCCAAAATGGTCTATAATTATGAAATTTTAACATTTAATCTTTTGACTCTAAATGACTGTTGGATGTGAATTATGACTTTTTCAACTAAAATAATTGTGTTTAAAGTCATTTCTGTGCCTGAAACGGTTCAAAATGGAAGCTTTTGAGTAAGCAAAACTCTGTAAAAATGGCAATTTTGGTCACTGTGAGGGTTTAAAAAGTGGTTATTCAACATGAGGCATGATCCAATTGACATTTTGAATCATTTTTGGTACAGTCCAAAAAATCAATTTTCGGATGAAAAACGATGACTCCGGACCTGTCGAACGTTCCCAAAATGGTCTATAATGATGAAATTTTAACATTTAATCTCTTGACTCTAAATGACTGTTGGATGTGAATTATGACTTTTTCAACTAAAATAAGTGTGTTTAAAGTCATTTCTGTGCCTGAAACGGTTCAAAATTGAAGCTTTTGAGTAAGCAAAACTCTGTAAAAATGGCAATTTTGGTCACTGTGAGGGTTTAAAAAATGGTTATTCAACATGAGGCATGATCCAATTGGCATTTTGAATCATTTTTGGTACAGTCCAAAAAATCAATTTTCGGATAAAAAACGATGACCTGTCGAACGTTCCCAAAATGGTCTATAATGATGACATTTTAACATTTAATCTCTTGACTCTAAATGACTGTTGGATGTGAATTATGACATTTTCAACTAAGATAAGTGTGTTTCAAGTTATTTCTGTGCCTGAAACGGTTCAAAATTGAAGCTTTTGAGTGAGCAAAACTCTGTAAAAATGGCAATTTTGGTCACTGTGACGGTTTAAAAAGTGGTTATTCAACATGAGGCACGATTCAATTGACATTTTGAATCATTTTTGGTACAGTCCAAAATATCAATTTTCGGATGAAAAACGATGACTCCGGACCTGTTGAACGTTCCCAAAATGGTCTATAATGATGAAATTTTAACATTTAATCTTTTGACTCTAAATGACTGTTGGATGTGAATTATGACTTTTTCAACTAAAATAAGTGTGTTTAAGGTCATTTCTGTGCCTGAAACATGTCAAAATTGAAGCTTTTGAGTAAGCAAAACTCTGTAAAAATGGCAATTTTGGTCACTGTGAGGGTTTAAAAGTGGTTATTCAACATGAGGCACGACCCAAATGACATTTTGAATCATTTTTGGTACAGTCCAAAAAATCAATTTTCGGATGAAAAACGATGACTCCGGACCTGTCGAACGTTCCCAAAATGGTCTATAATGATGAAATTTTAACATTTAATCTTTTGACTCTAAATGACTTGTGGGTGTGAATTATGACTTTTTCAACTAAAATAAGTGTGTTTAAAGTCATTTCTGTGCCTGAAACGGGTCAAAATTGAAGCTTTTGAGTAAGCAAAACTCTGTAAAAATGGCAATTTTGGTCACAGTGAGGGTTTAAAAAGTGGTTATTCAACATGAGGCACGATTCAATTGACATTTTGAATCATTTTTGGTACAGTCCAAAAAATCAATTTTCGGATGAAAAATGATGACTCCGGACGTGTCGAACGTTCCCAAAATGGTCTATAATGATGAAATCTTAACATTTGATCTTTTGACTCTAAATGACTGTTGGATGTGAATTATGACTTTTTCAACTAAAATAAGTGTGTTTAGGGTCATTTCTGTGCGTGAAACGGGTCAAAATTGAAGCTTTTGAGTAAGCAAAACTCTGCAAAAATGGCAATTTTGGTCACTGTGAGGGTTTAAAAAGTGGTTATTCAACATGAGGTGCGATCCAATTGACATTTTGAATCATTTTTGGTACAGTCCAAAAAATAAGTTTTCGGATGAAAAACGATGACTCCGGACCTGTCGAACGTTCCCAAAATGGTCTATAATTATGAAATTTTAACATTTAATCTTTTGACTCTAAATGACTGTTGGATGTGAATTATGACTTTTTCAACTAAAATAATTGTGTTTAAAGTCATTTCTGTGCCTGAAACGGTTCAAAATGGAAGCTTTTGAGTAAGCAAAACTCTGTAAAAATGGCAATTTTGGTCACTGTGAGGGTTTAAAAAGTGGTTATTCAACATGAGGCATGATTCAATTGACATTTTGAATCATTTTTGGTACAGTCCAAAAAATCAATTTTCGGATGAAAAACGATGACTCCGGACCTGTCGAACGTTCCCAAAATGGTCTATAATGATGAAATTTTAACATTTAATCTCTTGACTCTAAATGACTGTTGGATGTGAATTATGACTTTTTCAACTAAAATAAGTGTGTTTAAAGTCATTTCTGTGCCTGAAACGGTTCAAAATTGAAGCTTTTGAGTAAGCAAAACTCTGTAAAAATGGCAATTTTGGTCACTGTGAGGGTTTAAAAAATGGTTATTCAACATGAGGCATGATCCAATTGGCATTTTGAATCATTTTTGGTACAGTCCAAAAAATCAATTTTCGGATAAAAAACGATGACCTGTCGAACGTTCCCAAAATGGTCTATAATGATGACATTTTAACATTTAATCTCTTGACTCTAAATGACTGTTGGATGTGAATTATGACATTTTCAACTAAGATAAGTGTGTTTCAAGTTATTTCTGTGCCTGAAACGGTTCAAAATTGAAGCTTTTGAGTGAGCAAAACTCTGTAAAAATGGCAGTTTTGGTCACTGTGACGGTTTAAAAAGTGGTTATTCAACATGAGGCACGATTCAATTGACATTTTGAATCATTTTTGGTACAGTCCAAAATATCAATTTTCGGATGAAAAACGATGACTCCGGACCTGTTGAACGTTCCCAAAATGGTCTATAATGATGAAATTTTAACATTTAATCTTTTGACTCTAAATGACTGTTGGATGTGAATTATGACTTTTTCAACTAAAATAAGTGTGTTTAAGGTCATTTCTGTGCCTGAAACATGTCAAAATTGAAGCTTTTGAGTAAGCAAAACTCTGTAAAAATGGCAATTTTGGTCACTGTGAGGGTTTAAAAGTGGTTATTCAACATGAGGCACGACCCAAATGACATTTTGAATCATTTTTGGTACAGTCCAAAAAATCAATTTTCGGATGAAAAACGATGACTCTGGACCTGTCGAACGTTCCCAAAATGGTCTATAATGATGAAATTTTTAACATTTAATCTTTTGACTCTGAATGACTGTTGGATGTGAAACATGACTTTGTCAACTAAAATAAGTGTGTTTAAAGTCATTTCTGTGCCTGAAACGGGTCAAAATTGAAGCTTTTGAGTAAGCAAAACTCTGTAAAAATGGCAATTTTGGTCACTGTGAGGGTTTAAAAAGTGGTTATTCAACATGAGGCACGATTCAATTGACATTTTGAATCATTTTTGGTACAGTCCAAAAAATCAATTTTCGGATGAAAAATGATGACTCCGGACGTGTCGAAAGTTTCCAAAATGGTCTATAATGATGAAAAATTAACATTTAATCTTTTGACTCTAAATGACTGTTGGATGTGAAATATGACTTTTTCAACTAAAATAAGTGTGTTTAAAGTCATTTCTGTGCCTGAAACTGGTCAAAATTGAAGCTTTTGAGTAAGTAAAACTGTGTAAAAATGGCATTTTTGGTCACTGTGAGGGTTTAAAAAGTGGGTATTCAACATGAGGCACGATCCAATTGACATTTTGAATCATTTTTGGTACAGTCCTAAATAATCAATTTTCGGATGAAAAACGATGACTCCGGACCTGTCGAACGTTCCCAAAATGGTCTATAATGATGAAATTTTAACATTTAATCTTTTGACTCTAAATGACTGTTGGATGTGAATTATGACTTTTTCAACTAAAATAATTGTGTTTAAAGTCATTTCTGTGCCTGAAACGGTTCAAAATGGAAGCTTTTGAGTAAGCAAAACTCTGTAAAAATGGCAATTTTGGTCACTGTGAGGGTTTAAAAAGTGGTTATTCAACATGAGGCACGATTCAATTGACATTTTGAATCATTTTTGTTACAGTCCAAAATATCAATTTTCGGATGAAAAACGATGACTCCGGACCTGTTGAACGTTCCCAAAATGGTCTATAATGATGAAATTTTAACATTTAATCTTTTGACTCTAAATGACTGTTGGATGTGAATTATGACTTTTTCAACTAAAATAAGTGTGTTTAAGGTCATTTCTGTGCCTGAAACATGTCAAAATTGAAGCTTTTGAGTAAGCAAAACTCTGTAAAAATGACAATTTTGGTCACTGTGAGGGTTTAAAAAGTGGTTATTCAACATGAGGCACGATCCAAATTACATTTTGAATCATTTTTGGTACAGTCCAAAAAATCAATTTTCGGATGAAAAACGTTGACTCTGGACCTGTCGAACGTTCCCAAAATGGTCTATAATGATGAAATTTTAACATTTAATCTTTTGACTCTGAATGACTGTTGGATGTGAAATATGACTTTGTCAACTAAAATAAGTGTGTTTAAAGTCATTTCAATGCCTGAAACGGGTCAAAATTGAAGCTTTTGAGTAAGCAAAACTCTGTAAAAATGGCAATTTTGGTCACTGTGAGGGTTTAAAAAGTGGTTATCCAACATGAGGCATGATCCAATTGACATTTTGAATCATTTTTGGTATACAGTCCAAAATAATCAATTTTCGGATGAAAAACGATGACTCCGGACCTGTCGAACGTTCCCAAAATGGTCTATAATGATGAAATTTTAACATTTAATCTTTTGACTCTAAATGACTGTTGGATGTGAATTATGACTTTTTCAACTAAAATAATTGTGTTTAAAGTCATTTCTGTGCCTGAAACGGTTCAAAATGGAAGCTTTTGAGTAAGCAAAACTCTGTAAAAATGGCAATTTTGGTCACTGTGAGGGTTTAAAAAGTGGTTATTCAACATGAGGCACGATTCAATTGACATTTTGAATCATTTTTGGTACAGTCCAAAATATCAATTTTCGGATGAAAAACGATGACTCCGGACCTGTTGAACGTTCCCAAAATGGTCTATAATGATGAAATTTTAACATTTAATCTTTTGACTCTAAATGACTGTTGGATGTGAATTATGACTTTTTCAACTAAAATAAGTGTGTTTAAGGTCATTTCTGTGCCTGAAACATGTCAAAATTGAAGCTTTTGAGTAAGCAAAACTCTGTAAAAATGGCAATTTTGGTCACTGTGAGGGTTTAAAAAGTGGTTATCCAACATGAGGCATGATCCAATTGACATTTTGAATCATTTTTGGTACAGTCCAAAATAATCAATTTTCGGATGAAAAACGATCACTCCGGACCTGTCGAACGTTACCAAAATGGTCTATAATTATGAAATTTTAACATTTAATCTTTTGACTCTAAATGAATGTTGGATGTGAATTATGACTTTTTCCAACTAAAATAAGTGTGTTTAAAGTCATTTCAGTGCCTTAAACGGGTCAAAATTGAAGCTTTTGAGTAAGCAAAACTCTGCAAAAATGGCAATTTTGTCACTGTGAGGGTTTAAAAAGTGGTTATTCAACATGAGGCGCGATCCAATTGACATTTTGAATCAGTTGTGGTACAGTCCAAAAAATCAATTTTCGGATGAGAAACGATGACTCCGGACCTGTCGAACGTTCCCAAAATGGTCTATAATGATGAAATTTTAACATTTAATCTCTTGACTCTAAATGACTGTTGGACATGAATTATGACTTTTTCAACTAAATAAGTGTGTTTAAAGTCATTTCAATGCCTGAAACGGGTCAAATTTGAAGCTTTTGAGTAAGCAAAACTCTGTAAAAATGGCAATTTTGGTCACTGTGAGGGTTTAAAAAGTGGTTATCCAACATGAGGCATGATCCAATTGACATTTTGAATCATTTTTGGTACAGTCCAAAATAATCAATTTTCGGATGAAAAACGATGACTCCGGACCTGTCGAACATTACCAAAATGGTCTATAATTATGAAATTTTAACATTTAATCTTTTGACTCTAAATGAATGTTGGATGTGAATTATGACTTTTTCCAACTAAAATAAGTGTGTTTAAAGTCATTTCAGTGCCTTAAACGGGTCAAAATTGAAGCTTTTGAGTAAGCAAAACTCTGTAAAAATGGCAATTTTGGTCACTGTGAGGGTTTAAAAAGTGGTTATTCAACATGAGGCACGATTCAATTGACATTTTGAATCATTTTTGGTACAGTCCAAAAAATCAATTTTCGGATGAAAAATGATGACTCCGGACGTGTCGAACGTTCCCAAAATGGTCTATAATGATGAAATCTTAACATTTGATCTTTTGACTCTAAATGACTGTTGGATGTGAATTATGACTTTTTCAACTAAAATAAGTGTGTTTAGGGTCATTTCTGTGCGTGAAACGGGTCATTCCAGATCCACACCAACCCGAACACCACCCTCAGAGGCACCCTGATCTACCGACCCCCTGGACCACGCACACAATTCAGCGAGGACATCGCCGACTTCGTCAGCCCACATGCCCTCCCCTCCGCTGACTACATCCTCCTGGGAGACCTCAACTTCCATCTGGAGAACAACAACGACCGCAACACCAGCACCCTGCTCGACAACCTCACCAACCTGGGACTCAAGCAACTGGTGTCCACCCCCACCCACCTCGCCGGACACACACTCGACGCTGTCTTCTCATCCAGCAAGGACATCAACTTCAGCCACACCACAGAGCTTCAATGGACGGACCACAGCTGCGTCCACTTCACCTTCAAGAAAACAACGACCCACCACCACCAGCAACAGACCGCCCGCAGAAGCTGGAACAAGATCACAGCAGACCAGCTCGCCACCTCCCTGAGCCAGCACCCTCCTGCCAGCTCAGCGAACCCCAGCCAGGCCGCCGACAACCTCACGAAGTGGATCAGCAACTGCGCGGACGAACTCGCCCCACTGAGGACCCCGCCCAGCAGACCCGGCAGCAAGAAAGCCCCATGGTTCACCGACGAACTCAAGAGCTCCAAGAAGAACTGCCGAGCCCTCGAGAAAGTCTGGAGAAGGGAACCGACACCGGACAACAGGACCTCCTTCAAACTTGCCACCCGGAAACACCACCAGCTGATCCGCGCCGCCAAGAAAACAGCATTCAAGGACCGGTTGGACAACAACGCACACAACTGCAAGGAACTCTTCAACATCGTCAAAGAGCTTTCCAACCCCAGCGCAGGAAACAACGACATCACCCCATCGCAAGACCTCTGCAACTCCCTGGCTTCATACTTCCACAACAAGATCGCGGACATACACAACAGCTTCAACAACCAACCAACGCACACCATGACCGAACAACCACCCCCCACCACCACCCTCCACGCCTGGACCCCGATCAGCACCGAAGACACCATCCGCACGATGAACTCCATCCACTCCGGATCACCGACCGACCCCTGCCCTCACCACGTCTTCAACAAAGCCGACGCTGTCATCGCACCCCACCTGCGAGACATCATCAACACATCCCTCGACACCACCATCTTCCCCGAGAGCTGGAAACACGCCGAACTCAGCGCCCTACTCAAGAAACCAACAGCGGACCCCACCGACCTCAAGAATTACCGCCCCATCTCGCTCCTCCCGTTTCCAGCCAAAGTCATCGAGAAGACCGTCAACAAGCAGATGGCCGCTTTCCTCGAGACGAACGGATCCCTCGACCCCTCACAGTCCGGCTTCCGAGCCAACCACAGCACCGAGACCGCCCTCATCGCCGCCACCGACGACATCCGAGCCCTGATGGACAATGGAGAAACAGCGGCCCTCATCCTCCTAGACCTCTCCGCGGCATTCGACACGGTCTGCCACCGCACCCTAGTACGGCGCCTCAGCAACGTCGGAATCCAGGACAAGGCGCTGGAGTGGATCACCTCCTTCCTCGACGGGAGAACACAGAGAGTCCGCCTACCACCGTACAAGTCAGAGGCCACCGAAGTCATCTGCGGCGTCCCCCAAGGATCATCTCTGAGCCCCACCCTCTTCAACGTCTACATGAGCCCCCTCGCGGCCATCGTACGCAAACACAACCTCAGCATAATCTCCTACGCCGACGACACCCAGCTGATCCTCTCCCTGACCAACGACCCCGCCGCCGCCAGAGCCAACCTGCACGAAGGGATGAAAGAGGTAGCCGAGTGGATGACGACCAGCCGCCTGAAACTGAACTCGGACAAGACGGAGGTCCTCATCCTGGGCTCCTCTCCCTCCGCCTGGGACGACTCCTGGTGGCCTCCCGCCCTGGGCACCGCACCCAAACCGACAGACCATGCACGCAACCTGGGCTTCATCCTGGACTCCTCCCTCTCCATGACCAGGCAAGTCAACAACGTCTCCTCGGCATGCTTCAACATCCTACGCATGCTACGGAAGATCTTCTGGTGGATCCCCACCGAGACCAGGAAGACCGTCACCCAGGCCCTCGTCACCAGCCGACTGGACTACGGCAACGCCCTCTACGCCGGGACCACCGCCAAGCTCCAGAAGAGACTCCAGCGGATCCAGAACGCCTCAGCCAGACTCATCCTCGACATCCCACGAACCAGCCACATCTCCGGACATCTGCGAGACCTTCACTGGCTCCCCGTCAACAAAAGAATCACCTTCCGCCTCCTCACCCACGCACACAAAGCCCTACACGACCAAGGCCCGAGCTACCTCAACAGCCGAGTCAACTTCTACGCTCCCAAACGCCACCTCCGATCAGCCAACCACGCCCTCGCCGCCGTCCCCCGCATCCGAAGAGCGACTACAGGAGGAAGGTCCTTCTCCCACCTGGCCGCCAAGACCTGGAACTCCCTCCCGACCGACCTGCGCCTGACCCAAGACCACCTCTCCTTCAGGAAGAAGCTGAAGACCTGGCTGTTCGAGCAGTAGCGGCTCCCCCCCCCCCAGCGCCTTGAGACCCCACGGGTATGTAGCGCGCTTTATAAGTGTCACTGATTGATTGAAAATTGAAGCTTTTGAGTAAGCAAAACTCTGCAAAAATGGCAATTTTGGTCACTGTGAGGGTTTAAAAAGTGGTTATTCAACATGAGGCATGATCCAATTGACATTTTGAATCATTTTTGGTACAGTCCAAAAAATCAATTTTCGGATGAAAACGATGACTCCGGACCTGTCGATCGTTCCCAAAATGGTCTATAATGATGAAATTTTAACATTTAATCTCTTGACTCTAAATGACTGTTGGATGTGAATTATGACTTTTTCAACTAAAATAAGTGTGTTTAAGGTCATTTCTGTGCCTGAAACATGTCAAAATTGAAGCTTTTGAGTAAGCAAAACTCTGTAAAAATGGCAATTTTGGTCACTGTGAGGGTTTAAAAAGTGGTTATTCAACATGAGGCACGATCCAAATGACATTTTTAATCATTTTTGGTACAGTTCAAAAAATCAATTTTCGGATGAAAAACGATGACTCTGGACCTGTCGAACGTTCCCAAAATGGTCTATAATGATGAAATTTTTAACATTTAATCTTTTGACTCTGAATGACTGTTGGATGTGAAATATGACTTTGTCAACTAAAATAAGTGTGTTTAAAGTCATTTCTGTGCCTGAAACGGGTCAAAATTGAAGCTTTTGAGTGAGCAAAACTCTGTAAAAATGGCAATTTTGGTCACTGTGAGGGTTTAAAAAGTGGTTATTCAACATGAGGCACGATTCAATTGACATTTTGAATCATTTTTGGTACAGTCCAAAAAATCAATTTTCGGATGAAAAATGATGACTCCGGACGTGTCGAACGTTTCCAAAATGGTCTATAATGATGAAAATTTAACATTTAATCTTTTGACTCTAAATGACTGTTGGATGTGAAATATGACTTTTTCAACTAAAATAAGTGTGTTTAAAGTCATTTCTGTGCCTGAAACTGGTCAAAATTGAAGCTTTTGAGTAAGCAAAACTGTGTAAAAATGGCAATTTTGGTCACTGTGAGGGTTTAAAAAGTGGGTATTCAACATGAGGCACGATCCAAATGACATTTTGAATAATTTTTGGTACAGTCCAAAATATCAATTTTCGGATGAAAAACGATGACTCCGGACCTGTCAAACGTTCCCAAAATGGTCTATAATGATGACATTTTAACATTTGATCTTTTGACTCTAAATGACTGTTGGATGTGAAATATGACTTTTTCAACTAAAATAAGTGTGTTTAGGGTCATTTCTGTGCGTGAAACGGGTCAAAATTGAAGCTTTTGAGTAAGCAAAACTCTGCAAAAATGGCAATTTTGGTCACTGTGAGGGTTTAAAAAGTGGTTATTCAACATGAGGTGCGATCCAATTGACATTTTGAATCATTTTTGGTACAGTCCAAAAAATAAGTTTTCGGATGAAAAACGATGACTCAGGACCTGTCGAACGTTCCCAAAATGGTCTATAATGATGACATTTTAACATTTAATCTTTTGACTCTAAATGACTGTTGGATGTGAATTATGACTTTTTCAACTAAAATAATTGTGTTTAAAGTCATTTCTGTGCCTGAAACGGTTCAAAATGGAAGCTTTTGAGTAAGCAAAACTCTGTAAAAATGGCAATTTTGGTCACTGTGAGGGTTTAAAAAGTGGTTATTCAACATGAGGCATTATCCAATTGACATTTTGAATCATTTTTGGTACAGTCCAAAAAATCAATTTTCGGATGAAAAACGATGACTCCGGACCTGTCGAACGTTCCCAAAATGGTCTATAATGATGAAATTTTAACATTTAATCTCTTGACTCTAAATGACTGTTGGATGTGAATTATGACTTTTTCAACTAAAATAAGTGTGTTTAAAGTCATTTCTGTGCCTGAAACGGTTCAAAATTGAAGCTTTTGAGTAAGCAAAACTCTGTAAAAATGGCAATTTTGGTCACTGTGAGGGTTTAAAAAATGGTTATTCAACATGAGGCATGATCCAATTGGCATTTTGAATCATTTTTGGTACAGTCCAAAAAATCAATTTTCGGATAAAAAACGATGACTCCGGACCTGTCGAACGTTCCCAAAATGGTCTATAATGATGACATTTTAACATTTAATCTCTTGACTCTAAATGACTGTTGGATGTGAATTATGACTTTTTCAACTAAAATAAGTGTGTTTCAAGTCATTTCTGTGCCTGAAACGGTTCAAAATTGAAGCTTTTGAGTGAGCAAAACTCTGTAAAAATGGCAATTTTGGTCACTGTGAGGGTTTAAAAAGTGGTTATTCAACATGAGGCACGATTCAATTGACATTTTGAATCATTTTTGGTACAGTCCAAAATATCAATTTTCGGATGAAAAACGATGACTCCGGACCTGTTGAACGTTCCCAAAATGGTCTATAATGATGAAATTTTAACATTTAATCTTTTGACTCTAAATGACTGTTGGATGTGAATTATGACTTTTTCAACTAAAATAAGTGTGTTTAAGGTCATTTCTGTGCCTGAAACATGTCAAAATTGAAGCTTTTGAGTAAGCAAAACTCTGTAAAAATGGCAATTTTGGTCACTGTGAGGGTTTAAAAAGTGGTTATTCAACATGAGGCACGATCCAAATGACATTTTGAATCATTTTTGGTACAGTCCAAAAAATCAATTTTCGGATGAAAAACAATGACTCTGGACCTGTCGAACGTTCCCAAAATGGTCTATACTATAATGATGACATTTTAACATTTAATATTTTGACTCTAAATGACTGTTGGATGTGATTTATGACTTTTTCAACTAAAATAAGTGTGTTTAAAGTCATTTCTGTGCCTGAAACGGGTCAAAATTGAAGCTTTTGAGCAAGCAAAACTCTGTAAAAATGGCAATTTTGGTCACTGTGAGGGTTTAAAAAGTGGTTATTCAACATGAGGCACGATCCAAATGACATTTTGAATCATTTTTGGTACAGTCCAAAAAATCAATTTTTGGATGAAAAACGATGACTCCGGACCTGTCGAACGTTCCCAAAATGGTCTATAATGATGAAATTTTACATTTCATCTCTTGACTCTAAATGACTGTTGGATGTGAATTATGACTTTTTCAACTAAAATAAGTGTGGTTAAAGTCATTTCTGTGCCTGAAACGAGTCAAAATTGAAGCTTTTGAGTAAGCAAAACTCTGTAAAAATGTCAATTTTGATCACTGTGAGGGTTTAAAAAGTGGTTATCCAACATGAGGCATGATCCAATTGACATTTTGAATCATTTTTGGTACAGTCCAAAATAATCAATTTTCGGATGAAAAACGATGACTCCGGACCTGTCGAACGTTACCAAAATGGTCTATAATTATGAAATTTTAACATTTAATCTTTTGACTCTAAATGAATGTTGGATGTGAATTATGACTTTTTCCAACTAAAATAAGTGTGTTTAAAGTCATTTCAGTGCCTTAAACGGGTCAAAATTGAAGCTTTTGAGTAAGCAAAACTCTGCAAAAATGGCAATTTTGTCACTGTGAGGGTTTAAAAAGTGGTTATTCAACATGAGGCGCGATCCAATTGACATTTTGAATCATTTTTGGTACAGTCCAAAAAATCAATTTTCGGATGAAAAACGATGACTCCGGACCTGTCGAACGTTCCCAAAATGGTCTATAATGATGAAATTTTAACATTTAATCTTTTGACTCTAAATGACTTGTGGGTGTGAATTATGACTTTTTCAACTAAAATAAGTGTGTTTAAAGTCATTTCTGTGCCTGAAACGGGTCAAAATTGAAGCTTTTGAGTAAGCAAAACTCTGTAAAAATGGCAATTTTGGTCACTGTGAGGGTTTAAAAAGTGGTTATTCAACATGAGGCACGATTCAATTGACATTTTGAATCATTTTTGGTACAGTCCAAAAAATCAATTTTCGGATGAAAAATGATGACTCCGGACGTGTCGAACGTTCCCAAAATGGTCTATAATGATGAAATCTTAACATTTGATCTTTTGACTCTAAATGACTGTTGGATGTGAATTATGACTTTTTCAACTAAAATAAGTGTGTTTAGGGTCATTTCTGTGCGTGAAACGGGTCAAAATTGAAGCTTTTGAGTAAGCAAAACTCTGCAAAAATGGCAATTTTGGTCACTGTGAGGGTTTAAAAAGTGGTTATTCAACATGAGGTGCGATCCAATTGACATTTTGAATCATTTTTGGTACAGTCCAAAAAATAAGTTTTCGGATGAAAAACGATGACTCCGGACCTGTCGAACGTTCCCAAAATGGTCTATAATTATGAAATTTTAACATTTAATCTTTTGAATCTAAATGACTGTTGGATGTGAATTATGACTTTTTCAACTAAAATAATTGTGTTTAAAGTCATTTCTGTGCCTGAAACGGTTCAAAATGGAAGCTTTTGAGTAAGCAAAACTCTGTAAAAATGGCAATTTTGGTCACTGTGAGGGTTTAAAAAGTGGTTATTCAAAATGAGGCACGATCCAATTGACATTTTGAATCATTTTTGGTACAGTCCAAAAAATCAATTTTCGGATGAAAAACGATGACTCCGGACCTGTCGAACGTTCCCAAAATGGTCTATAATGATGAAATTTTAACATTTAATCTCTTGACTCTAAATGACTGTTGGATGTGAATTATGACTTTTTCAACTAAAATAAGTGTGTTTAAAGTCATTTCTGTGCCTGAAACGGTTCAAAATTGAAGCTTTTGAGTAAGCAAAACTCTGTAAAAATGGCAATTTTGGTCACTGTGAGGGTTTAAAAAATGGTTATTCAACATGAGGCATGATCCAATTGGCATTTTGAATCATTTTTGGTACAGTCCAAAAAATCAATTTTCGGATAAAAAACGATGACCTGTCGAACGTTCCCAAAATGGTCTATAATGATGACATTTTAACATTTAATCTCTTGACTCTAAATGACTGTTGGATGTGAATTATGACATTTTCAACTAAAATAAGTGTGTTTCAAGTTATTTCTGTGCCTGAAACGGTTCAAAATTGAAGCTTTTGAGTGAGCAAAACTCTGTAAAAATGGCAATTTTGGTCACTGTGAGGGTTTAAAAAGTGGTTATTCAACATGAGGCACGATTCAATTGACATTTTGAATCATTTTTGGTACAGTCCAAAATATCAATTTTCGGATGAAAAACGATGACTCCGGACCTGTTGAACGTTCCCAAAATGGTCTATAATGATGAAATTTTAACATTTAATCTTTTGACTCTAAATGACTGTTGGATGTGAATTATGACTTTTTCAACTAAAATAAGTGTGTTTAAGGTCATTTCTGTGCCTGAAACATGTCAAAATTGAAGCTTTTGAGTAAGCAAAACTCTGTAAAAATGGCAATTTTGGTCACTGTGAGGGTTTAAAAAGTGGTTATTCAACATGAGGCACGACCCAAATGACATTTTGAATCATTTTTGGTACAGTCCAAAAAATCAATTTTCGGATGAAAAACGATGACTCTGGACCTGTCGAACGTTCCCAAAATGGTCTATAATGATGAAATTTTTAACATTTAATCTTTTGACTCTGAATGACTGTTGGATGTGAAACATGACTTTGTCAACTAAAATAAGTGTGTTTAAAGTCATTTCTGTGCCTGAAACGGGTCAAAATTGAAGCTTTTGAGTAAGCAAAACTCTGTAAAAATGGCAATTTTTGTCACTGTGAGGGTTTAAAAAGTGGTTATTCAACATGAGGCACGATTCAATTGACATTTTGAATCATTTTTGGTACAGTCCAAAAAATCAATTTTCGGATGAAAAATGATGACTCCGGACGTGTCGAACGTTCCCAAAATGGTCTATAATGATGAAATTTTACATTTCATCTCTTGACTCTAAATGACTGTTGGATGTGAATTATGACTTTTTCAACTAAAATAAGTGTGGTTAAAGTCATTTCTGTGCCTGAAACGAGTCAAAATTGAAGCTTTTGAGTAAGCAAAACTCTGTAAAAATGTCAATTTTGATCACTGTGAGGGTTTAAAAAGTGGTTATCCAACATGAGGCATGATCCAATTGACATTTTGAATCATTTTTGGTACAGTCCAAAATAATCAATTTTCGGATGAAAAACGATGACTCCGGACCTGTCGAACGTTACCAAAATGGTCTATAATTATGAAATTTTAACATTTAATCTTTTGACTCTAAATGAATGTTGGATGTGAATTATGACTTTTTCCAACTAAAATAAGTGTGTTTAAAGTCATTTCAGTGCCTTAAACGGGTCAAAATTGAAGCTTTTGAGTAAGCAAAACTCTGCAAAAATGGCAATTTTGTCACTGTGAGGGTTTAAAAAGTGGTTATTCAACATGAGGCGCGATCCAATTGACATTTTGAATCATTTTTGGTACAGTCCAAAAAATCAATTTTCGGATGAAAAACGATGACTCCGGACCTGTCGAACGTTCCCAAAATGGTCTATAATGATGAAATTTTAACATTTAATCTTTTGACTCTAAATGACTTGTGGGTGTGAATTATGACTTTTTCAACTAAAATAAGTGTGTTTAAAGTCATTTCTGTGCCTGAAACGGGTCAAAATTGAAGCTTTTGAGTAAGCAAAACTCTGTAAAAATGGCAATTTTGGTCACAGTGAGGGTTTAAAAAGTGGTTATTCAACATGAGGCACGATTCAATTGACATTTTGAATCATTTTTGGTACAGTCCAAAAAATCAATTTTCGGATGAAAAATGATGACTCCGGACCTGTCGAACGTTCCCAAAATGGTCTATAATTATGAAATTTTAACATTTAATCTTTTGACTCTAAATGACTGTTGGATGTGAATTATGACTTTTTCAACTAAAATAATTGTGTTTAAAGTCATTTCTGTGCCTGAAACGGTTCAAAATGGAAGCTTTTGAGTAAGCAAAACTCTGTAAAAATGGCAATTTTGGTCACTGTGAGGGTTTAAAAAGTGGTTATTCAACATGAGGCATGATCCAATTGACATTTTGAATCATTTTTGGTACAGTCCAAAAAATCAATTTTCGGATGAAAAACGATGACTCCGGACCTGTCGAACGTTCCCAAAATGGTCTATAATGATGAAATTTTAACATTTAATCTCTTGACTCTAAATGACTGTTGGATGTGAATTATGACTTTTTCAACTAAAATAAGTGTGTTTAAAGTCATTTCTGTGCCTGAAACGGTTCAAAATTGAAGCTTTTGAGTAAGCAAAACTCTGTAAAAATGGCAATTTTGGTCACTGTGAGGGTTTAAAAAATGGTTATTCAACATGAGGCATGATCCAATTGGCATTTTGAATCATTTTTGGTACAGTCCAAAAAATCAATTTTCGGATAAAAAACGATGACCTGTCGAACGTTCCCAAAATGGTCTATAATGATGACATTTTAACATTTAATCTCTTCACTCTAAATGACTGTTGGATGTGAATTATGACATTTTCAACTAAGATAAGTGTGTTTCAAGTTATTTCTGTGCCTGAAACGGTTCAAAATTGAAGCTTTTGAGTGAGCAAAACTCTGTAAAAATGGCAATTTTGGTCACTGTGACGGTTTAAAAAGTGGTTATTCAACATGAGGCACGATTCAATTGACATTTTGAATCATTTTTGGTACAGTCCAAAATATCAATTTTCGGATGAAAAACGATGACTCCGGACCTGTTGAACGTTCCCAAAATGGTCTATAATGATGAAATTTTAACATTTAATCTTTTGACTCTAAATGACTGTTGGATGTGAATTATGACTTTTTCAACTAAAATAAGTGTGTTTAAGGTCATTTCTGTGCCTGAAACATGTCAAAATTGAAGCTTTTGAGTAAGCAAAACTCTGTAAAAATGGCAATTTTGGTCACTGTGAGGGTTTAAAAAGTGGTTATTCAACATGAGGCACGACCCAAATGACATTTTGAATCATTTTTGGTACAGTCCAAAAAATCAATTTTCGGATGAAAAACGATGACTCTGGACCTGTCGAACGTTCCCAAAATGGTCTATAATGATGAAATTTTTAACATTTAATCTTTTGACTCTGAATGACTGTTGGATGTGAAACATGACTTTGTCAACTAAAATAAGTGTGTTTAAAGTCATTTCTGTGCCTGAAACGGGTCAAAATTGAAGCTTTTGAGTAAGCAAAACTCTGTAAAAATGGCAATTTTGGTCACTGTGAGGGTTTAAAAAGTGGTTATTCAACATGAGGCACGATTCAATTGACATTTTGAATCATTTTTGGTACAGTCCAAAAAATCAATTTTCGGATGAAAAATGATGACTCCGGACGTGTCGAAAGTTTCCAAAATGGTCTATAATGATGAAAATTTAACATTTAATCTTTTGACTCTAAATGACTGTTGGATGTGAAATATGACTTTTTCAACTAAAATAAGTGTGTTTAAAGTCATTTCTGTGCCTGAAACTGGTCAAAATTGAAGCTTTTGAGTAAGTAAAACTGTGTAAAAATGGCATTTTTGGTCACTGTGAGGGTTTAAAAAGTGGGTATTCAACATGAGGCACGATCCAATTGACATTTTGAATCATTTTTGGTACAGTCCTAAATAATCAATTTTCGGATGAAAAACGATGACTCCGGACCTGTCGAACGTTCCCAAAATGGTCTATAATGATGAAATTTTAACATTTAATCTTTTGACTCTAAATGACTGTTGGATGTGAATTATGACTTTTTCAACTAAAATAATTGTGTTTAAAGTCATTTCTGTGCCTGAAACGGTTCAAAATGGAAGCTTTTGAGTAAGCAAAACTCTGTAAAAATGGCAATTTTGGTCACTGTGAGGGTTTAAAAAGTGGTTATTCTACATGAGGCACGATTCAATTGACATTTTGAATCATTTTTGTTACAGTCCAAAATATCAATTTTCGGATGAAAAACGATGACTCCGGACCTGTTGAGCGTTCCCAAAATGGTCTATAATGATGAAATTTTAACATTTAATCTTTTGACTCTAAATGACTGTTGGATGTGAATTATGACTTTTTCAACTAAAATAAGTGTGTTTAAGGTCATTTCTGTGCCTGAAACATGTCAAAATTGAAGCTTTTGAGTAAGCAAAACTCTGTAAAAATGACAATTTTGGTCACTGTGAGGGTTTAAAAAGTGGTTATTCAACATGAGGCACGATCCAAATTACATTTTGAATCATTTTTGGTACAGTCCAAAAAATCAATTTTCGGATGAAAAACGATGACTCTGGACCTGTCGAACGTTCCCAAAATGGTCTATAATGATGAAATTTTAACATTTAATCTTTTGACTCTGAATGACTGTTGGATGTGAAATATGACTTTGTCAACTAAAATAAGTGTGTTTAAAGTCATTTCTGTGCCTGAAACGGGTCAAAATTGAAGCTTTTGAGTAAGCAAAATTCTGTAAAAATGGCAATTTTGGTCACTGTGAGGGTTTAAAAAGTGGTTATTCAACATGAGGCACGATCCAATTGACATTTTGAATCAGTTGTGGTACAGTCCAAAAAATCAATTTTCGGATGAGAAACGATGACTCCGGACCTGTCGAACGTTCCCAAAATGGACTATAATGATGAAATTTTAACATTTAATCTCTTGACTCTAAATGACTGTTGGACATGAATTATGACTTTTTCAACTAAATAAGTGTGTTTAAAGTCATTTCAATGCCTGAAACGGGTCAAAATTGAAGCTTTTGAGTAAGCAAAACTCTGTAAAAATGGCAATTTTGGTCACTGTGAGGGTTTAAAAAGTGGTTATCCAACATGAGGCATGATCCAATTGACATTTTGAATCATTTTTGGTACAGTCCAAAATAATCAATTTTCGGATGAAAAACGATGACTCCGGACCTGTCGAACGTTCCCAAAATGGTCTATAATGATGAAATTTTAACATTTAATCTTTTGACTCTAAATGACTGTTGGATGTGAATTATGACTTTTTCAACTAAAATAATTGTGTTTAAAGTCATTTCTGTGCCTGAAACGGTTCAAAATGGAAGCTTTTGAGTAAGCAAAACTCTGTAAAAATGGCAATTTTGGTCACTGTGAGGGTTTAAAAAGTGGTTATTCAACATGAGGCACGATTCAATTGACATTTTGAATCATTTTTGGTACAGTCCAAAATATCAATTTTCGGATGAAAAACGATGACTCCGGACCTGTTGAACGTTCCCAAAATGGTCTATAATGATGAAATTTTAACATTTAATCTTTTGACTCTAAATGACTGTTGGATGTGAATTATGACTTTTTCAACTAAAATAAGTGTGTTTAAGGTCATTTCTGTGCCTGAAACATGTCAAAATTGAAGCTTTTGAGTAAGCAAAACTCTGTAAAAATGACAATTTTGGTCACTGTGAGGGTTTAAAAAGTGGTTATTCAACATGAGGCACGATCCAAATTACATTTTGAATCATTTTTGGTACAGTCCAAAAAATCAATTTTCGGATGAAAAACGATGACTCTGGACCTGTCGAACGTTCCCAAAATGGTCTATAATGATGAAATTTTAACATTTATTCTTTTGACTCTGAATGACTGTTGGATGTGAAATATGACTTTGTCAACTAAAATAAGTGTGTTTAAAGTCATTTCTGTGCCTGAAACGGGTCAAAATTGAAGCTTTTGAGTAAGCAAAATTCTGTAAAAATGGCAATTTTGGTCACTGTGAGGGTTTAAAAAGTGGTTATTCAACATGAGGCACGATCCAATTGACATTTTGAATCAGTTGTGGTACAGTCCAAAAAATCAATTTTCGGATGAGAAACGATGACTCCGGACCTGTCGAACGTTCCCAAAATGGACTATAATGATGAAATTTTAACATTTAATCTCTTGACTCTAAATGACTGTTGGACATGAATTATGACTTTTTCAACTAAATAAGTGTGTTTAAAGTCATTTCAATGCCTGAAACGGGTCAAAATTGAAGCTTTTGAGTAAGCAAAACTCTGTAAAAATGGCAATTTTGGTCACTGTGAGGGTTTAAAAAGTGGTTATCCAACATGAGGCATGATCCAATTGACATTTTGAATCATTTTTGGTACAGTCCAAAATAATCAATTTTCGGATGAAAAACGATCACTCCGGACCTGTCGAACGTTACCAAAATGGTCTATAATTATGAAATTTTAACATTTAATCTTTTGACTCTAAATGAATGTTGGATGTGAATTATGACTTTTTCCAACTAAAATAAGTGTGTTTAAAGTCATTTCAGTGCCTTAAACGGGTCAAAATTGAAGCTTTTGAGTAAGCAAAACTCTGCAAAAATGGCAATTTTGTCACTGTGAGGGTTTAAAAAGTGGTTATTCAACATGAGGCGCGATCCAATTGACATTTTGAATCAGTTGTGGTACAGTCCAAAAAATCAATTTTCGGATGAGAAACGATGACTCCGGACCTGTCGAACGTTCCCAAAATGGTCTATAATGATGAAATTTTAACATTTAATCTCTTGACTCTAAATGACTGTTGGACATGAATTATGACTTTTTCAACTAAATAAGTGTGTTTAAAGTCATTTCAATGCCTGAAACGGGTCAAATTTGAAGCTTTTGAGTAAGCAAAACTCTGTAAAAATGGCAATTTTGGTCACTGTGAGGGTTTAAAAAGTGGTTATCCAACATGAGGCATGATCCAATTGACATTTTGAATCATTTTTGGTACAGTCCAAAATAATCAATTTTCGGATGAAAAACGATGACTCCGGACCTGTCGAACATTACCAAAATGGTCTATAATTATGAAATTTTAACATTTAATCTTTTGACTCTAAATGAATGTTGGATGTGAATTATGACTTTTTCCAACTAAAATAAGTGTGTTTAAAGTCATTTCAGTGCCTTAAACGGGTCAAAATTGAAGCTTTTGAGTAAGCAAAACTCTGTAAAAATGGCAATTTTGGTCACTGTGAGGGTTTAAAAAGTGGTTATTCAACATGAGGCACGATTCAATTGACATTTTGAATCAGTTGTGGTACAGTCCAAAATATCAATTTTCGGATGAAAAACGATGACTCCGGACCTGTCGAACGTTCCCAAAATGGTCGATAATGATGAAATTTTAACATTTAATCTTTTGACTCTAAATGACTTGTGGGTGTGAATTATGACTTTTTCAACTAAAATAAGTGTGTTTAAAGTCATTTCTGTGCCTGAAACGGGTCAAAATTGAAGCTTTTGAGTAAGCAAAACTCTGTAAAAATGGCAATTTTGGTCACTGTGAGGGTTTAAAAAGTGGTTATTCAACATGAGGCACGATTCAATTGACATTTTGAATCATTTTTGGTACAGTCCAAAAAATCAATTTTCGGATGAAAAATGATGACTCCGGACGTGTCGAACGTTCCCAAAATGGTCTATAATGATGAAATCTTACCATTTGATCTTTTGACTCTAAATGACTGTTGGATGTGAATTATGACTTTTTCAACTAAAATAAGTGTGTTTAGGGTCATTTCTGTGCGTGAAACGGGTCAAAATTGAAGCTTTTGAGTAAGCAAAACTCTGCAAAAATGGCAATTTTGGTCACTGTGAGGGTTTAAAAAGTGGTTATTCAACATGAGGCATGATCCAATTGACATTTTGAATCATTTTTGGTACAGTCCAAAAAATCAATTTTCGGATGAAAACGATGACTCCGGACCTGTCGATCGTTCCCAAAATGGTCTATAATGATGAAATTTTAACATTTAATCTCTTGACTCTAAATGACTGTTGGATGTGAATTATGACTTTTTCAACTAAAATAAGTGTGTTTAAAGTCATTTCTGTGCCTGAAACGGTTCAAAATTGAAGCTTTTGAGTAAGCAAAACTCTGTAAAAATGGCAATTTTGGTCACTGTGAGGGTTTAAAAAATGGTTATTCAACATGAGGCATGATCCAATTGGCATTTTGAATCATTTTTGGTACAGTCCAAAAAATCAATTTTCGGATAAAAAACGATGACTCCGGACCTGTCGAACGTTCCCAAAATGGTCTATAATGATGAAATTTTAACATTTAATCTCTTGACTCTAAATGACTGTTGGACATGAATTATGACTTTTTCAACTAAATAAGTGTGTTTAAAGTCATTTCAATGCCTGAAACGGGTCAAAATTGAAGCTTTTGAGTAAGCAAAACTCTGTAAAAATGGCAATTTTGGTCACTGTGAGGGTTTAAAAAGTGGTTATCCAACATGAGGCATGATCCAATTGACATTTTGAATCATTTTTGGTACAGTCCAAAATAATCAATTTTCGGATGAAAAACGATGACTCCGGACCTGTCGAACGTTCCCAAAATGGTCTATAATGATGAAATTTTAACATTTAATCTTTTGACTCTAAATGACTGTTGGATGTGAATTATGACTTTTTCAACTAAAATAATTGTGTTTAAAGTCATTTCTGTGCCTGAAACGGTTCAAAATGGAAGCTTTTGAGTAAGCAAAACTCTGTAAAAATGGCAATTTTGGTCACTGTGAGGGTTTAAAAAGTGGTTATTCAACATGAGGCACGATTCAATTGACATTTTGAATCATTTTTGGTACAGTCCAAAATATCAATTTTCGGATGAAAAACGATGACTCCGGACCTGTTGAACGTTCCCAAAATGGTCTATAATGATGAAATTTTAACATTTAATCTTTTGACTCTAAATGACTGTTGGATGTGAATTATGACTTTTTCAACTAAAATAAGTGTGTTTAAGGTCATTTCTGTGCCTGAAACATGTCAAAATTGAAGCTTTTGAGTAAGCAAAACTCTGTAAAAATGACAATTTTGGTCACTGTGAGGGTTTAAAAAGTGGTTATTCAACATGAGGCACGATCCAAATTACATTTTGAATCATTTTTGGTACAGTCCAAAAAATCAATTTTCGGATGAAAAACGATGACTCTGGACCTGTCGAACGTTCCCAAAATGGTCTATAATGATGAAATTTTAACATTTATTCTTTTGACTCTGAATGACTGTTGGATGTGAAATATGACTTTGTCAACTAAAATAAGTGTGTTTAAAGTCATTTCTGTGCCTGAAACGGGTCAAAATTGAAGCTTTTGAGTAAGCAAAATTCTGTAAAAATGGCAATTTTGGTCACTGTGAGGGTTTAAAAAGTGGTTATTCAACATGAGGCACGATCCAATTGACATTTTGAATCAGTTGTGGTACAGTCCAAAAAATCAATTTTCGGATGAGAAACGATGACTCCGGACCTGTCGAACGTTCCCAAAATGGACTATAATGATGAAATTTTAACATTTAATCTCTTGACTCTAAATGACTGTTGGACATGAATTATGACTTTTTCAACTAAATAAGTGTGTTTAAAGTCATTTCAATGCCTGAAACGGGTCAAAATTGAAGCTTTTGAGTAAGCAAAACTCTGTAAAAATGGCAATTTTGGTCACTGTGAGGGTTTAAAAAGTGGTTATCCAACATGAGGCATGATCCAATTGACATTTTGAATCATTTTTGGTACAGTCCAAAATAATCAATTTTCGGATGAAAAACGATCACTCCGGACCTGTCGAACGTTACCAAAATGGTCTATAATTATGAAATTTTAACATTTAATCTTTTGACTCTAAATGAATGTTGGATGTGAATTATGACTTTTTCCAACTAAAATAAGTGTGTTTAAAGTCATTTCAGTGCCTTAAACGGGTCAAAATTGAAGCTTTTGAGTAAGCAAAACTCTGCAAAAATGGCAATTTTGTCACTGTGAGGGTTTAAAAAGTGGTTATTCAACATGAGGCGCGATCCAATTGACATTTTGAATCAGTTGTGGTACAGTCCAAAAAATCAATTTTCGGATGAGAAACGATGACTCCGGACCTGTCGAACGTTCCCAAAATGGTCTATAATGATGAAATTTTAACATTTAATCTCTTGACTCTAAATGACTGTTGGACATGAATTATGACTTTTTCAACTAAATAAGTGTGTTTAAAGTCATTTCAATGCCTGAAACGGGTCAAATTTGAAGCTTTTGAGTAAGCAAAACTCTGTAAAAATGGCAATTTTGGTCACTGTGAGGGTTTAAAAAGTGGTTATCCAACATGAGGCATGATCCAATTGACATTTTGAATCATTTTTGGTACAGTCCAAAATAATCAATTTTCGGATGAAAAACGATGACTCCGGACCTGTCGAACATTACCAAAATGGTCTATAATTATGAAATTTTAACATTTAATCTTTTGACTCTAAATGAATGTTGGATGTGAATTATGACTTTTTCCAACTAAAATAAGTGTGTTTAAAGTCATTTCAGTGCCTTAAACGGGTCAAAATTGAAGCTTTTGAGTAAGCAAAACTCTGTAAAAATGGCAATTTTGGTCACTGTGAGGGTTTAAAAAGTGGTTATTCAACATGAGGCACGATTCAATTGACATTTTGAATCAGTTGTGGTACAGTCCAAAATATCAATTTTCGGATGAAAAACGATGACTCCGGACCTGTCGAACGTTCCCAAAATGGTCGATAATGATGAAATTTTAACATTTAATCTTTTGACTCTAAATGACTTGTGGGTGTGAATTATGACTTTTTCAACTAAAATAAGTGTGTTTAAAGTCATTTCTGTGCCTGAAACGGGTCAAAATTGAAGCTTTTGAGTAAGCAAAACTCTGTAAAAATGGCAATTTTGGTCACTGTGAGGGTTTAAAAAGTGGTTATTCAACATGAGGCACGATTCAATTGACATTTTGAATCATTTTTGGTACAGTCCAAAAAATCAATTTTCGGATGAAAAATGATGACTCCGGACGTGTCGAACGTTCCCAAAATGGTCTATAATGATGAAATCTTACCATTTGATCTTTTGACTCTAAATGACTGTTGGATGTGAATTATGACTTTTTCAACTAAAATAAGTGTGTTTAGGGTCATTTCTGTGCGTGAAACGGGTCAAAATTGAAGCTTTTGAGTAAGCAAAACTCTGCAAAAATGGCAATTTTGGTCACTGTGAGGGTTTAAAAAGTGGTTATTCAACATGAGGCATGATCCAATTGACATTTTGAATCATTTTTGGTACAGTCCAAAAAATCAATTTTCGGATGAAAACGATGACTCCGGACCTGTCGATCGTTCCCAAAATGGTCTATAATGATGAAATTTTAACATTTAATCTCTTGACTCTAAATGACTGTTGGATGTGAATTATGACTTTTTCAACTAAAATAAGTGTGTTTAAAGTCATTTCTGTGCCTGAAACGGTTCAAAATTGAAGCTTTTGAGTAAGCAAAACTCTGTAAAAATGGCAATTTTGGTCACTGTGAGGGTTTAAAAAATGGTTATTCAACATGAGGCATGATCCAATTGGCATTTTGAATCATTTTTGGTACAGTCCAAAAAATCAATTTTCGGATAAAAAACGATGACTCCGGACCTGTCGAACGTTCCCAAAATGGTCTATAATGATGACATTTTAACATTTAATCTCTTGACTCTAAATGACTGTTGGATGTGAATTATGACTTTTTCAACTAAAATAAGTGTGTTTCAAGTCATTTCTGTGCCTGAAACGGTTCAAAATTGAAGCTTTTGAGTGAGCAAAACTCTGTAAAAATGGCAATTTTGGTCACTGTGAGGGTTTAAAAAGTGGTTATTCAACATGAGGCACGATTCAATTGACATTTTGAATCATTTTTGGTACAGTCCAAAATATCAATTTTCGGATGAAAAACGATGACTCCGGACCTGTTGAACGTTCCCAAAATGGTCTATAATGATGAAATTTTAACATTTAATCTTTTGACTCTAAATGACTGTTGGATGTGAATTATGGCTTTTTCAACTAAAATAAGTGTGTTTAAGGTCATTTCTGTGCCTGAAACATGTCAAAATTGAAGCTTTTGAGTAAGCAAAACTCTGTAAAAATGGCAATTTTGGTCACTGTGAGGGTTTAAAAAGTGGTTATTCAACATGAGGCACGATCCAAATGACATTTTGAATCATTTTTGGTACAGTCCAAAAAATCAATTTTCGGATGAAAAACAATGACTCTGGACCTGTCGAACGTTCCCAAAATGGTCTATACTATAATGATGACATTTTAACATTTAATCTTTTGACTCTAAATGACTGTTGGATGTGATTTATGACTTTTTCAACTAAAATAAGTGTGTTTAAAGTCATTTCTGTGCCTGAAACGGGTCAAAATTGAAGCTTTTGAGCAAGCAAAACTCTGTAAAAATGGCAATTTTGGTCACTGTGAGGGTTTAAAAAGTGGTTATTCAACATGAGGCACGATCCAAATGACATTTTGAATCATTTTTGGTACAGTCCAAAAAATCAATTTTTGGATGAAAAACGATGACCTGTCGAACGTTCCCAAAATGGTCTATAATGATGACATTTTAACATTTAATCTCTTGACTCTAAATGACTGTTGGATGTGAATTATGACATTTTCAACTAAAATAAGTGTGTTTCAAGTTATTTCTGTGCCTGAAACGGTTCAAAATTGAAGCTTTTGAGTGAGCAAAACTCTGTAAAAATGGCAATTTTGGTCACTGTGAGGGTTTAAAAAGTGGTTATTCAACATGAGGCACGATTCAATTGACATTTTGAATCATTTTTGGTACAGTCCAAAATATCAATTTTCGGATGAAAAACGATGACTCCGGACCTGTTGAACGTTCCCAAAATGGTCTATAATGATGAAATTTTAACATTTAATCTTTTGACTCTAAATGACTGTTGGATGTGAATTATGACTTTTTCAACTAAAATAAGTGTGTTTAAGGTCATTTCTGTGCCTGAAACATGTCAAAATTGAAGCTTTTGAGTAAGCAAAACTCTGTAAAAATGGCAATTTTGGTCACTGTGAGGGTTTAAAAAGTGGTTATTCAACATGAGGCACGACCCAAATGACATTTTGAATCATTTTTGGTACAGTCCAAAAAATCAATTTTCGGATGAAAAACGATGACTCTGGACCTGTCGAACGTTCCCAAAATGGTCTATAATGATGAAATTTTTAACATTTAATCTTTTGACTCTGAATGACTGTTGGATGTGAAACATGACTTTGTCAACTAAAATAAGTGTGTTTAAAGTCATTTCTGTGCCTGAAACGGGTCAAAATTGAAGCTTTTGAGTAAGCAAAACTCTGTAAAAATGGCAATTTTTGTCACTGTGAGGGTTTAAAAAGTGGTTATTCAACATGAGGCACGATTCAATTGACATTTTGAATCATTTTTGGTACAGTCCAAAAAATCAATTTTCGGATGAAAAATGATGACTCCGGACGTGTCGAACGTTCCCAAAATGGTCTATAATGATGAAATTTTACATTTCATCTCTTGACTCTAAATGACTGTTGGATGTGAATTATGACTTTTTCAACTAAAATAAGTGTGGTTAAAGTCATTTCTGTGCCTGAAACGAGTCAAAATTGAAGCTTTTGAGTAAGCAAAACTCTGTAAAAATGTCAATTTTGATCACTGTGAGGGTTTAAAAAGTGGTTATCCAACATGAGGCATGATCCAATTGACATTTTGAATCATTTTTGGTACAGTCCAAAATAATCAATTTTCGGATGAAAAACGATGACTCCGGACCTGTCGAACGTTACCAAAATGGTCTATAATTATGAAATTTTAACATTTAATCTTTTGACTCTAAATGAATGTTGGATGTGAATTATGACTTTTTCCAACTAAAATAAGTGTGTTTAAAGTCATTTCAGTGCCTTAAACGGGTCAAAATTGAAGCTTTTGAGTAAGCAAAACTCTGCAAAAATGGCAATTTTGTCACTGTGAGGGTTTAAAAAGTGGTTATTCAACATGAGGCGCGATCCAATTGACATTTTGAATCATTTTTGGTACAGTCCAAAAAATCAATTTTCGGATGAAAAACGATGACTCCGGACCTGTCGAACGTTCCCAAAATGGTCTATAATGATGAAATTTTAACATTTAATCTTTTGACTCTAAATGACTTGTGGGTGTGAATTATGACTTTTTCAACTAAAATAAGTGTGTTTAAAGTCATTTCTGTGCCTGAAACGGGTCAAAATTGAAGCTTTTGAGTAAGCAAAACTCTGTAAAAATGGCAATTTTGGTCACAGTGAGGGTTTAAAAAGTGGTTATTCAACATGAGGCACGATTCAATTGACATTTTGAATCATTTTTGGTACAGTCCAAAAAATCAATTTTCGGATGAAAAATGATGACTCCGGACCTGTCGAACGTTCCCAAAATGGTCTATAATTATGAAATTTTAACATTTAATCTTTTGACTCTAAATGACTGTTGGATGTGAATTATGACTTTTTCAACTAAAATAATTGTGTTTAAAGTCATTTCTGTGCCTGAAACGGTTCAAAATGGAAGCTTTTGAGTAAGCAAAACTCTGTAAAAATGGCAATTTTGGTCACTGTGAGGGTTTAAAAAGTGGTTATTCAACATGAGGCATGATCCAATTGACATTTTGAATCATTTTTGGTACAGTCCAAAAAATCAATTTTCGGATGAAAAACGATGACTCCGGACCTGTCGAACGTTCCCAAAATGGTCTATAATGATGAAATTTTAACATTTAATCTCTTGACTCTAAATGACTGTTGGATGTGAATTATGACTTTTTCAACTAAAATAAGTGTGTTTAAAGTCATTTCTGTGCCTGAAACGGTTCAAAATTGAAGCTTTTGAGTAAGCAAAACTCTGTAAAAATGGCAATTTTGGTCACTGTGAGGGTTTAAAAAATGGTTATTCAACATGAGGCATGATCCAATTGGCATTTTGAATCATTTTTGGTACAGTCCAAAAAATCAATTTTCGGATAAAAAACGATGACCTGTCGAACGTTCCCAAAATGGTCTATAATGATGACATTTTAACATTTAATCTCTTCACTCTAAATGACTGTTGGATGTGAATTATGACATTTTCAACTAAGATAAGTGTGTTTCAAGTTATTTCTGTGCCTGAAACGGTTCAAAATTGAAGCTTTTGAGTGAGCAAAACTCTGTAAAAATGGCAATTTTGGTCACTGTGACGGTTTAAAAAGTGGTTATTCAACATGAGGCACGATTCAATTGACATTTTGAATCATTTTTGGTACAGTCCAAAATATCAATTTTCGGATGAAAAACGATGACTCCGGACCTGTTGAACGTTCCCAAAATGGTCTATAATGATGAAATTTTAACATTTAATCTTTTGACTCTAAATGACTGTTGGATGTGAATTATGACTTTTTCAACTAAAATAAGTGTGTTTAAGGTCATTTCTGTGCCTGAAACATGTCAAAATTGAAGCTTTTGAGTAAGCAAAACTCTGTAAAAATGGCAATTTTGGTCACTGTGAGGGTTTAAAAAGTGGTTATTCAACATGAGGCACGACCCAAATGACATTTTGAATCATTTTTGGTACAGTCCAAAAAATCAATTTTCGGATGAAAAACGATGACTCTGGACCTGTCGAACGTTCCCAAAATGGTCTATAATGATGAAATTTTTAACATTTAATCTTTTGACTCTGAATGACTGTTGGATGTGAAACATGACTTTGTCAACTAAAATAAGTGTGTTTAAAGTCATTTCTGTGCCTGAAACGGGTCAAAATTGAAGCTTTTGAGTAAGCAAAACTCTGTAAAAATGGCAATTTTGGTCACTGTGAGGGTTTAAAAAGTGGTTATTCAACATGAGGCACGATTCAATTGACATTTTGAATCATTTTTGGTACAGTCCAAAAAATCAATTTTCGGATGAAAAATGATGACTCCGGACGTGTCGAAAGTTTCCAAAATGGTCTATAATGATGAAAATTTAACATTTAATCTTTTGACTCTAAATGACTGTTGGATGTGAAATATGACTTTTTCAACTAAAATAAGTGTGTTTAAAGTCATTTCTGTGCCTGAAACTGGTCAAAATTGAAGCTTTTGAGTAAGTAAAACTGTGTAAAAATGGCATTTTTGGTCACTGTGAGGGTTTAAAAAGTGGGTATTCAACATGAGGCACGATCCAATTGACATTTTGAATCATTTTTGGTACAGTCCTAAATAATCAATTTTCGGATGAAAAACGATGACTCCGGACCTGTCGAACGTTCCCAAAATGGTCTATAATGATGAAATTTTAACATTTAATCTTTTGACTCTAAATGACTGTTGGATGTGAATTATGACTTTTTCAACTAAAATAATTGTGTTTAAAGTCATTTCTGTGCCTGAAACGGTTCAAAATGGAAGCTTTTGAGTAAGCAAAACTCTGTAAAAATGGCAATTTTGGTCACTGTGAGGGTTTAAAAAGTGGTTATTCTACATGAGGCACGATTCAATTGACATTTTGAATCATTTTTGTTACAGTCCAAAATATCAATTTTCGGATGAAAAACGATGACTCCGGACCTGTTGAGCGTTCCCAAAATGGTCTATAATGATGAAATTTTAACATTTAATCTTTTGACTCTAAATGACTGTTGGATGTGAATTATGACTTTTTCAACTAAAATAAGTGTGTTTAAGGTCATTTCTGTGCCTGAAACATGTCAAAATTGAAGCTTTTGAGTAAGCAAAACTCTGTAAAAATGACAATTTTGGTCACTGTGAGGGTTTAAAAAGTGGTTATTCAACATGAGGCACGATCCAAATTACATTTTGAATCATTTTTGGTACAGTCCAAAAAATCAATTTTCGGATGAAAAACGATGACTCTGGACCTGTCGAACGTTCCCAAAATGGTCTATAATGATGAAATTTTAACATTTAATCTTTTGACTCTGAATGACTGTTGGATGTGAAATATGACTTTGTCAACTAAAATAAGTGTGTTTAAAGTCATTTCTGTGCCTGAAACGGGTCAAAATTGAAGCTTTTGAGTAAGCAAAATTCTGTAAAAATGGCAATTTTGGTCACTGTGAGGGTTTAAAAAGTGGTTATTCAACATGAGGCACGATCCAATTGACATTTTGAATCAGTTGTGGTACAGTCCAAAAAATCAATTTTCGGATGAGAAACGATGACTCCGGACCTGTCGAACGTTCCCAAAATGGACTATAATGATGAAATTTTAACATTTAATCTCTTGACTCTAAATGACTGTTGGACATGAATTATGACTTTTTCAACTAAATAAGTGTGTTTAAAGTCATTTCAATGCCTGAAACGGGTCAAAATTGAAGCTTTTGAGTAAGCAAAACTCTGTAAAAATGGCAATTTTGGTCACTGTGAGGGTTTAAAAAGTGGTTATCCAACATGAGGCATGATCCAATTGACATTTTGAATCATTTTTGGTACAGTCCAAAATAATCAATTTTCGGATGAAAAACGATGACTCCGGACCTGTCGAACGTTCCCAAAATGGTCTATAATGATGAAATTTTAACATTTAATCTTTTGACTCTAAATGACTGTTGGATGTGAATTATGACTTTTTCAACTAAAATAATTGTGTTTAAAGTCATTTCTGTGCCTGAAACGGTTCAAAATGGAAGCTTTTGAGTAAGCAAAACTCTGTAAAAATGGCAATTTTGGTCACTGTGAGGGTTTAAAAAGTGGTTATTCAACATGAGGCACGATTCAATTGACATTTTGAATCATTTTTGGTACAGTCCAAAATATCAATTTTCGGATGAAAAACGATGACTCCGGACCTGTTGAACGTTCCCAAAATGGTCTATAATGATGAAATTTTAACATTTAATCTTTTGACTCTAAATGACTGTTGGATGTGAATTATGACTTTTTCAACTAAAATAAGTGTGTTTAAGGTCATTTCTGTGCCTGAAACATGTCAAAATTGAAGCTTTTGAGTAAGCAAAACTCTGTAAAAATGACAATTTTGGTCACTGTGAGGGTTTAAAAAGTGGTTATTCAACATGAGGCACGATCCAAATTACATTTTGAATCATTTTTGGTACAGTCCAAAAAATCAATTTTCGGATGAAAAACGATGACTCTGGACCTGTCGAACGTTCCCAAAATGGTCTATAATGATGAAATTTTAACATTTATTCTTTTGACTCTGAATGACTGTTGGATGTGAAATATGACTTTGTCAACTAAAATAAGTGTGTTTAAAGTCATTTCTGTGCCTGAAACGGGTCAAAATTGAAGCTTTTGAGTAAGCAAAATTCTGTAAAAATGGCAATTTTGGTCACTGTGAGGGTTTAAAAAGTGGTTATTCAACATGAGGCACGATCCAATTGACATTTTGAATCAGTTGTGGTACAGTCCAAAAAATCAATTTTCGGATGAGAAACGATGACTCCGGACCTGTCGAACGTTCCCAAAATGGACTATAATGATGAAATTTTAACATTTAATCTCTTGACTCTAAATGACTGTTGGACATGAATTATGACTTTTTCAACTAAATAAGTGTGTTTAAAGTCATTTCAATGCCTGAAACGGGTCAAAATTGAAGCTTTTGAGTAAGCAAAACTCTGTAAAAATGGCAATTTTGGTCACTGTGAGGGTTTAAAAAGTGGTTATCCAACATGAGGCATGATCCAATTGACATTTTGAATCATTTTTGGTACAGTCCAAAATAATCAATTTTCGGATGAAAAACGATCACTCCGGACCTGTCGAACGTTACCAAAATGGTCTATAATTATGAAATTTTAACATTTAATCTTTTGACTCTAAATGAATGTTGGATGTGAATTATGACTTTTTCCAACTAAAATAAGTGTGTTTAAAGTCATTTCAGTGCCTTAAACGGGTCAAAATTGAAGCTTTTGAGTAAGCAAAACTCTGCAAAAATGGCAATTTTGTCACTGTGAGGGTTTAAAAAGTGGTTATTCAACATGAGGCGCGATCCAATTGACATTTTGAATCAGTTGTGGTACAGTCCAAAAAATCAATTTTCGGATGAGAAACGATGACTCCGGACCTGTCGAACGTTCCCAAAATGGTCTATAATGATGAAATTTTAACATTTAATCTCTTGACTCTAAATGACTGTTGGACATGAATTATGACTTTTTCAACTAAATAAGTGTGTTTAAAGTCATTTCAATGCCTGAAACGGGTCAAATTTGAAGCTTTTGAGTAAGCAAAACTCTGTAAAAATGGCAATTTTGGTCACTGTGAGGGTTTAAAAAGTGGTTATCCAACATGAGGCATGATCCAATTGACATTTTGAATCATTTTTGGTACAGTCCAAAATAATCAATTTTCGGATGAAAAACGATGACTCCGGACCTGTCGAACATTACCAAAATGGTCTATAATTATGAAATTTTAACATTTAATCTTTTGACTCTAAATGAATGTTGGATGTGAATTATGACTTTTTCCAACTAAAATAAGTGTGTTTAAAGTCATTTCAGTGCCTTAAACGGGTCAAAATTGAAGCTTTTGAGTAAGCAAAACTCTGTAAAAATGGCAATTTTGGTCACTGTGAGGGTTTAAAAAGTGGTTATTCAACATGAGGCACGATTCAATTGACATTTTGAATCAGTTGTGGTACAGTCCAAAATATCAATTTTCGGATGAAAAACGATGACTCCGGACCTGTCGAACGTTCCCAAAATGGTCGATAATGATGAAATTTTAACATTTAATCTTTTGACTCTAAATGACTTGTGGGTGTGAATTATGACTTTTTCAACTAAAATAAGTGTGTTTAAAGTCATTTCTGTGCCTGAAACGGGTCAAAATTGAAGCTTTTGAGTAAGCAAAACTCTGTAAAAATGGCAATTTTGGTCACTGTGAGGGTTTAAAAAGTGGTTATTCAACATGAGGCACGATTCAATTGACATTTTGAATCATTTTTGGTACAGTCCAAAAAATCAATTTTCGGATGAAAAATGATGACTCCGGACGTGTCGAACGTTCCCAAAATGGTCTATAATGATGAAATCTTAACATTTGATCTTTTGACTCTAAATGACTGTTGGATGTGAATTATGACTTTTTCAACTAAAATAAGTGTGTTTAGGGTCATTTCTGTGCGTGAAACGGGTCAAAATTGAAGCTTTTGAGTAAGCAAAACTCTGCAAAAATGGCAATTTTGGTCACTGTGAGGGTTTAAAAAGTGGTTATTCAACATGAGGCATGATCCAATTGACATTTTGAATCATTTTTGGTACAGTCCAAAAAATCAATTTTCGGATGAAAACGATGACTCCGGACCTGTCGATCGTTCCCAAAATGGTCTATAATGATGAAATTTTAACATTTAATCTCTTGACTCTAAATGACTGTTGGATGTGAATTATGACTTTTTCAACTAAAATAAGTGTGTTTAAAGTCATTTCTGTGCCTGAAACGGTTCAAAATTGAAGCTTTTGAGTAAGCAAAACTCTGTAAAAATGGCAATTTTGGTCACTGTGAGGGTTTAAAAAATGGTTATTCAACATGAGGCATGATCCAATTGGCATTTTGAATCATTTTTGGTACAGTCCAAAAAATCAATTTTCGGATAAAAAACGATGACTCCGGACCTGTCGAACGTTCCCAAAATGGTCTATAATGATGACATTTTAACATTTAATCTCTTGACTCTAAATGACTGTTGGATGTGAATTATGACTTTTTCAACTAAAATAAGTGTGTTTCAAGTCATTTCTGTGCCTGAAACGGTTCAAAATTGAAGCTTTTGAGTGAGCAAAACTCTGTAAAAATGGCAATTTTGGTCACTGTGAGGGTTTAAAAAGTGGTTATTCAACATGAGGCACGATTCAATTGACATTTTGAATCATTTTTGGTACAGTCCAAAATATCAATTTTCGGATGAAAAACGATGACTCCGGACCTGTTGAACGTTCCCAAAATGGTCTATAATGATGAAATTTTAACATTTAATCTTTTGACTCTAAATGACTGTTGGATGTGAATTATGGCTTTTTCAACTAAAATAAGTGTGTTTAAGGTCATTTCTGTGCCTGAAACATGTCAAAATTGAAGCTTTTGAGTAAGCAAAACTCTGTAAAAATGGCAATTTTGGTCACTGTGAGGGTTTAAAAAGTGGTTATTCAACATGAGGCACGATCCAAATGACATTTTGAATCATTTTTGGTACAGTCCAAAAAATCAATTTTCGGATGAAAAACAATGACTCTGGACCTGTCGAACGTTCCCAAAATGGTCTATACTATAATGATGACATTTTAACATTTAATCTTTTGACTCTAAATGACTGTTGGATGTGATTTATGACTTTTTCAACTAAAATAAGTGTGTTTAAAGTCATTTCTGTGCCTGAAACGGGTCAAAATTGAAGCTTTTGAGCAAGCAAAACTCTGTAAAAATGGCAATTTTGGTCACTGTGAGGGTTTAAAAAGTGGTTATTCAACATGAGGCACGATCCAAATGACATTTTGAATCATTTTTGGTACAGTCCAAAAAATCAATTTTTGGATGAAAAACGATGACTCCGGACCTGTCGAACGTTCCCAAAATGGTCTATAATGATGAAATTTTACATTTAATCTCTTGACTCTAAATGACTGTTGGATGTGAATTATGACTTTTTCAACTAAAATAAGTGTGTTTAAAGTCATTTCTGTGCCTGAAACGAGTCAAAATTGAAGCTTTTGAGTAAGCAAAACTCTGTAAAAATGTCAATTTTGATCACTGTGAGGGTTTAAAAAGTGGTTATCCAACATGAGGCATGATCCAATTGACATTTTGAATCATTTTTGGTACAGTCCAAAATAATCAATTTTCGGATGAAAAACGATGACTCCGGACCTGTCGAACGTTACCAAAATGGTCTATAATTATGAAATTTTAACATTTAATCTTTTGACTCTAAATGAATGTTGGATGTGAATTATGACTTTTTCCAACTAAAATAAGTGTGTTTAAAGTCATTTCAGTGCCTTAAACGGGTCAAAATTGAAGCTTTTGAGTAAGCAAAACTCTGCAAAAATGGCAATTTTGTCACTGTGAGGGTTTAAAAAGTGGTTATTCAACATGAGGCGCGATCCAATTGACATTTTGAATCATTTTTGGTACAGTCCAAAAAATCAATTTTCGGATGAAAAACGATGACTCCGGACCTGTCGAACGTTCCCAAAATGGTCTATAATGATGAAATTTTAACATTTAATCTTTTGACTCTAAATGACTTGTGGGTGTGAATTATGACTTTTTCAACTAAAATAAGTGTGTTTAAAGTCATTTCTGTGCCTGAAACATGTCAAAATTGAAGCTTTTGAGTAAGCAAAACTCTGTAAAAATGGCAATTTTGGTCACTGTGAGGGTTTAAAAAGTGGTTATTCAACATGAGGCACGACCCAAATGACATTTTGAATCATTTTTGGTACAGTCCAAAAAATCAATTTTCGGATGAAAAACGATGACTCTGGACCTGTCGAACGTTCCCAAAATGGTCTATAACCTCTTCGCCGCTAATGACAAGGGTAACTCGTCATGGAGTTTCCATTGATTTCAATGGAAATTACATTGAAGAGCCAGAAGAATCATAGCAGCCAAGTGGTTAATGATGAAATTTTTAACATTTAATCTTTTGACTCTGAATGACTGTTGGATGTGAAATATGACTTTGTCAACTAAAATAAGTGTGTTTAAAGTCATTTCTGTGCCTGAAACGGGTCAAAATTGAAGCTTTTGAGTAAGCAAAACTCTGTAAAAATGGCAATTTTGGTCACTGTGAGGGTTTAAAAAGTGGTTATTCAACATGAGGCACGATTCAATTGACATTTTGAATCATTTTTGGTACAGTCCAAAAAATCAATTTTCGGATGAAAAATGATGACTCCGGACGTGTCGAACGTTCCCAAAATGGTCTATAATGATGAAATCTTAACATTTGATCTTTTGACTCTAAATGACTGTTGGATGTGAATTATGATTTTTTCAACTAAAATAAGTGTGTTTAGGGTCATTTCCGTGCGTGAAACGGGTCAAAATTGAAGCTTTTGAGTAAGCAAAACTCTGCAAAAATGGCAATTTTGGTCACTGTGAGGGTTTAAAAAGTGGTTATTCAACAAGAGGTGCGATCCAATTGACATTTTGAATCATTTTTGGTACAGTCCAAAAAATAAGTTTTCGGATGAAAAACGATGACTCCGGACCTGTCGAACGTTCCCAAAATGGTCTATAATTATGAAATTTTAACATTTAATCTTTTGACTCTAAATGACTGTTGGATGTGAATTATGACTTTTTCAACTACAATAATTGTGTTTAAAGTCATTTCTGTGCCTGAAACGGTTCAAAATGGAAGCTTTTGAGTAAGCAAAACTCTGTAAAAATGGCAATTTTGGTCACTGTGAGGGTTTAAAAAGTGGTCATTCAACATGAGGCACGATTCAATTGACATTTTGAATCATTTTTGGTACAGTCCAAAATATCAATTTTCGGATGAAAAACTATGACTCCGGACCTGTTGAACGTTCCCAAAATGGTCTATAATGATGAAATTTTAACATTTAATCTTTTGACTCTAAATGACTGTTGGATGTGAATTAGGACTTTTTCAACTAAAATAAGTGTGTTTAAGGTCATTTCTGTGCCTGAAACATGTCAAAATTGAAGCTTTTGAGTAAGCAAAACTCTGTAAAAATGACAATTTTGGTCACTGTGAGGGTTTAAAAAGTGGTTATTCAACATGAGGCACGATCCAAATTACATTTTGAATCATTTTTGGTACAGTCCCAAAAATCAATTTTCGGATGAAAAACGATGACTCTGGACCTGTCGAACGTTCCCAAAATGGTCTATAATGATGAAATTTTTAACATTTAATCTTTTGACTCTGAATGACTGTTGGATGTGAAATATGACTTTGTCAACTAAAATAAGTGTGTTTAAAGTCATTTCTGTGCCTGAAACGGGTCAAAATTGAAGCTTTTGAGTAAGCAAAATTCTGTAAAAATGGCAATTTTGGTCACTGTGAGGGTTTAAAAAGTGGTTATTCAACATGAGGCACGATCCAATTGACATTTTGAATCAGTTGTGGTACAGTCCAAAAAATCAATTTTCGGATGAGAAACGATGACTCCGGACCTGTCGAACGTTCCCAAAATGGTCTATAATGATGAAATTTTACATTTAATCTCTTGACTCTAAATGACTGTTGGACATGAATTATGACTTTTTCAACTAAATAAGTGTGTTTAAAGTCATTTCAATGCCTGAAACGGGTCAAAATTGAAGCTTTTGAGTAAGCAAAACTCTGTAAAAATGGCAATTTTGGTCACTGTGAGGGTTTAAAAAGTGGTTATCCAACATGAGGCATGATCCAATTGACATTTTGAATCAGTTGTGGTACAGTCCAAAAAATCAATTTTCGGATGAGAAACGATGACTCCGGACCTGTCGAACGTTCCCAAAATGGTCTATAATGATGAAATTTTACATTTAATCTCTTGACTCTAAATGACTGTTGGACATGAATTATGACTTTTTCAACTAAATAAGTGTGTTTAAAGTCATTTCAATGCCTGAAACGGGTCAAAATTGAAGCTTTTGAGTAAGCAAAACTCTGTAAAAATGGCAATTTTGGTCACTGTGAGGGTTTAAAAAGTGGTTATCCAACATGAGGCATGATCCAATTGACATTTTGAATAATTTTTGGTACAGTCCAAAATAATCAATTTTCGGATGAAAAACGATGACTCCGGACTTGTCGAACGTTACCAAAATGGTCTATAATTATGAAATTTTAACATTTAATCTCTTGACTCTAAATGACTGTTGGACATGAATTATGACTTTTTCAACTAAATAAGTGTGTTTAAAGTCATTTCAATGCCTTAAACGGGTCAAAATTGAAGCTTTTGAGTAAGCAAAACTCTGCAAAAATGGCAATTTTGGTCACTGTGAGGGTTTAAAAAGTGGTTATTCAACATGAGGCACGATTCAATTGACATTTTGAATCATTTTTGGTACAGTCCAAAAAATCAATTTTCGGATGAAAAATGATGACTCCGGACGTGTCGAACGTTCCCAAAATGGTCTATAATTATGAAATCTTAACATTTGATCTTTTGACTCTAAATGACTGTTGGATGTGAATTATGACTTTTTCAACTAAAATAAGTGTGTTTAGGGTATTTTTGTGCGTGAAACGGGTCAAAATTGAAGCTTTTGAGTAAGCAAAACTCTGCAAAAATGGCAATTTTGGTCACTGTGAGGGTTTAAAAAGTGGTTATTCAACATGAGGCACGATCCAAATTACATTTTGAATCATTTTTGGTACAGTCCCAAAAATCAATTTTCGGATGAAAAACGATGACTCTGGACCTGTCGAACGTTCCCAAAATGGTCTATAATGATGAAATTTTTAACATTTAATCTTTTGACTCTGAATGACTGTTGGATGTGAAATATGACTTTGTCAACTAAAATAAGTGTGTTTAAAGTCATTTCTGTGCCTGAAACGGGTCAAAATTGAAGCTTTTGAGTAAGCAAAATTCTGTAAAAATGGCAATTTTGGTCACTGTGAGGGTTTAAAAAGTGGTTATTCAACATGAGGCACGATCCAATTGACATTTTGAATCAGTTGTGGTACAGTCCAAAAAATCAATTTTCGGATGAGAAACGATGACTCCGGACCTGTCGAACGTTCCCAAAATGGTCTATAATGATGAAATTTTACATTTAATCTCTTGACTCTAAATGACTGTTGGACATGAATTATGACTTTTTCAACTAAATAAGTGTGTTTAAAGTCATTTCAATGCCTGAAACGGGTCAAAATTGAAGCTTTTGAGTAAGCAAAACTCTGTAAAAATGGCAATTTTGGTCACTGTGAGGGTTTAAAAAGTGGTTATCCAACATGAGGCATGATCCAATTGACATTTTGAATCATTTTTGGTACAGTCCAAAATAATCAATTTTCGGATGAAAAACGATGACTCCGGACTTGTCGAACGTTACCAAAATGGTCTATAATTATGAAATTTTAACATTTAATCTTTTGACTCTAAATGAATGTTGGATGTGAATTATGACTTTTTCCAACTAAAATAAGTGTGTTTAAAATCATTTCAGTGCCTTAAACGGGTCAAAATTGAAGCTTTTGAGTAAGCAAAACTCTGCAAAAATGGCAATTTTGTCACTGTGAGGGTTTAAAAAGTGGTTATTCAACATGAGGCGCGATCCAATTGACATTTTGAATCAGTTGTTGTACAGTCCAAAAAATCAATTTTCGGATGAGAAACGATGACTCCGGACCTGTCGAACGTTCCCAAAATGGTCTATAATGATGAAATTTTAACATTTAATCTCTTGACTCTAAATGACTGTTGGACATGAATTATGACTTTTTCAACTAAATAAGTGTGTTTAAAGTCATTTCAATGCCTTAAACGGGTCAAAATTGAAGCTTTTGAGTAAGCAAAACTCTGCAAAAATGGCAATTTTGGTCACTGTGAGGGTTTAAAAAGTGGTTATTCAACATGAGGCACGATTCAATTGACATTTTGAATCATTTTTGGTACAGTCCAAAAAATCAATTTTCGGATGAAAAATGATGACTCCGGACGTGTCGAACGTTCCCAAAATGGTCTATAATTATGAAATCTTAACATTTGATCTTTTGACTCTAAATGACTGTTGGATGTGAATTATGACTTTTTCAACTAAAATAAGTGTGTTTAGGGTATTTTTGTGCGTGAAACGGGTCAAAATTGAAGCTTTTGAGTAAGCAAAACTCTGCAAAAATGGCAATTTTGGTCACTGTGAGGGTTTAAAAAGTGGTTATTCAACATGAGGTGCGATCCAATTGACATTTTGAATCATTTTTGGTACAGTCCAAAAAATAAGTTTTCGGATGAAAAACGATGACTCCGGACCTGTCGAACGTTCCCAAAATGGTCTATAATTATGAAATTTAAACATTTAATCTTTTGACTCTAAATGACTGTTGGATGTGAATTATGACTTTTTCAACTAAAATAATTGTGTTTAAAGTCATTTCTGTGCCTGAAACGGTTCAAAATGGAAGCTTTTGAGAAAGCAAAACTCTGTAAAAATGGCAATTTTGGTCACTGTGAGGGTTTAAAAAGTGGTTATTCAACATGAGGCATGATCCAATTGACATTTTGAATCATTTTTGGTACAGTCCAAAAAATCAATTTTCGGATGAAAAACGATGACTCCGGACCTGTTGAACGTTGTCAAAATGGTCTATAATGATGAAATTTTAACATTTAATCTTTTGACTCTAAATGACTGTTGGATGTGAATTATGACTTTTTCAACTAAAATAAGTGTGTTTAAGGTCATTTCTGTGCCTGAAACATGTCAAAATTGAAGCTTTTGAGTAAGCAAAACTCTGTAAAAATGGCAATTTTGGTCACTGTGAGGGTTTAAAAAGTGGTTATTCAACATGAGGCACGACCCAAATGAGATTTTGAATCATTTTTGGTACAGTCCAAAAAAATCAATTTTCGGATGAAAAACGATGACTCTGGACCTGTCGAACGTTCCCAAAATGGTCTATAACCTCTTCGCCGCTAATGACAAGGGTAACTCGTCATGGAGTTTCCATTGATTTCAATGGAAATTACATTGAAGAGCCAGAAGAATCATAGCAGCCAAGTGGTTAATGATGACATTTTTAACATTTAATCTTTTGACTCTGAATGACTGTTGGATGTGAAATATGACTTTGTCAACTAAAATAAGTGTGTTTAAAGTCATTTCTGTGCCTGAAACTGGTCAAAATTGAAGCTTTTGAGTAAGTAAAACTGTGTAAAAATGGCAATTTTGGTCACTGTGAGGGTTTAAAAAGTGGGTATTCAACATGAGGCACGATCCAAATGACATTTTGAATAATTTTTGGTACAGTCCAAAATATCAATTTTCGGATGAAAAACGATGACTCCGGACCTGTCAAACGTTCCCAAAATGGTCTATAATGATGAAATTTTAACATTTGATCTTTTTACTCTAAATGACTGTTGGATGTGAATTATGACTTTTTCAACTAAAATAAGTGTGTTTAGGGTCATTTCTGTGCGTGAAACGGGTCAAAATTGAAGCTTTTGAGTAAGCAAAACTCTGCAAAAATGGCAATTTTGGTCACTGTGAGGGTTTAAAAAGTGGTTATTCAACATGAGGTGCGATCCAATTGACATTTTGAATCATTTTTGGTACAGTCCAAAAAATAAGTTTTCGGATGAAAAACGATGACTCCGGACCTGTCGAACGTTCCCAAAATGGTCTATAATTATGAAATTTTAACATTTAATCTTTTGACTCTAAATGACTGTTGGATGTGAATTATGACTTTTTCAACTAAAATAATTGTGTTTAAAGTCATTTCTGTGCCTGAAACGGTTCAAAATGGAAGCTTTTGAGTAAGCAAAACTCTGTAAAAATGGCAATTTTGGTCACTGTGAGGGTTTAAAAAGTGGTTATTCAACATGAGGCATGATCCAATTGACATTTTGAATCATTTTTGGTACAGTCCAAAAAATCAATTTTCGGATGAAAAACGATGACTCCGGACCTGTTGAACGTTGTCAAAATGGTCTATAATGATGAAATTTTAACATTTAATCTTTTGACTCTAAATGACTGTTGGATGTGAATTATGACTTTTTCAACTAAAATAAGTGTGTTTAAGGTCATTTCTGTGCCTGAAACATGTCAAAATTGAAGCTTTTGAGTAAGCAAAACTCTGTAAAAATGGCAATTTTGGTCACTGTGAGGGTTTAAAAAGTGGTTATTCAACATGAGGCACGACCCAAATGACATTTTGAATCATTTTTGGTACAGTCCAAAAAATCAATTTTCGGATGAAAAACGATGACTCTGGACCTGTCGAACGTTCCCAAAATGGTCTTTAATGATGACATTTTTAACATTTAATCTTTTGACTCTGAATGACTGTTGGATGTGAAATATGACTTTGTCAACTAAAATAAGTGTGTTTAAAGTCATTTCTGTGCCTGAAACTGGTCAAAATTGAAGCATTTGAGTAAGTAAAACTGTGTAAAAATGGCAATTTTGGTCACTGTGAGGGTTTAAAAAGTGGGTATTCAACATGAGGCACGATCCAAATGACATTTTGAATAATTTTTGGTACAGTCCAAAATATCAATTTTTGGATGAAAAACGATGACTCCGGACCTGTCAAACGTTCCCAAAATGGTCTATAATGATGAAATTTTAACATTTGATCTTTTTACTCTAAATGACTGTTGGATGTGAATTGTGACTTTTTCAACTAAAATAAGTGTGTTTAGGGTCATTTCTGTGCGTGAAACGGGTCAAAATTGAAGCTTTTGAGTAAGCAAAACTCTGCAAAAATGGCAATTTTGGTCACTGTGAGGGTTTAAAAAGTGGTCATTCAACATGAGGTGCGATCCAATTGACATTTTGAATCATTTTTGGTACAGTCCAAAAAATAAGTTTTCGGATGAAAAACGATGACTCCGGACCTGTCGAACGTTCCCAAAATGGTCTATAATGATGAAATTTTAACATTTAATCTTTTGACTCTAAATGACTGTTGGATGTGAATTATGACTTTTTCAACTAAAATAATTGTGTTTAAAGTCATTTCTGTGCCTGAAACGGTTCAAAATGGAAGCTTTTGAGTAAGCACAACTCTGTAAAAATGGCAATTTTGGTCACTGTGAGGGTTTAAAAAGTGGTTATTCAACATGAGGCACGATTCAATTGACATTTTGAATCATTTTTGGTACAGTCCAAAATATCAATTTTCGGATGAAAAACGATGACTCCGGACCTGTTGAACGTTCCCAAAATGGTCTATAATGATGAAATTTTAACATTTAATCTTTTGACTCTGAATGACTGTTGGATGTGAAATATGACTTTGTCAACTAAAATAAGTGTGTTTAAAGTCATTTCTGTGCCTGAAACGGGTCAAAATTGAAGCTTTTGAGTAAGCAAAATTCTGTAAAAATGGCAATTTTGGTCACTGTGAGGGTTTAAAAAGTGGTTATTCAACATGAGGCACGATCCAATTGACATTTTGAATCAGTTGTGGTACAGTCCAAAAAATCAATTTTCGGATGAGAAACGATGACTCCGGACCTGTCGAACGTTCCCAAAATGGTCTATAATGATGAAATTTTAACATTTAATCTCTTGACTCTAAATGACTGTTGGACATGAATTATGACTTTTTCCAACTAAAATAAGTGTGTTTAAGGTCATTTCTGTGCCTGAAACAGGTCAAAATTGAAGCTTTTGAGTAAGCAAAACTCTATAAAAATGGCAATTTTGGTCACTGTGAGGGTTTAAAAAGTGGTTATTCAACATGAGGCGCGATCTAATTGACATTTTGAATCATTTTTAGTACAGTCCAAAAAATCTATTTTCGGATGAAAAACGATGACTCCGGACGTGTCGAACGTTCCCAAAATGGTCTATAATGATGACATTTTAACATTTAATCTTTTGACTCTAAATGACTGTTGGATGTGAATTATGACTTTTTCAACTAAAATAAGTGTGTTTAAAGTCATTTCTGTGCCTGAAACGGGTCAAAATTGAAGCTTTTGAGTAAGCAAAACTCTGTAAAAATGGCAATTTTGGTCACTGTGAGGGTTTAAAAAGTGGTTATTCAACATGAGGCACGATCCAAATGACATTTTGAATCATTTTTGGTACAGTCCAAAAAATCAATTTTCGGATGAAAAACGATGACTCTGGACCTGTCGAACGTTCCCAAAATGGTCTATAATGATGAAATTTTTAACATTTAATCTTTTGACTCTGAATGACTGTTGGATGTGAAATATGACTTTGTCAACTAAAATAAGTGTGTTTAAAGTCATTTCTGTGCCTGAAACGGGTCAAAATTGAAGCTTTTGAGTAAGCAAAACTCTGTAAAAATGTCAATTTTGATCACTGTGATGGTTTAAAAAGTGGTTATCCAACATGAGGCATGATCCGATTGACATTTTGAATCATTTTTTGTTCAGTCCAAAATAATCAATTTTCGGATGAAAAACAATGACTCCGGACCTGTCGAACGTTACCAAAATGGTCTATAATTATGAAATTTTAACATTTAATCTTTTGACTCTAAATGACTTGTGGGTGTGAATTATGACTTTTTCAACTAAAATAAGTGTGTTTAAAGTCATTTCTGTGCCTGAAACGGGTCAAAATTGAAGCTTTTGAGTAAGCAAAACTCTGTAAAAATGGCAATTTTGGTCACTGTGAGGGTTTAAAAAGTGGTTATTCAACATGAGGCACGATTCAATTGACATTTTGAATCATTTTTGGTACAGTCCAAAAAATCAATTTTCGGATGAAAAATGATGACTCCGGACGTGTCGAACGTTCCCAAAATGGTCTATAATGATGAAATCTTAACATTTGATCTTTTGACTCTAAATGACTGTTGGATGTGAATTATGACTTTTTCAACTAAAATAAGTGTGTTTAGGGTCATTTCCGTGCGTGAAACGGGTCAAAATTGAAGCTTTTGAGTAAGCAAAACTCTGCAAAAATGGCAATTTTGGTCACTGTGAGGGTTTAAAAAGTGGTTATTCAACAAGAGGTGCGATCCAATTGACATTTTGAATCATTTTTGGTACAGTCCAAAAAATAAGTTTTCGGATGAAAAACGATGACTTCGGACCTGTCGAACGTTCCCAAAATGGTCTATAATTATGAAATTTTAACATTTAATCTTTTGACTCTAAATGACTGTTGGATGTGAATTATGACTTTTTCAACTACAATAATTGTGTTTAAAGTCATTTCTGTGCCTGAAACGGTTCAAAATGGAAGCTTTTGAGTAAGCAAAACTCTGTAAAAATGGCAATTTTGGTCACTGTGAGGGTTTAAAAAGTGGTTATTCAACATGAGGCACGATTCAATTGACATTTTGAATCATTTTTGTTACAGTCCAAAATATCAATTTTCGGATGAAAAACTATGACTCCGGACCTGTTGAACGTTCCCAAAATGGTCTATAATGATGAAATTTTAACATTTAATCTTTTGACTCTAAATGACTGTTGGATGTGAATTAGGACTTTTTCAACTAAAATAAGTGTGTTTAAGGTCATTTCTGTGCCTGAAACATGTCAAAATTGAAGCTTTTGAGTAAGCAAAACTCTGTAAAAATGACAATTTTGGTCACTGTGAGGGTTTAAAAAGTGGTTATTCAACATGAGGCACGATCCAAATTACATTTTGAATCATTTTTGGTACAGTCCCAAAAATCAATTTTCGGATGAAAAACGATGACTCTGGACCTGTCGAACGTTCCCAAAATGGTCTATAATGATGAAATTTTTAACATTTAATCTTTTGACTCTGAATGACTGGTGGATGTGAAATATGACTTTGTCAACTAAAATAAGTGTGTTTAAAGTCATTTCTGTGCCTGAAACGGGTCAAAATTGAAGCTTTTGAGTAAGCAAAATTCTGTAAAAATGGCAATTTTGGTCACTGTGAGGGTTTAAAAAGTGGTTATTCAACATGAGGCACGATCCAATTGACATTTTGAATCAGTTGTGGTACAGTCCAAAAAATCAATTTTCGGATGAGAAACGATGACTCCGGACCTGTCGAACGTTCCCAAAATGGTCTATAATGATGAAATTTTACATTTAATCTCTTGACTCTAAATGACTGTTGGACATGAATTATGACTTTTTCAACTAAATAAGTGTGTTTAAAGTCATTTCAATGCCTGAAACGGGTCAAAATTGAAGCTTTTGAGTAAGCAAAACTCTGTAAAAATGGCAATTTTGGTCACTGTGAGGGTTTAAAAAGTGGTTATCCAACATGAGGCATGATCCAATTGACATTTTGAATCATTTTTGGTACAGTCCAAAATAATCAATTTTCGGATGAAAAACGATGACTCCGGACTTGTCGAACGTTACCAAAATGGTCTATAATTATGAAATTTTAACATTTAATCTTTTGACTCTAAATGAATGTTGGATGTGAATTATGACTTTTTCCAACTAAAATAAGTGTGTTTAACATCATTTCAGTGCCTTAAACGGGTCAAAATTGAAGCTTTTGAGTAAGCAAAACTCTGCAAAAATGGCAATTTTGTCACTGTGAGGGTTTAAAAAGTGGTTATTCAACATGAGGCGCGATCCAATTGACATTTTGAATCAGTTGTTGTACAGTCCAAAAAATCAATTTTCGGATGAGAAACGATGACTCCGGACCTGTCGAACGTTCCCAAAATGGTCTATAATGATGAAATTTTAACATTTAATCTCTTGACTCTAAATGACTGTTGGACATGAATTATGACTTTTTCAACTAAATAAGTGTGTTTAAAGTCATTTCAATGCCTTAAACGGGTCAAAATTGAAGCTTTTGAGTAAGCAAAACTCTGCAAAAATGGCAATTTTGGTCACTGTGAGGGTTTAAAAAGTGGTTATTCAACATGAGGCACGATTCAATTGACATTTTGAATCATTTTTGGTACAGTCCAAAAAATCAATTTTCGGATGAAAAATGATGACTCCGGACGTGTCGAACGTTCCCAAAATGGTCTATAATTATGAAATCTTAACATTTGATCTTTTGACTCTAAATGACTGTTGGATGTGAATTATGACTTTTTCAACTAAAATAAGTGTGTTTAGGGTATTTTTGTGCGTGAAACGGGTCAAAATTGAAGCTTTTGAGTAAGCAAAACTCTGCAAAAATGGCAATTTTGGTCACTGTGAGGGTTTAAAAAGTGGTTATTCAACATGAGGTGCGATCCAATTGACATTTTGAATCATTTTTGGTACAGTCCAAAAAATAAGTTTTCGGATGAAAAACGATGACTCCGGACCTGTCGAACGTTCCCAAAATGGTCTATAATTATGAAATTTAAACATTTAATCTTTTGACTCTAAATGACTGTTGGATGTGAATTATGACTTTTTCAACTAAAATAATTGTGTTTAAAGTCATTTCTGTGCCTGAAACGGTTCAAAATGGAAGCTTTTGAGTAAGCAAAACTCTGTAAAAATGGCAATTTTGGTCACTGTGAGGGTTTAAAAAGTGGTTATTCAACATGAGGCATGATCCAATTGACATTTTGAATCATTTTTGGTACAGTCCAAAAAATCAATTTTCGGATGAAAAACGATGACTCCGGACCTGTTGAACGTTGTCAAAATGGTCTATAATGATGAAATTTTAACATTTAATCTTTTGACTCTAAATGACTGTTGGATGTGAATTATGACTTTTTCAACTAAAATAAGTGTGTTTAAGGTCATTTCTGTGCCTGAAACATGTCAAAATTGAAGCTTTTGAGTAAGCAAAACTCTGTAAAAATGGCAATTTTGGTCACTGTGAGGGTTTAAAAAGTGGTTATTCAACATGAGGCACGACCCAAATGAGATTTTGAATCATTTTTGGTACAGTCCAAAAAATCAATTTTCGGATGAAAAACGATGACTCTGGACCTGTCGAACGTTCCCAAAATGGTCTATAATGATGAAATTTTTAACATTTAATCTTTTGACTCTGAATGACTGTTGGATGTGAAATATGACTTTGTCAACTAAAATAAGTGTGTTTAAAGTCATTTCTGTGCCTGAAACTGGTCAAAATTGAAGCTTTTGAGTAAGTAAAACTGTGTAAAAATGGCAATTTTGGTCACTGTGAGGGTTTAAAAAGTGGGTATTCAACATGAGGCACGATCCAAATGACATTTTGAATAATTTTTGGTACAGTCCAAAATATCAATTTTCGGATGAAAAACGATGACTCCGGACCTGTCAAACGTTCCCAAAATGGTCTATAATGATGAAATTTTAACATTTGATCTTTTTACTCTAAATGACTGTTGGATGTGAATTATGACTTTTTCAACTAAAATAAGTGTGTTTAGGGTCATTTCTGTGCGTGAAACGGGTCAAAATTGAAGCTTTTGAGTAAGCAAAACTCTGCAAAAATGGCAATTTTGGTCACTGTGAGGGTTTAAAAAGTGGTTATTCAACATGAGGTGCGATCCAATTGACATTTTGAATCATTTTTGGTACAGTCCAAAAAATAAGTTTTCGGATGAAAAACGATGACTCCGGACCTGTCGAACGTTCCCAAAATGGTCTATAATTATGAAATTTTAACATTTAATCTTTTGACTCTAAATGACTGTTGGATGTGAATTATGACTTTTTCAACTAAAATAATTGTGTTTAAAGTCATTTCTGTGCCTGAAACGGTTCAAAATGGAAGCTTTTGAGTAAGCAAAACTCTGTAAAAATGGCAATTTTGGTCACTGTGAGGGTTTAAAAAGTGGTTATTCAACATGAGGCATGATCCAATTGACATTTTGAATCATTTTTGGTACAGTCCAAAAAATCAATTTTCGGATGAAAAACGATGACTCCGGACCTGTTGAACGTTGTCAAAATGGTCTATAATGATGAAATTTTAACATTTAATCTTTTGACTCTAAATGACTGTTGGATGTGAATTATGACTTTTTCAACTAAAATAAGTGTGTTTAAGGTCATTTCTGTGCCTGAAACATGTCAAAATTGAAGCTTTTGAGTAAGCAAAACTCTGTAAAAATGGCAATTTTGGTCACTGTGAGGGTTTAAAAAGTGGTTATTCAACATGAGGCACGACCCAAATGACATTTTGAATCATTTTTGGTACAGTCCAAAAAATCAATTTTCGGATGAAAAACGATGACTCTGGACCTGTTGAACGTTCCCAAAATGGTCTATAACCTCTTCGCCGCTAATGACAAGGGTAACTCGTCATGGAGTTTCCATTGATTTCAATGGAAATTACATTGAAGAGCCAGAAGAATCATAGCAGCCAAGTGGTTAATGATGAAATTTTTAACATTTAATCTTTTGACTCTGAATGACTGTTGGATGTGAAATATGACTTTGTCAACTAAAATAAGTGTGTTTAAAGTCATTTCTGTGCCTGAAACTGGTCAAAATTGAAGCATTTGAGTAAGTAAAACTGTGTAAAAATGGCAATTTTGGTCACTGTGAGGGTTTAAAAAGTGGGTATTCAACATGAGGCACGATCCAAATGACATTTTGAATAATTTTTGGTACAGTCCAATATATCAATTTTTGGATGAAAAACGATGACTCCGGACCTGTCAAACGTTCCCAAAATGGTCTATAATGATGAAATTTTAACATTTGATCTTTTTACTCTAAATGACTGTTGGATGTGAATTGTGACTTTTTCAACTAAAATAAGTGTGTTTAGGGTCATTTCTGTGCGTGAAACGGGTCAAAATTGAAGCTTTTGAGTAAGCAAAACTCTGCAAAAATGGCAATTTTGGTCACTGTGAGGGTTTAAAAAGTGGTTATTCAACATGAGGTGCGATCCAATTGACATTTTGAATCATTTTTGGTACAGTCCAAAATATCAATTTTCGGATGAAAAACGATGACTCCGGACCTGTTGAACGTTCCCAAAATGGTCTATAATGATGAAATTTTAACATTTAATCTTTTGACTCTGAATGACTGTTGGATGTGAAATATGACTTTGTCAACTAAAATAAGTGTGTTTAAAGTCATTTCTGTGCCTGAAACGGGTCAAAATTGAAGCTTTTGAGTAAGCAAAATTCTGTAAAAATGGCAATTTTGGTCACTGTGAGGGTTTAAAAAGTGGTTATTCAACATGAGGCACGATCCAATTGACATTTTGAATCAGTCGTGGTACAGTCCAAAAAATCAATTTTCGGATGAGAAACGATGACTCCGGACCTGTCGAACGTTCCCAAAATGGTCTATAATGATGAAATTTTAACATTTAATCTCTTGACTCTAAATGACTGTTGGACATGAATTATGACTTTTTCAACTAAATAAGTGTGTTTAAAGTCATTTCAATGCCTGAAACGGGTCAAAATTGAAGCTTTTGAGTAAGCAAAACTCTGTAAAAATGGCAATTTTGGTCACTGTTAGGGCTTAAAAAGTGGTTATTCAACATTATGCACGATCCAATTGACATTTTGAATCATTTTTGGTACAGTGCCAAAAATCAATTTTCGGATGAAAAACAATGACTCCGAACCTGTCGAACGTTCCCAAAATGGTCTATAATGATGACATTTTAACATTTAATCTTTTGACTCTAAATGACTTGTGGGTGTGAATTATGACTTTTTCAACTAAAATAAGTGTTTTTAAAGTCATTTCTGTGCCTGAAACGGGTCAAAATTGAAGTTTTTGAGTAAGCAAAACTAAGTAAAAATGGCAATTTTGGTCACTGTGAGGGTTTAAAAAGTGGTTATTCAACATGAGGCACGATTCAATTGACATTTTGAATCATTTTTGGTACAGTCCAAAAAATCTATTTTCGGATGAAAAACGATGACTCCAGACGTGTCGAACGTTCCCAAAATGGTCTATAATGATGAAATTTTAACATTTAATCTTTTGACTCTAAATGACTGTTGGATGTGAAATATGACTTTTTCAACTAAAATAAGTGTGTTTAAAGTCATTTCTGTGCCTGAAACTGGTCAAAATTAAAGCTTTTGAGTAAGCAAAACTGTGTAAAAATGGCAATTTTGGTCACTGTGAGGGTTTAAAAAGTGGGTATTCAACATGAGGCACGATCCAAATGACATTTTGAATAATTTTTGGTACAGTCCAAAAAAATCAATTTTCGGATGAAAAACGATGACTCCGGGCCTGTCGAACGTTCCCAAAATGGTCTATAATGATGAAATTTTAACATTTAATCTTTTGACTCCAAATGACTGTTGGATGTGAATTATGACTTTTTCCAACTAAAATAAGTGTGTTTAAGGTCATTTCTGTGCCTGAAACAGGTCAAAATTGAAGCTTTTGAGTAAGCAAAACTCTATAAAAATGGCAATTTTGGTCACTGTGAGGGTTTAAAAAGTGGTTATTCAACATGAGGCGCGATCTAATTGACATTTTGAATCATTTTTAGTACAGTCCAAAAAATCTATTTTCGGATGAAAAACGATGACTCCGGACGTGTCGAACGTTCCCAAAATGGTCTATAATGATGACATTTTAACATTTAATCTTTTGACTCTAAATGACTGTTGGATGTGAATTATGACTTTTTCAACTAAAATAAGTGTGTTTAAAGTCATTTCTGTGCCTGAAACGGGTCAAAATTGAAGCTTTTGAGTAAGCAAAACTCTGTAAAAATGGCAATTTTGGTCACTGTGAGGGTTTAAAAAGTGGTTATTCAACATGAGGCACGATCCAAATGACATTTTGAATCATTTTTGGTACAGTCCAAAAAATCAATTTTCGGATGAAAAACGATGACTCTGGACCTGTCGAACGTTCCCAAAATGGTCTATAATGATGAAATTTTTAACATTTAATCTTTTGACTCTGAATGACTGTTGGATGTGAAATATGACTTTGTCAACTAAAATAAGTGTGTTTAAAGTCATTTCTGTGCCTGAAACGGGTCAAAATTGAAGCTTTTGAGTAAGCAAAACTCTGTAAAAATGTCAATTTTGATCACTGTGATGGTTTAAAAAGTGGTTATCCAACATGAGGCATGATCCGATTGACATTTTGAATCATTTTTTGTTCAGTCCAAAATAATCAATTTTCGGATGAAAAACAATGACTCCGGACCTGTCGAACGTTACCAAAATGGTCTATAATTATGAAATTTTAACATTTAATCTTTTGACTCTAAATGACTTGTGGGTGTGAATTATGACTTTTTCAACTAAAATAAGTGTGTTTAAAGTCATTTCTGTGCCTGAAACGGGTCAAAATTGAAGCTTTTGAGTAAGCAAAACTCTGTAAAAATGGCAATTTTGGTCACTGTGAGGGTTTAAAAAGTGGTTATTCAACATGAGGCACGATTCAATTGACATTTTGAATCATTTTTGGTACAGTCCAAAAAATCAATTTTCGGATGAAAAATGATGACTCCGGACGTGTCGAACGTTCCCAAAATGGTCTATAATGATGAAATCTTAACATTTGATCTTTTGACTCTAAATGACTGTTGGATGTGAATTATGACTTTTTCAACTAAAATAAGTGTGTTTAGGGTCATTTCCGTGCGTGAAACGGGTCAAAATTGAAGCTTTTGAGTAAGCAAAACTCTGCAAAAATGGCAATTTTGGTCACTGTGAGGGTTTAAAAAGTGGTTATTCAACAAGAGGTGCGATCCAATTGACATTTTGAATCATTTTTGGTACAGTCCAAAAAATAAGTTTTCGGATGAAAAACGATGACTCCGGACCTGTCGAACGTTCCCAAAATGGTCTATAATTATGAAATTTTAACATTTAATCTTTTGACTCTAAATGACTGTTGGATGTGAATTATGACTTTTTCAACTACAATAATTGTGTTTAAAGTCATTTCTGTGCCTGAAACGGTTCAAAATGGAAGCTTTTGAGTAAGCAAAACTCTGTAAAAATGGCAATTTTGGTCACTGTGAGGGTTTAAAAAGTGGTTATTCAACATGAGGCATGATCCAATTGACATTTTGAATAATTTTTGGTACAGTCCAAAAAATCAATTTTCGGATGAAAACGATGACTCCTGACCTGTCGATCGTTCCCAAAATGGTCTATAATGATGAAATTTTAACATTTAATCTCTTGACTCTAAATGACTGTTGGATGTGAATTATGACTTTTTCAACTAAAATAAGTGTGTTTAAAGTCATTTCTGTGCCTGAAACGGTTCAAAATTGAAGCTTTTGAGTAAGCAAAACTCTGTAAAAATGGCAATTTTGGTCACTGTGAGGGTTTAAAAAATGGTTATTCAACATGAGGCATGATCCAATTGGCATTTTGAATCATTTTTGGTACAGTCCAAAAAATCAATTTTCGGATAAAAAACGATGACTTGTCGAACGTTCCCAAAATGGTCTATAATGATGACATTTTAACATTTAATCTCTTGACTCTGAATGACTGTTGGATGTGAAATATGACTTTGTCAACTAAAATAAGTGTGTTTAAAGTCATTTCTGTGCCTGAAACGGGTCAAAATTGAAGCTTTTGAGTAAGCAAAACTCTGTAAAAATGGCAATTTTGGTCACTGTGAGGGTTTAAAAAATGGTTATTCAACATGAGGCATGATCCAATTGGCATTTTGAATCATTTTTGGTACAGTCCAAAAAATCAATTTTCGGATAAAAAACGATGACTCCGGACCTGTCGAACGTTCCCAAAATGGTCTATAATGATGACATTTTAACATTTAATCTCTTGACTCTAAATGACTGTTGGATGTGAATTATGACTTTTTCAACTAAAATAAGTGTGTTTCAAGTCATTTCTGTGCCTGAAACGGTTCAAAATTGAAGCTTTTGAGTGAGCAAAACTCTGTAAAAATGGCAATTTTGGTCACTGTGAGGGTTTAAAAAGTGGTTATTCAACATGAGGCGCGATCTAATTGACATTTTGAATCATTTTTAGTACAGTCCAAAAAATCTATTTTCGGATGAAAAACGATGACTCCGGACGTGTCGAACGTTCCCAAAATGGTCTATAATGATGACATTTTAACATTTAATCTTTTGACTCTAAATGACTGTTGGATGTGAATTATGACTTTTTCAACTAAAATAAGTGTGTTTAAAGTCATTTCTGTGCCTGAAACGGGTCAAAATTGAAGCTTTTGAGTAAGCAAAACTCTGTAAAAATGGCAATTTTGGTCACTGTGAGGGTTTAAAAAGTGGTTATTCAACATGAGGTGCGATCCAATTGACATTTTGAATCATTTTTGGTACAGTCCAAAAAATAAGTTTTCGGATGAAAAACGATGACTCCGGACCTGTCGAACGTTCCCAAAATGGTCTATAATGATGAAATTTTAACATTTAATCTTTTGACTCTAAATGACTGTTGGATGTGAATTATGACTTTTTCAACTAAAATAAGTGTGTTTAAGGTCATTTCTGTGCCTGAAACATGTCAAAATTGAAGCTTTTGAGTAAGCAAAACTCTGTAAAAATGGCAATTTTGGTCACTGTGAGGGTTTAAAAAGTGGTTATTCAACATGAGGCACGACCCAAATGACATTTTGAATCATTTTTGGTACAGTCCAAAAAATCAATTTTCGGATGAAAAACGATGACTCTGGACCTGTCGAACGTTCCCAAAATGGTCTATAACCTCTTCGCCGCTAATGACAAGGGTAACTCGTCATGGAGTTTCCATTGATTTCAATGGAAATTACATTGAAGAGCCAGAAGAATCATAGCAGCCAAGTGGTTAATGATGAAATTTTTAACATTTAATCTTTTGACTCTGAATGACTGTTGGATGTGAAATATGACTTTGTCAACTAAAATAAGTGTGTTTAAAGTCATTTCTGTGCCTGAAACTGGTCAAAATTGAAGCATTTGAGTAAGTAAAACTGTGTAAAAATGGCAATTTTGGTCACTGTGAGGGTTTAAAAAGTGGGTATTCAACATGATGCACGATCCAAATGACATTTTGAATAATATTTGGTACAGTCCAAAATATCAATTTTCGGATGAAAAACGATGACTCCGGACCTGTCAAACGTTCCCAAAATGGTCTATAATGATGAAATTTTAACATTTGATCTTTTTACTCTAAATGACTGTTGGATGTGAATTATGACTTTTTCAACTAAAATAAGTGTGTTTAGGGTCATTTCTGTGCGTGAAACGGGTCAAAATTGAAGCTTTTGAGTAAGCAAAACTCTGCAAAAATTGCAATTTTGGTCACTGTGAGGGTTTAAAAAGTGGTTATTCAACATGAGGTGCGATCCAATTGACATTTTGAATCATTTTTGGTACAGTCCAAAAAATAAGTTTTCGGATGAAAAACGATGACTCCGGACCTGTCGAACGTTCCCAAAATGGTCTATAATGATGAAATTTTAACATTTAATCTTTTGACTCTAAATGACTGTTGGATGTGAATTATGACTTTTTCAACTAAAATAATTGTGTTTAAAGTCATTTCTGTGCCTGAAACGGTTCAAAATGGAAGCTTTTGAGTAAGCAAAACTCTGTAAAAATGGCAATTTTGGTCACTGTGAGGGTTTAAAAAGTGGTTATTCAACATGAGGCACGATTCAATTGACATTTTGAATCAGTTGTGGTACAGTCCAAAATATCAATTTTCGGATGAAAAACGATGACTCCGGACCTGTTGAACGTTCCCAAAATGGTCTATAATGATGAAATTTTAACATTTAATCTCTTGACTCTAAATGACTGTTGGACATGAATTATGACTTTTTCAACTAAATAAGTGTGTTTAAAGTCATTTCAATGCTTGAAACGGGTCAAAATTGAAGCTTTTGAGTAAGCAAAACTCTGTAAAAATGGCAATTTTGGTCACTGTTAGGGCTTAAAAAGTGGTTATTCAACATTATGCACGATCCAATTGACATTTTGAATCATTTTTGGTACAGTGCCAAAAATCAATTTTCGGATGAAAAACAATGACTCCGAACCTGTCGAACGTTCCCAAAATGGTCTATAATGATGACATTTTAACATTTAATCTTTTGACTCTAAATGACTTGTGGGTGTGAATTATGACTTTTTCAACTAAAATAAGTGTTTTTAAAGTCATTTCTGTGCCTGAAACGGGTCAAAATTGAAGTTTTTGAATAAGCAAAACTCTGTAAAAATGGCAATTTTGGTCACTGTGAGGGTTTAAAAAGTGGTTATTCAACATGAGGCACGATTCAATTGACATTTTGAATCATTTTTGGTACAGTCCAAAAAATCTATTTTCGGATGAAAAACGATGACTCCGGACGTGTCGAACGTTCCCAAAATGGTCTATAATGATGAAATTTTAACATTTAATCTTTTGACTCTAAATGACTGTTGGATGTGAAATATGACTTTTTCAACTAAAATAAGTGTGTTTAAAGTCATTTCTGTGCCTGAAACTGGTCAAAATTAAAGCTTTTGAGTAAGCAAAACTGTGTAAAAATGGCAATTTTGGTCACTGTGAGGGTTTAAAAAGTGGGTATTCAACATGAGGCACGATCCAAATGACATTTTGAATAATTTTTGGTACAGTCCAAAATATCAATTTTCGGATGAAAAACGATGACTCCGGACCTGTCAAACGTTCCCAAAATGGTCTATAATGATGAAATTTTAACATTTAATCTCTTGACTCTAAATGACTGTTGGATGTGAATTATGACTTTTTCAACTAAAATAAGTGTGTTTAGGGTCATTTCTGTGCCTGAAACGGGTCAAAATTGAAGCTTTTGAGCGAGCAAAACTCTGCAAAAATGGCAATTTTGGTCACTGTGAGGGTTTAAAAAGTGGTTATTCAACATGAGGCATGATCCAATTGACATTTTGAATCATTTTTGGTACAGTCCAAAAAAATCAATTTTCGGATGAAAAACGATGACTCCGGGCCTGTCGAACGTTCCCAAAATGGTCTATAATGATGAAATTTTAACATTTAATCTTTTGACTCCAAATGACTGTTGGATGTGAATTATGACTTTTTCCAACTAAAATAAGTGTGTTTAAGGTCATTTCTGTGCCTGAAACAGGTCAAAATTGAAGCTTTTGAGTAAGCAAAACTCTATAAAAATGGCAATTTTGGTCACTGTGAGGGTTTAAAAAGTGGTTATTCAACATGAGGCGCGATCTAATTGACATTTTGAATCATTTTTAGTACAGTCCAAAAAATCTATTTTCGGATGAAAAACGATGACTCCGGACGTGTCGAACGTTCCCAAAATGGTCTATAATGATGACATTTTAACATTTAATCTTTTGACTCTAAATGACTGTTGGATGTGAATTATGACTTTTTCAACTAAAATAAGTGTGTTTAAAGTCATTTCTGTGCCTGAAACGGGTCAAAATTGAAGCTTTTGAGTAAGCAAAACTCTGTAAAAATGGCAATTTTGGTCACTGTGAGGGTTTAAAAAGTGGTTATTCAACATGAGGCACGATCCAAATGACATTTTGAATCATTTTTGGTACAGTCCAAAAAATCAATTTTCGGATGAAAAACGATGACTCTGGACCTGTCGAACGTTCCCAAAATGGTCTATAATGATGAAATTTTTAACATTTAATCTTTTGACTCTGAATGACTGTTGGATGTGAAATATGACTTTGTCAACTAAAATAAGTGTGTTTAAAGTCATTTCTGTGCCTGAAACGGGTCAAAATTGAAGCTTTTGAGTAAGCAAAACTCTGTAAAAATGTCAATTTTGATCACTGTGATGGTTTAAAAAGTGGTTATCCAACATGAGGCATGATCCGATTGACATTTTGAATCATTTTTGGTACAGTCCAAAATAATCAATTTTCGGATGAAAAACAATGACGCCGGACCTGTCGAACGTTACCAAAATGGTCTATAATTATGAAATTTTAACATTTAATCTTTTGACTCTAAATGACTTGTGGGTGTGAATTATGACTTTTTCAACTAAAATAAGTGTGTTTAAAGTCATTTCTGTGCCTGAAACGGGTCAAAATTGAAGCTTTTGAGTAAGCAAAACTCTGTAAAAATGGCAATATTGGTCACTGTGAGGGTTTAAAAAGTGGTTATTCAACATGAGGCACGATTCAATTGACATTTTGAATCATTTTTGGTACAGTCCAAAAAATCAATTTTCGGATGAAAAATGATGACTCCGGACGTGTCGAACGTTCCCAAAATGGTCTATAATGATGAAATCTTAACATTTGATCTTTTGACTCTAAATGACTGTTGGATGTGAATTATGACTTTTTCAACTAAAATAAGTGTGTTTAGGGTCATTTCTGTGCGTGAAACGGGTCAAAATTGAAGCTTTTGAGTAAGCAAAACTCTGCAAAAATGGCAATTTTGGTCACTGTGAGGGTTTAAAAAGTGGTTATTCAACATGAGGTGCGATCCAATTGACATTTTGAATCATTTTTGGTACAGTCCAAAAAATAAGTTTTCGGATGAAAAACGATGACTCCGGACCTGTCGAACGTTCCCAAAATGGTCTATAATTATGAAATTTTAACATTTAATCTTTTGACTCTAAATGACTGTTGGATGTGAATTATGACTTTTTCAACTAAAATAATTGTGTTTAAAGTCATTTCTGTGCCTGAAACGCTTCAAAATGGAAGCTTTTGAGTAAGCAAAACTCTGTAAAAATGGCAATTTTGGTCACTGTGAGGGTTTAAAAAGTGGTTATTCAACATGAGGCATGATCCAATTGACATTTTGACTCATTTTTGGTACAGTCCAAAAAATCAATTTTCGGATGAAAACGATGACTCCGGACCTGTCGATCGTTCCCAAAATGGTCTATAATGATGAAATTTTAACATTTAATCTCTTGACTCTAAATGACTGTTGGATGTGAATTATGACTTTTTCAACTAAAATAAGTGTGTTTAAAGTCATTTCTGTGCCTGAAACGGTTCAAAATTGAAGCTTTTGAGTAAGCAAAACTCTGTAAAAATGGCAATTTTGGTCACTGTGAGGGTTTAAAAAATGGTTATTCAACATGAGGCATGATCCAATTGGCATTTTGAATCATTTTTGGTACAGTCCAAAAAATCAATTTTCGGATAAAAAACGATGACCTGTCGAACGTTCCCAAAATGGTCTATAATGATGACATTTTAACATTTAATCTCTTGACTCTAAATGACTGTTGGATGTGAATTATGACATTTTCAACTAAAATAAGTGTGTTTCAAGTCATTTCTGTGCCTGAAACGGTTCAAAATTGAAGCTTTTGAGTGAGCAAAACTCTGTAAAAATGGCAATTTTGGTCACTGTGAGGGTTTAAAAAGTGGTTATTCAACATGAGGCACGATTCAATTGACATTTTGAATCATTTTTGGTACAGTCCAAAATATCAATTTTCGGATGAAAAACGATGACTCCGGACCTGTTGAACGTTGTCAAAAAGGTCTATAATGATGAAATTTTAACATTTAATCTTTTGACTCTAAATGACTGTTGGATGTGAATTATGACTTTTTCAACTAAAATAAGTGTGTTTAAGGTCATTTCTGTGCCTGAAACATGTCAAAATTGAAGCTTTTGAGTAAGCAAAACTCTGTAAAAATGGCAATTTTGGTCACTGTGAGGGTTTAAAAAGTGGTTATTCAACATGAGGCACGACCCAAATGACATTTTGAATCATTTTTGGTACAGTCCAAAAAATCAATTTTCGGATGAAAAACGATGACTCTGGACCTGTCGAACGTTCCCAAAATGGTCTATAATGATGAAATTTTTAACATTTAATCTTTTGACTCTGAATGACTGTTGGATGTGAAATATGACTTTGTCAACTAAAATAAGTGTGTTTAAAGTCATTTCTGTGCCTGAAACTGGTCAAAGTTGAAGCTTTTGAGTAAGTAAAACTGTGTAAAAATGGCAATTTTGGTCACTGTGAGGGTTTAAAAAGTGGTTATTCAACATGAGGCACGATTCAATTGACATTTTGAATCATTTTTGGTACAGTCCAAAATATCAATTTTCGGATGAAAAACGATGACTCTGGACCTGTCGAACGTTCCCAAAATGGTCTATAATGATGAAATTTTAACATTTAATCTTTTGACTCTAAATGACTGTTGGATGTGAATTATGACTTTTTCAACTAAAATAAGTGTGTTTAAGGTCATTTCTGCGCCTGAAACATGTCAAAATTGAAGCATTTGAGTAAGCAAAACTCTGTAAAAATGGCAATTTTGGTCACTGTGAGGGTTTAAAAAGTGGTTATTCAACATGAGGCACGATCCAAATTACATTTTGAATCATTTTTGGTACAGTCCAAAAAATCAATTTTCGGATGAAAAACGATGACTCTGGACCTGTCGAACGTTCCCAAAATGGTCTATAATGATGAAATTTTTAACATTTAATCTTTTGACTCTGAATGACTGTTGGATGTGAAATATGACTTTGTCAACTAAAATAAGTGTGTTTAAAGTCATTTCTGTGCCTGAAACGGGTCAAAATTGAAGCTTTTGAGTAAGCAAAATTCTGTAAAAATGGCAATTTTGGTCACTGTGAGGGTTTAAAAAGTGGTTATTCAACATGAGGCACGATCCAATTGACATTTTGAATCAGTTGTGGTACAGTCCAAAAAATCAATTTTCGGATGAGAAACGATGACTCCGGACCTGTCGAACGTTCCCAAAATGGTCTATAATGATGAAATTTTAACATTTAATCTCTTGACTCTAAATGACTGTTGGACATGAATTATGACTTTTTCAACTAAATAAGTGTGTTTAAAGTCATTTCAATGCCTGAAACGGGTCAAAATTGAAGCTTTTGAGTAAGCAAAACTCTGTAAAAATGGCAATTTTGGTCACTGTTAGGGCTTAAAAAGTGGTTATTCAACATTATGCACGATCCAATTGACATTTTGAATCATTTTTGGTACAGTGCCAAAAATCAATTTTCGGATGAAAAACAATGACTCCGAACCTGTCGAACGTTCCCAAAATGGTCTATAATGATGACATTTTAACATTTAATCTTTTGACTCTAAATGACTTGTGGGTGTGAATTATGACTTTTTCAACTAAAATAAGTGTTTTTAAAGTCATTTCTGTGCCTGAAACGGGTCAAAATTGAAGTTTTTGGGTAAGCAAAACTCTGTAAAAATGGCAATTTTGGTCACTGTGAGGGTTTAAAAAGTGGTTATTCAACATGAGGCACGATTCAATTGACATTTTGAATCATTTTTGGTACAGTCCAAAAAATCTATTTTCGGATGAAAAACAATGACTCCGGACGTGTCGAACGTTCCCAAAATGGTCTATAATGATGAAATTTTAACATTTAATCTTTTGACTCTAAATGACTGTTGGATGTGAAATATGACTTTTTCAACTAAAATAAGTGTGTTTAAAGTCATTTCTGTGCCTGAAACGGGTCAAAATTGAAGCTTTTGAGTAAGCAAAACTCTGCAAAAATGGCAATTTTGGTCACTGTGAGGGTTTAAAAAGTGGTTATTCAACATGAGGTGCGATCCAATTGACATTTTGAATCATTTTTGGTACAGTCCAAAAAATAAGTTTTCGGATGAAAAACGATGACTCCGGACCTGTCGAACGTTCCCAAAATGGTCTATAATGATGAAATTTTAACATTTAATCTTTTGACTCTAAATGACTGTTGGATGTGAATTATGACTTTTTCAACTAAAATAAGTGTGTTTAAAGTCATTTCTGTGCCTGAAACGGTTCAAAATGGAAGCTTTTGAATAAGCAAAACTCTGTAAAAATGGCAATTTTGGTCACTGTGAGGGTTTAAAAAGTGGTTATTCAACATGAGGCATGATCCAATTGACATTTTGAATCATTTTTGGTACAGTCCAAAAAATCAATTTTTGGATGAAAAACGATGACTCCGGACCTGTCGAACGTTCCCAAAATGGTCTATAATGATGACATTTTAACATTTAATCTCTTGACTCTGAATGACTGTTGGATGTGAAATATGACTTTGTCAACTAAAATAAGTGTGTTTAAAGTCATTTCTGTGCCTGAAACGGGTCAAAATTGAAGCTGTGGAGTAAGCAAAACTCTGTAAAAATGGCAATTTTGGTCACTGTGAGTGTTTAAAAAATGGTTATTCAACATGAGGCATGATCCAATTGGCATTTTGAATCATTTTTGGTACAGTCCAAAAAATCAATTTTCGGATAAAAAACGATGACTCCGGACCTGTCGAACGTTCCCAAAATGGTCTATAATGATGACATTTTAACATTTAATCTCTTGACTCTAAATGACTGTTGGATGTGAATTATGACTTTTTCAACTAAAATAAGTGTGTTTCAAGTCATTTCTGTGCCTGAAACGGTTCAAAATTGAAGCTTTTGAGTGAGCAAAACTCTGTAAAAATGGCAATTTTGGTCACTGTGAGGGTTTAAAAAGTGGTTATTCAACATGAGGCATGATCCAATTGACATTTTGAATCATTTTTGGTACAGTCCAAAAAAATCAATTTTCGGATGAAAAACGATGACTCCGGGCCTGTCGAACGTTCCCAAAATGGTCTATAATGATGAAATTTTAACATGTAATCTTTTGACTCTAAATGACTGTTGGATGTGAATTATGACTTTTTCCAACTAAAATAAGTGTGTTTAAGGTCATTTCTGTGCCTGAAACAGGTCAAAATTGAAGCTTTTGAGTAAGCAAAACTCTGTAAAAATGGCAATTTTGGTCACTGTGAGGGTTTAAAAAGTGGTTATTCAACATGAGGCGCGATCTAATTGACATTTTGAATCATTTTTAGTACAGTCCAAAAAATCTATTTTCGGATGAAAAACGATGACTCCGGACGTGTCGAACGTTCCCAAAATGGTCTATAATGATGACATTTTAACATTTAATCTTTTGACTCTAAATGACTGTTGGATGTGAATTATGACTTTTTCAACTAAAATAAGTGTGTTTAAAGTCATTTCTGTGCCTGAAACGGGTCAAAATTGAAGCTTTTGAGTAAGCAAAACTCTGTAAAAATGGCAATTATGGTCACTGTGAGGGTTTAAAAAGTGGTTATTCAACATGAGGCACGATCCAAATGACATTTTGAATCATTTTTGGTACAGTCCAAAAAATCAATTTTCGGATGAAAAACGATGACTCTGGACCTGTCGAACGTTCCCAAAATGGTCTATAATGATGAAATTTTTAACATTTAATCTTTTGACTCTGAATGACTGTTGGATGTGAAATATGACTTTGTCAACTAAAATAAGTGTGTTTAAAGTCATTTCTGTGCCTGAAACGGGTCAAAATTGAAGCTTTTGAGTAAGCAAAACTCTGTAAAAATGTCAATTTTGATCACTGTGATGGTTTAAAAAGTGGTTATCCAACATGAGGCATGATCCGATTGACATTTTGAATCATTTTTGGTACAGTCCAAAATAATCAATTTTCGGATGAAAAACAATGACTCCGGACCTGTCGAACGTTACCAAAACGGTCTATAATTATGAAATTTTAACATTTAATCTTTTGACTCTAAATGACTGTTGGATGTGAATTATGACTTTTTCCAACTAAAATAAGTGTGTTTAAAGTCATTTCTGTGCCTTAAACGGGTCAAAATTGAAGCTTTTGAGTAAGCAAAACTCTGCAAAAATGGCAATTTTGGTCACTGTGAGGGTTTAAAAAGTGGGTATTCAACATGAGGCACGATCCAAATGACATTTTGAATAATTTTTGGTACAGTCCAAAATATCAATTTTCGGATGAAAAACGATGACTCCGGACCTGTCAAACGTTCCCAAAATGGTCTATAATGATGAAATTTTAACATTTAATCTTTTGACTCTAAATGACTGTTGGATGTGAATTATGACTTTTTCAACTAAAATAATTGTGTTTAAAGTCATTTCTGTGCCTGAAACGGTTCAAAATGGAAGCTTTTGAGTAAGCAAAACTCTGTAAAAATGGCAATTTTGGTCACTGTGAGGGTTTAAAAAGTGGTTATTCAACATGAGGCACGATTCAATTGACATTTTGAATCATTTTTGGTACAGTCCAAAATATTAATTTTCGGATGAAAAACGATGACTCCGGACCTGTTGAACGTTCCCAAAATGGTCTATAATGATGAAATTTTAACATTTAATCTTTTGACTCTAAATGACTGTTGGATGTGAATTATGACTTTTTCAACTAAAATAAGTGTGTTTAAGGTCATTTCTGCGCCTGAAACATGTCAAAATTGAAGCTTTTGAGTAAGCAAAACTCTGTAAAAATGGCAATTTTGGTCACTGTGAGGGTTTAAAAAGTGGTTATTCAACATGAGGCACGATCCAAATTACATTTTGAATCATTTTTGGTACAGTCCAAAAAATCAATTTTCGGATGAAAAACGATGACTCTGGACCTGTCGAACGTTCCCAAAATGGTCTATAATGATGAAATTTTTAACATTTAATCTTTTGACTCTGAATGACTGTTGGATGTGAAATATGACTTTGTCAACTAAAATAAGTGTGTTTAAAGTCATTTCTGTGCCTGAAACGGGTCAAAATTGAAGCTTTTGAGTAAGCAAAATTCTGTAAAAATGGCAATTTTGGTCACTGTGAGGGTTTAAAAAGTGGTTATTCAACATGAGGCACGATCCAATTGACATTTTGAATCAGTTGTGGTACAGTCCAAAAAAATCAATTTTCGGATGAGAAACGATGACTCCGGACCTGTCGAACGTTCCCAAAATGGTCTATAATGATGAAATTTTAACATTTAATCTCTTGACTCTAAATGACTGTTGGACATGAATTATGACTTTTTCAACTAAATAAGTGTGTTTAAAGTCATTTCAATGCCTGAAACGGGTCAAAATTGAAGCTTTTGAGTAAGCAAAACTCTGTAAAAATGGCAATTTTGGTCACTGTTAGGGCTTAAAAAGTGGTTATTCAACATTATGCACGATCCAATTGACATTTTGAATCATTTTTGGTACAGTGCCAAAAATCAATTTTCGGATGAAAAACAATGACTCCGAACCTGTCGAACGTTCCCAAAATGGTCTATAATGATGACATTTTAACATTTAATCTTTTGACTCTAAATGACTTGTGGGTGTGAATTATGACTTTTTCAACTAAAATAAGTGTTTTTAAAGTCATTTCTGTGCCTGAAACGGGTCAAAATTGAAGTTTTTGAGTAAGCAAAACTCTGTAAAAATGGCAATTTTGGTCACTGTGAGGGTTTAAAAAGTGGTTATTCAACATGAGGCACGATTCAATTGACATTTTGAATCATTTTTGGTACAGTCCAAAAAATCTATTTTCGGATGAAAAACGATGACTCCGGACGTGTCGAACGTTCCCAAAATGTTCTATAATGATGAAATTTTAACATTTAATCTTTTGACTCTAAATGACTGTTGGATGTGAATTATGACTTTTTCAACTAAAATAAGTGTGTTTAAAGTCATTTCTGTGCCTGAAACGGGTCAAAATTGAAGCTTTTGAGTAAGCAAAACTCTGTAAAAATGGCAATTTTGGTCACTGTGAGGGTTTAAAAAGTGGTTATTCAACATGAGGCACGATCCAAATGACATTTTGAATCATTTTTGGTACAGTCCAAAAAATCAATTTTCGGATGAAAAACGATGACTCTGGAGCTGTCGAACGTTCCCAAAATGGTCTATAATGATGAAATTTTTAACATTTAATCTTTTGACTCTGAATGACTGTTGGATGTGAAATATGACTTTGTCAACTAAAATAAGTGTGTTTAAAGTCATTTCTGTGCCTGAAACGGGTCAAAATTGAAGCTTTTGAGTAAGCAAAACTCTGTAAAAATGTCAATTTTGATCACTGTGATGGTTTAAAAAGTGGTTATCCAACATGAGGCATGATCCGATTGACATTTTGAATCATTTTTGGTACAGTCCAAAATAATCAATTTTCGGATGAAAAACAATGACTCCGGACCTGTCGAACGTTCCCAAAATGGTCTATAATGATGAAATCTTAACATTTGATCTTTTGACTCTAAATGACTGTTGGATGTGAATTATGACTTTTTCAACTAAAATAAGTGTGTTTAGGGTCATTTCTGTGCGTGAAACGGGTCAAAATTGAAGCTTTTGAGTAAGCAAAACTCTGCAAAAATGGCAATTTTGGTCACTGTGAGGGTTTAAAAAGTGGTTATTCAACATGAGGTGCGATCCAATTGACATTTTGAATCATTTTTGGTACAGTCCAAAAAATAAGTTTTCGGATGAAAAACGATGACTCCGGACCTGTCGAACGTTCCCAAAATGGTCTATAATTATGAAATTTTAACATTTAATCTTTTGACTCTAAATGACTGTTGGATGTGAATTATGACTTTTTCAACTAAAATAATTGTGTTTAAAGTCATTTCTGTGCCTGAAACGCTTCAAAATGGAAGCTTTTGAGTAAGCAAAACTCTGTAAAAATGGCAATTTTGGTCACTGTGAGGGTTTAAAAAGTGGTTATTCAACATGAGGCATGATCCAATTGACATTTTGACTCATTTTTGGTACAGTCCAAAAAATCAATTTTCGGATGAAAACGATGACTCCGGACCTGTCGATCGTTCCCAAAATGGTCTATAATGATGAAATTTTAACATTTAATCTCTTGACTCTAAATGACTGTTGGATGTGAATTATGACTTTTTCAACTAAAATAAGTGTGTTTAAAGTCATTTCTGTGCCTGAAACGGTTCAAAATTGAAGCTTTTGAGTAAGCAAAACTCTGTAAAAATGGCAATTTTGGTCACTGTGAGGGTTTAAAAAATGGTTATTCAACATGAGGCATGATCCAATTGGCATTTTGAATCATTTTTGGTACAGTCCAAAAAATCAATTTTCGGATAAAAAACGATGACCTGTCGAACGTTCCCAAAATGGTCTATAATGATGACATTTTAACATTTAATCTCTTGACTCTAAATGACTGTTGGATGTGAATTATGACATTTTCAACTAAAATAAGTGTGTTTCAAGTCATTTCTGTGCCTGAAACGGTTCAAAATTGAAGCTTTTGAGTGAGCAAAACTCTGTAAAAATGGCAATTTTGGTCACTGTGAGGGTTTAAAAAGTGGTTATTCAACATGAGGCACGATTCAATTGACATTTTGAATCATTTTTGGTACAGTCCAAAATATCAATTTTCGGATGAAAAACGATGACTCCGGACCTGTTGAACGTTGTCAAAATGGTCTATAATGATGAAATTTTAACATTTAATCTTTTGACTCTAAATGACTGTTGGATGTGAATTATGACTTTTTCAACTAAAATAAGTGTGTTTAAGGTCATTTCTGTGCCTGAAACATGTCAAAATTGAAGCTTTTGAGTAAGCAAAACTCTGTAAAAATGGCAATTTTGGTCACTGTGAGGGTTTAAAAAGTGGTTATTCAACATGAGGCACGACCCAAATGACATTTTGAATCATTTTTGGTACAGTCCAAAAAATCAATTTTCGGATGAAAAACGATGACTCTGGACCTGTCGAACGTTCCCAAAATGGTCTATAATGATGAAATTTTTAACATTTAATCTTTTGACTCTGAATGACTGTTGGATGTGAAATATGACTTTGTCAACTAAAATAAGTGTGTTTAAAGTCATTTCTGTGCCTGAAACTGGTCAAAGTTGAAGCTTTTGAGTAAGTAAAACTGTGTAAAAATGGCAATTTTGGTCACTGTGAGGGTTTAAAAAGTGGGTATTCAACATGAGGCACGATCCAAATGACATTTTGAATAATTTTTGGTACAGTCCAAAATATCAATTTTCGGATGAAAAACGATGACTCCGGACCTGTCAAACGTTCCCAAAATGGTCTATAATGATGAAATTTTAACATTAGATCTTTTTACTCTAAATGACTGTTGGATGTGAATTATGACTTTTTCAACTAAAATAAGTGTGTTTAGGGTCATTTCTGTGCGTGAAACGGGTCAAAATTGAAGCTTTTGAGTAAGCAAAACTCTGCAAAAATGGCAATTTTGGTCACTGTGAGGGTTTAAAAAGTGGTTATTCAACATGAGGCACGATTCAATTGACATTTTGAATCATTTTTGGTACAGTCCAAAATATCAATTTTCGGATGAAAAACGATGACTCCGGACCTGTTGAACGTTCCCAAAATGGTCTATAATGATGAAATTTTAACATTTAATCTTTTGACTCTAAATGACTGTTGGATGTGAATTATGACTTTTTCAACTAAAATAAGTGTGTTTAAGGTCATTTCTGCGCCTGAAACATGTCAAAATTGAAGCATTTGAGTAAGCAAAACTCTGTAAAAATGGCAATTTTGGTCACTGTGAGGGTTTAAAAAGTGGTTATTCAACATGAGGCACGATCCAAATTACATTTTGAATCATTTTTGGTACAGTCCAAAAAATCAATTTTCGGATGAAAAACGATGACTCTGGACCTGTCGAACGTTCCCAAAATGGTCTATAATGATGACATTTTTAACATTTAATCTTTTGACTCTGAATGACTGTTGGATGTGAAATATGACTTTGTCAACTAAAATAAGTGTGTTTAAAGTCATTTCTGTGCCTGAAACGGGTCAAAATTGAAGCTTTTGAGTAAGCAAAATTCTGTAAAAATGGCAATTTTGGTCACTGTGAGGGTTTAAAAAGTGGTTATTCAACATGAGGCACGATCCAATTGACATTTTGAATCAGTTGTGGTACAGTCCAAAAAATCAATTTTCGGATGAGAAACGATGACTCCGGACCTGTCGAACGTTCCCAAAATGGTCTATAATGATGAAATTTTAACATTTAATCTCTTGACTCTAAATGACTGTTGGACATGAATTATGACTTTTTCAACTAAATAAGTGTGTTTAAAGTCATTTCAATGCCTGAAACGGGTCAAAATTGAAGCTTTTGAGTAAGCAAAACTCTGTAAAAATGGCAATTTTGGTCACTGTTAGGGCTTAAAAAGTGGTTATTCAACATTATGCACGATCCAATTGACATTTTGAATCATTTTTGGTACAGTGCCAAAAATCAATTTTCGGATGAAAAACAATGACTCCGAACCTGTCGAACGTTCCCAAAATGGTCTATAATGATGACATTTTAACATTTAATCTTTTGACTCTAAATGACTTGTGGGTGTGAATTATGACTTTTTCAACTAAAATAAGTGTGTTTAAAGTCATTTCTGTGCCTGAAACGGGTCAAAATTGAAGTTTTTGGGTAAGCAAAACTCTGTAAAAATGGCAATTTTGGTCACTGTGAGGGTTTAAAAAGTGGTTATTCAACATGAGGCACGATTCAATTGACATTTTGAATCATTTTTGGTACAGTCCAAAAAATCTATTTTCGGATGAAAAACAATGACTCCGGACGTGTCGAACGTTCCCAAAATGGTCTATAATGATGAAATTTTAACATTTAATCTTTTGACTCTAAATGACTGTTGGATGTGAAATATGACTTTTTCAACTAAAATAAGTGTGTTTAAAGTCATTTCTGTGCCTGAAACTGGTCAAAATTAAAGCTTTTGAGGAAGCAAAACTGTGTAAAAATGGCAATTTTGGTCACTGTGAGGGTTTAAAAAGTGGGTATTCAACATGAGGCACGATCCAAATGACATTTTGAATAATTTTTGGTACAGTCCAAAATATCAATTTTCGGATGAAAAACGATGACTCCGGACCTGTCAAACGTTCCCAAAATGGTCTATAATGATGAAATTTTAACATTTAATCTTTTGACTCTAAATGACTGTTGGATGTGAATTATGACTTTTTCAACTAAAATAAGTGTGTTTAGGGTCATTTCTGTGCCTGAAACGGGTCAAAATTGAAGCTTTTGAGTAAGCAAAACTCTGCAAAAATGGCAATTTTGGTCACTGTGAGGGTTTAAAAAGTGGTTATTCAACATGAGGTGCGATCCAATTGACATTTTGAATCATTTTTGGTACAGTCCAAAAAATAAGTTTTCGGATGAAAAACGATGACTCCGGACCTGTCGAACGTTCCCAAAATGGTCTATAATGATGAAATTTTAACATTTAATCTTTTGACTCTAAATGACTGTTGGATGTGAATTATGACTTTTTCAACTAAAATAAGTGTGTTTAAAGTCATTTCTGTGCCTGAAACGGTTCAAAATGGAAGCTTTTGAATAAGCAAAACTCTGTAAAAATGGCAATTTTGGTCACTGTGAGGGTTTAAAAAGTGGTTATTCAACATGAGGCATGATCCAATTGACATTTTGAATCATTTTTGGTACAGTCCAAAAAATCAATTTTTGGATGAAAAACGATGACTCCGGACCTGTCGAACGTTCCCAAAATGGTCTATAATGATGACATTTTAACATTTAATCTCTTGACTCTGAATGACTGTTGGATGTGAAATATGACTTTGTCAACTAAAATAAGTGTGTTTAAAGTCATTTCTGTGCCTGAAACGGGTCAAAATTGAAGCTGTGGAGTAAGCAAAACTCTGTAAAAATGGCAATTTTGGTCACTGTGAGGGTTTAAAAAATGGTTATTCAACATGAGGCATGATCCAATTGGCATTTTGAATCATTTTTGGTACAGTCCAAAAAATCAATTTTCGGATAAAAAACGATGACTCCGGACCTGTCGAACGTTCCCAAAATGGTCTATAATGATGACATTTTAACATTTAATCTCTTGACTCTAAATGACTGTTGGATGTGAATTATGACTTTTTCAACTAAAATAAGTGTGTTTCAAGTCATTTCTGTGCCTGAAACGGTTCAAAATTGAAGCTTTTGAGTGAGCAAAACTCTGTAAAAATGGCAATTTTGGTCACTGTGAGGGTTTAAAAAGTGGTTATTCAACATGAGGCATGATCCAATTGACATTTTGAATCATTTTTGGTACAGTCCAAAAAAATCAATTTTCGGATGAAAAACGATGACTCCGGGCCTGTCGAACGTTCCCAAAATGGTCTATAATGATGAAATTTTAACATGTAATCTTTTGACTCTAAATGACTGTTGGATGTGAATTATGACTTTTTCCAACTAAAATAAGTGTGTTTAAGGTCATTTCTGTGCCAGAAACAGGTCAAAATTGAAGCTTTTGAGTAAGCAAAACTCTGTAAAAATGGCAATTTTGGTCACTGTGAGGGTTTAAAAAGTGGTTATTCAACATGAGGCGCGATCTAATTGACATTTTGAATCATTTTTAGTACAGTCCAAAAAATCTATTTTCGGATGAAAAACGATGACTCCGGACGTGTCGAACGTTCCCAAAATGGTCTATAATGATGACATTTTAACATTTAATCTTTTGACTCTAAATGACTGTTGGATGTGAATTATGACTTTTTCAACTAAAATAAGTGTGTTTAAAGTCATTTCTGTGCCTGAAACGGGTCAAAATTGAAGCTTTTGAGTAAGCAAAACTCTGTAAAAATGGCAATTATGGTCACTGTGAGGGTTTAAAAAGTGGTTATTCAACATGAGGCACGATCCAAATGACATTTTGAATCATTTTTGGTACAGTCCAAAAAATCAATTTTCGGATGAAAAACGATGACTCTGGACCTGTCGAACGTTCCCAAAATGGTCTATAATGATGAAATTTTTAACATTTAATCTTTTGACTCTGAATGACTGTTGGATGTGAAATATGACTTTGTCAACTAAAATAAGTGTGTTTAAAGTCATTTCTGTGCCTGAAACGGGTCAAAATTGAAGCTTTTGAGTAAGCAAAACTCTGTAAAAATGTCAATTTTGATCACTGTGATGGTTTAAAAAGTGGTTATCCAACATGAGGCATGATCCGATTGACATTTTGAATCATTTTTGGTACAGTCCAAAATAATCAATTTTCGGATGAAAAACAATGACTCCGGACCTGTCGAACGTTACCAAAACGGTCTATAATTATGAAATTTTAACATTTAATCTTTTGACTCTAAATGACTGTTGGATGTGAATTATGACTTTTTCCAACTAAAATAAGTGTGTTTAAAGTCATTTCTGTGCCTTAAACGGGTCAAAATTGAAGCTTTTGAGTAAGCAAAACTCTGCAAAAATGGCAATTTTGGTCACTGTGAGGGTTTAAAAAGTGGGTATTCAACATGAGGCCCGATCCAAATGACATTTTGAATAATTTTTGGTACAGTCCAAAATATCAATTTTCGGATGAAAAACGATGACTCCGGACCTGTCAAACGTTCCCAAAATGGTCTATAATGATGAAATTTTAACATTTAATCTTTTGACTCTAAATGACTGTTGGATGTGAATTATGACTTTTTCAACTAAAATAATTGTGTTTAAAGTCATTTCTGTGCCTGAAACGGTTCAAAATTGAAGCTTTTGAGTAAGCAAAACTCTGTAAAAATGGCAATTTTGGTCACTGTTAGGGCTTAAAAAGTGGTTATTCAACATTATGCACGATCCAATTGACATTTTGAATCATTTTTGGTACAGTTCCAAAAATCAATTTTCGGATGAAAAACAATGACTCCGAACCTGTCGAACGTTCCCAAAATGGTCTATAATGATGACATTTTAACATTTAATCTTTTGACTCTAAATGACTTGTGGGTGTGAATTATGACTTTTTCAACTAAAATAAGTGTTTTTAAAGTCATTTCTGTGCCTGAAACGGGTCAAAATTGAAGTTTTTGAGTAAGCAAAACTCTGTAAAAATGGCAATTTTGGTCACTGTGAGGGTTTAAAAAGTGGTTATTCAACATGAGGCACGATTCAATTGACATTTTGAATCATTTTTGGTACAGTCCAAAAAATCTATTTTCGGATGAAAAACGATGACTCCGGACGTGTCGAACGTTCCCAAAATGTTCTATAATGATGAAATTTTAACATTTAATCTTTTGACTCTAAATGACTGTTGGATGTGAAATATGACTTTTTCAACTAAAATAAGTGTGTTTAAAGTCATTTCTGTGCCTGAAACTGGTCAAAATTAAAGCTTTTGAGTAAGCAAAACTGTGTAAAAATGGCAATCTTGGTCACTGTGAGGGTTTAAAAAGTGGGTATTCAACATGAGGCACGATCCAAATGACATTTTGAATAATTTTTGGTACAGTCCAAAATATCAATTTTCGGATGAAAAACGATGACTCCGGACCTGTCAAACGTTCCCAAAATGGTCTATAATGATGAAATTTTAACATTTAATCTTTTGACTCTAAATGACTGTTGGATGTGAATTATGACTTTTTCAACTAAAATAAGTGTGTTTAGGGTCATTTCTGTGCCTGAAACGGGTCAAAATTGAAGCTTTTGAGTAAGCAAAACTCTGCAAAAATGGCAATTTTGGTCACTGTGAGGGTTTAAAAAGTGGTTATTCAACATGAGGTGCGATCCAATTGACATTTTGAATCATTTTTGGTACAGTCCAAAAAATAAGTTTTCGGATGAAAAACGATGACTCCGGACCTGTCGAACGTTCCCAAAATGGTCTATAATGATGACATTTTAACATTTAATCTCTTGACTCTGAATGACTGTTGGATGTGAAATATGACTTTGTCAACTAAAATAAGTGTGTTTAAAGTCATTTCTGTGCCTGAAACGGGTCAAAATTGAAGCTTTTGAGTAAGCAAAACTCTGTAAAAATGGCAATTTTGGTCACTGTGAGGGTTTAAAAAATGGTTATTCAACATGAGGCATGATCCAATTGGCATTTTGAATCATTTTTGGTACAGTCCAAAAAATCAATTTTCGGATAAAAAACGATGACTCCGGACCTGTCGAACGTTCCCAAAATGGTCTATAATGATGACATTTTAACATTTAATCTCTTGACTCTAAATGACTGTTGGATGTGATTTATGACTTTTTCAACTAAAATAAGTGTGTTTCAAGTCATTTCTGTGCCTGAAACGGTTCAAAATTGAAGCTTTTGAGTGAGCAAAACTCTGTAAAAATGGCAATTTTGGTCACTGTGAGGGTTTAAAAAGTGGTTATTCAACATGAGGCATGATCCAATTGACATTTTGAATCATTTTTGGTACAGTCCAAAAAAATCAATTTTCGGATGAAAAACGATGACTCCGGGCCTGTCGAACGTTCCCAAAATGGTCTATAATGATGAAATTTTAACATTTAATTTTTTGACTCTAAATGACTGTTGGATGTGAATTATGACTTTTTCCAACTAAAATAAGTGTGTTTAAGGTCATTTCTGTGCCTGAAACAGGTCAAAATTGAAGCTTTTGAGTAAGCAAAACTCTGTAAAAATGGCAATTTTGGTCACTGTGAGGGTTTAAAAAGTGGTTATTCAACATGAGGCGCGATCTAATTGACATTTTGAATCATTTTTAGTACAGTCCAAAAAATCTATTTTCGGATGAAAAACGATGACTCCGGACGTGTCGAACGTTCCCAAAATGGTCTATAATGATGACATTTTAACATTTAATCTTTTGACTCTAAATGACTGTTGGATGTGAATTATGACTTTTTCAACTAAAATAAGTGTGTTTAAAGTCATTTCTGTGCCTGAAACGGGTCACAATTGAAGCTTTTGAGTAAGCAAAACTCTGTAAAAATGGCAATTTTGGTCACTGTGAGGGTTTAAAAAGTGGTTATTCAACATGAGGCACGATCCAAATGACATTTTGAATCATTTTTGGTACAGTCCAAAAAATCAATTTTCGGATGAAAAACGATGACTCTGGACCTGTCGAAAGTTCCCAAAATGGTCTATAATGATGAAATTTTTAACATTTAATCTTTTGACTCTGAATGACTGTTGGATGTGAAATATGACTTTGTCAACTAAAATAAGCGTGTTTAAAGTCATTTCTGTGCCTGAAACGGGTCAAAATTGAAGCTTTTGAGTAAGCAAAACTCTGTAAAAATGTCAATTTTGATCACTGTGATGGTTTAAAAAGTGGTTATCCAACATGAGGCATGATCCGATTGACATTTTGAATCATTTTTGGTACAGTCCAAAATAATCAATTTTCGGATGAAAAACAATGACTCCGGACCTGTCGAACGTTACCAAAACGGTCTATAATTATGAAATTTTAACATTTAATCTTTTGACTCTAAATGACTGTTGGATGTGAATTATGACTTTTTCCAACTAAAATAAGTGTGTTTAAAGTCATTTCTGTGCATTAAACGGGTCAAAATTGAAGCTTTTGAGTAAGCAAAACTCTGCAAAAATAGCAATTTTGTCACTGTGAGGGTTTAAAAAGTGGTTATTCAACATGAGGCGCGATCGAATTGACATTTTGAATAATTTTTGGTACAGTCCAAAAAATCCATTTTCGGATGAAAAACGATGACTCCGGACCTGTCGAACGTTCCCAAAATGGTGTATAATGATGAAATTTTAACATTTAATATTTTGACTCTAAATGACTTGTGGGTGTGAATTATGACTTTTTCAACTAAATAAGTGTGTTTAAAGTCATTTCTGTGCCTGAAACGGGTCAAAATTGAAGCTTTTGAGTAAGCAAAACTCTGTAAAAATGGCAATTTTGGTCACTGTAAGGGTTTAAAAAGTGGTTATTCAACATGAGGCACGATTCAATTGACATTTTGAATAATTTTTGGTACAGTCCAAAAAATCAATTTTCGGATGAAAAACGATGACTCCGGACCTGTCGAACGTTCCCAAAATGGTCTATAATGATTAAATTTTAACATTTAATCTTTGACTCTAAATGACTGTTGGATGTGAATTATGACTTTTTCAACTAAAATAAGTGTGTTTAAAGTCATTTCTGTGCCTGAAACGGGTCAAAATTGAAGCTTTCGAGTAAGCAAAACTCTGCAAAAATGGCAATTTTGGTCACTGTGAGGGTTTAAAAAGTGGTTATTCAACATGAGGCACGATCCAAATGACATTTTGAATCATTTTTGGTACAGTCCAAAAAATCAATTTTCGGATGAAAAACGATGACTCTGGACCTGTCGAACGTTCCCAAAATGGTCTATAATGATGAAATTTTTAACATTTAATCTTTTGACTCTGAATGACTGTTGGATGTGAAATATGACTTTGTCAACTAAAATAAGTGTGTTTAAAGTCATTTCTGTGCCTGAAACGGGTCAAAATTGAAGCTTTTGAGTAAGCAAAACTCTGTAAAAATGTCAATTTTGATCACTGTGATGGTTTAAAAAGTGGTTATCCAACATGAGGCATGATCCGATTGACATTTTGAATCATTTTTGGTACAGTCCAAAATAATCAATTTTCGGATGAAAAACAATGACTCCGGACCTGTCGAACGTTACCAAAACGGTCTATAATTATGAAATTTTAACATTTAATCTTTTGACTCTAAATGACTGTTGGATGTGAATTATGACTTTTTCCAACTAAAATAAGTGTGTTTAAAGTCATTTCTGTGCCTTAAACGGGTCAAAATGGAAGCTTTTGAGTAAGCAAAACTCTGCAAAAATGGCAATTTTGGTCACTGTGAGGGTTTAAAAAGTGGTTATTCAACATGAGGCGCGATCCAATTGATATTTTTAATCATTTTTGGTACAGTCCAAAAAATCAATTTTCGGATGAAAACGATGACTCCGGACCTGTCGAACGTTCCCATAATGGTCTATAATGATGAAATTTTTAACATTTAATCTTTTGACTCTAAATGACTGTTGGATGTGAATTATGACTTTTTCAACTAAAATAAGTGTGTTTAAAGTCATTTCTGTGCCTGAAACGGTTCAAAATTGAAGCTTTTGAGTAAGCAAAACTCTGTAAAAATGGCAATTTTGGTCACTGTGAGGGTTTAAAAAGTGGTTATTCAACATGAAGCATGATCCAATTGACATTTTGAATCATTTTTGGTACAGTCCAAAAAATAAATTTTCGGATGAAAAACGATGACTCCGGACGTGTGGAATGTTCCCAAAATGGTCTATAATGATGACATTTTAACACTTACTCTTTTGACTCTAAATCACTGTTGGATGTGAATTATGACTTTTTCAACTAAAATAAGTGTGTTTAAAGTAATTTCTGTGCCTGAAACGGGTCAAAATTGAAGCTTTTGAGTAAGCAAAACTCTGTAAAAATGGCAATTTTGGTCACTGTGAGGGTTTAAAAAGTGGTTATTCAACATGAGGCGCGATCTAATTGACATTTTGAATCATTTTTAGTACAGTCCAAAAAATCTATTTTCGGATGAAAAACGATGACTCCGGACGTGTCGAACGTTCCCAAAATGGTCTATAATGATGACATTTTAACATTTAATCTTTTGACTCTAAATGACTGTTGGATGTGAATTATGACTTTTTAAACTAAAATAAGTGTGTTTAAAGTCATTTCTGTGCCTGAAACGGGTCACAATTGAAGCTTTTGAGTAAGCAAAACTCTGTAAAAATGGCAATTTTGGTCACTGTGAGGGTTTAAAAAGTGGTTATTCAACATGAGGCACGATCCAAATGACATTTTGAATCATTTTTGGTACAGTCCAAAAAATCAATTTTCGGATGAAAAACGATGACTCTGGACCTGTCGAAAGTTCCCAAAATGGTCTATAATGATGAAATTTTTAACATTTAATCTTTTGACTCTGAATGACTGTTGGATGTGAAATATGACTTTGTCAACTAAAATAAGTGTGTTTAAAGTCATTTCTGTGCCTGAAACGGGTCAAAATTGAAGCTTTTGAGTAAGCAAAACTCTGTAAAAATGTCAATTTTGATCACTGTGATGGTTTAAAAAGTGGTTATCCAACATGAGGCATGATCCGATTGACATTTTGAATCATTTTTGGTACAGTCCAAAATAATCAATTTTCGGATGAAAAACAATGACTCCGGACCTGTCGAACGTTACCAAAACGGTCTATAATTATGAAATTTTAACATTTAATCTTTTGACTCTAAATGACTGTTGGATGTGAATTATGACTTTTTCCAACTAAAATAAGTGTGTTTAAAGTCATTTCTGTGCATTAAACGGGTCAAAATTGAAGCTTTTGAGTAAGCAAAACTCTGCAAAAATAGCAATTTTGTCACTGTGAGGGTTTAAAAAGTGGTTATTCAACATGAGGCGCGATCGAATTGACATTTTGAATAATTTTTGGTACAGTCCAAAAAATCCATTTTCGGATGAAAAACGATGACTCCGGACCTGTCGAACGTTCCCAAAATGGTGTATAATGATGAAATTTTAACATTTAATATTTTGACTCTAAATGACTTGTGGGTGTGAATTATGACTTTTTCAACTAAATAAGTGTGTTTAAAGTCATTTCTGTGCCTGAAACGGGTCAAAATTGAAGCTTTTGAGTAAGCAAAACTCTGTAAAAATGGCAATTTTGGTCACTGTAAGGGTTTAAAAAGTGGTTATTCAACATGAGGCACGATTCAATTGACATTTTGAATAATTTTTGGTACAGTCCAAAAAATCAATTTTCGGATGAAAAACGATGACTCCGGACCTGTCGAACGTTCCCAAAATGGTCTATAATGATTAAATTTTAACATTTAATCTTTGACTCTAAATGACTGTTGGATGTGAATTATGACTTTTTCAACTAAAATAAGTGTGTTTAAAGTCATTTCTGTGCCTGAAACGGGTCAAAATTGAAGCTTTCGAGTAAGCAAAACTCTGCAAAAATGGCAATTTTGGTCACTGTGAGGGTTTAAAAAGTGGTTATTCAACATGAGGCACGATCCAAATGACATTTTGAATCATTTTTGGTACAGTCCAAAAAATCAATTTTCGGATGAAAAACGATGACTCTGGACCTGTCGAACGTTCCCAAAATGGTCTATAATGATGAAATTTTTAACATTTAATCTTTTGACTCTGAATGACTGTTGGATGTGAAATATGACTTTGTCAACTAAAATAAGTGTGTTTAAAGTCATTTCTGTGCCTGAAACGGGTCAAAATTGAAGCTTTTGAGTAAGCAAAACTCTGTAAAAATGTCAATTTTGATCACTGTGATGGTTTAAAAAGTGGTTATCCAACATGAGGCATGATCCGATTGACATTTTGAATCATTTTTGGTACAGTCCAAAATAATCAATTTTCGGATGAAAAACAATGACTCCGGACCTGTCGAACGTTACCAAAACTGTCTATAATTATGAAATTTTAACATTTAATCTTTTGACTCTAAATGACTGTTGGATGTGAATTATGACTTTTTCCAACTAAAATAAGTGTGTTTAAAGTCATTTCTGTGCCTTAAACGGGTCAAAATGGAAGCTTTTGAGTAAGCAAAACTCTGCAAAAATGGCAATTTTGGTCACTGTGAGGGTTTAAAAAGTGGTTATTCAACATGAGGCGCGATCCAATTGATATTTTTAATCATTTTTGGTACAGTCCAAAAAATCAATTTTCGGATGAAAACGATGACTCCGGACCTGTCGAACGTTCCCATAATGGTCTATAATGATGAAATTTTTAACATTTAATCTTTTGACTCTAAATGACTGTTGGATGTGAATTATGACTTTTTCAACTAAAATAAGTGTGTTTAAAGTCATTTCTG